>NC_142444.1:81836388-82162500 GCF_059453495.1 Arachis ipaensis
GACGATTCAATTTTGAGTGATAAGCAACAAGAAAATGTAAATGACATAAAAGTAAAGGAAAGCAATAAAGTGCAAGGAAAGTAAATGACAAAAAATTAAAGTGCTAAAAATTAAAGTACAAGAATGTAAATTGCTAGGAATGGAAAGTACAAGAAAGTAAAGTGCAAGAAAGTAAATGACTAGAAAGTAAAACCAAGTGAAGCATTTCTACAAACACTTGGAAGGCACAAATGTGCAAAAGTAAATAAAGTCATAAATGTGCATAAGTAAATGACAAGAATTAAAGACAAAAAGTAAATAACAAGAATTAAGAATGAAATTAACATTGGGATCAAGAGATATTGCATTCTTAGGATCAATATTTTTCATCTCATCTTCAATCATGAAACTCATTGACCTCTTGGCAATCATGATTGATTAAATCCCAATTCATTGGTAATTCAATCTCTCAAATCTTGATCAATAGCCAATTCCTTGGTCTAATTGCTCATGAGAAGAGATGAAGAATGGTCCCTAATTATACCACACACTTTCCTAGATCCAAGTAGAGGGAGGATTATATGTCACCATATCCAAACACCAAAACCCAAATCTACTCAAGTATGAGAAAGATTTTCAAGCATGGTTTTATGTTTCCTCTTCCAAGGTTCCCATAAAACCCAATTGCATTCAATCTTTTTTCCAAGATAATTGAATGCTAAGCATGAAGAACGAAAATCCTTCAAGTAAATCAAAGAGAGATGAAGAGAAGAAGAAGAATAAAAACAAATTAATCAATCAAATAGCAATAGAGCTCTCTTTCCCAATGCTGGAAATTAGAAACTCATAACTAAATATTTACAAAAGTGTATATGAAACAAATGAAAGAAGAGAAGAAAATGAGAGTGAGAAGGGAGTGGAGTCACCTCCACCCCTCTATGGTGTGTGTAAAATGATGGAGCTAAGGTCCTATTTATAAGCTACCTAAATTACAAATTCAAATGAAATTAAAATCAAATGCAAATTTCCTAATTACTTCTAGATGATTCTTGTGGCCTTGATTGATTGTTAATCGTGGCTTGACTTCGGCTTGTGAACTTTTAATTCCCTTCATAGAAGCTTGAAACATTGAAGAATAAATGAAGGGATTGGAGTGTTTGGAAGTGGCCCAATGTGGAGTGTCATTGAAGTGGCATTTTGGGCTTGTGAAGGTTTGGGAAACCTTGCTCGTTGAAATATTTGTCTGCTATGTCCTCAAGATGAGTGCCCACTATAGACTATTATATATCATTGGAAAGCCCTAGATCTCAGATTTCCAACGCCGCTGGAAGCATGTCATTTGGACTTCTTTAGCCCAAGTTATGATCTTTTGAAGGTGAAGAGGTCCATCTGGCAGGCTTGCTTTTGGCCCAGCGTGCCACGCCCAGGTTTTGGCGTGCCACGCCGAGTACGCATTGCTTGAAAGAATTGCGATTTGCACCCTCAAATCTAGTGTCCACTATAGAGTATTATATATGGTTGGAAAGCTCTGTAAGTCTACTTTTCAATGGTACTAAAATCACCTTATTTGGAGATTTGTAGCTTGAGTTATTCTTGTTTGAGTGTGAAGAGGTCAGGGTTGCAAAAGTAGACTATTAGTGTGATTCCTCTATTAGTGCTTTTATTGCTTCTTTTTCTATCATTTCCTACAAAATTCAACACAAACCCATTTCAAAGCAATGTACCATAATATTTATCATTTAGTTCATGAAATTGCATTGAAACAATGAATATGTGCTCTTTTTATGGTCCTTTTGCATAAATAAAAAGGGTAAATGATGCAAGTCATGACAACACCAAACTTAAACTTTGCTTGTCCTCAAGCAAACAAAGAATCATGCAATAAATATTGACAAATCAAGGTGGGAAGAGTAGCAATTTTTATGTTAATGGTTGGCTAGTTTCTTATGCATGCTATAATCACAAAAGAGATTCAAATGATTGATGCTTCTATCTAGCTCATTTTATGAAATCTTTTCTTTATGTTCCTTCCTTGAACAAGCTTTTCATTATTTTCTTATCTTTGCTTCTTGGGTTCTTTGCACCATTTGTTGAAAGCTTCGACTCTAAATGCTTTGTTTTCAAGTATTACCACTTGATACATAAGCACCACAAGCATTTAATTAGAGGACTCTTTAAGCTCATTTGTTTCCTTTCTTTACTTTCCTTCTAATCATTGGTGCTTAGAGCCTTGAGCTTTGAGGGAGTGGTTTGCACTTTAGCCTAGCCTTGACTCTAAGTGTTTTGTTTTCAAGCTTTTTGCTTGATACATAAACACCACAAGTACTTGACTAATCAATTGTCATTGGTACTCAGAGCCTTCAACTTTCTCATTTTTCCCTTTTTCTTTCTTAATCTTTTAATTTATTTGCTTATTCAAGGTTTTCAATATTTCAAAAATTTCATAAAATGTCCTAGATGAAAACTTTAATTAAACAAATTAAAATGCAATTGAGCAATAATAGTCATGCTAGCCTTCCAATACTTTATGCTCATGCTAGGTTCTTCTTTAATTACCATGTTTGTTTATGATCATGATGCTTAATTCCTTTTACTCACAAATTTCAAGACGGTAGTTATGATGTAAAAGCAACATGTTACAATCCAAAATCAAACTATACTTTTCCAAAAAGAAAAACACACATGCATATAAAAGAAATGGAAGACAATCATGGAATTGAAAGTATAGAGAATAAATAGGAGGAAAAGGAACTTAACCACCTTATAGTTCATCTTCATTATTGTCATTTTCCTCCTACTCCTTCCTTCCCACACCAAACTTAGAATGATTGATTGTCCTCAAGCAACAAATAAAATAGTGGTGATGAAAACTAAGATTAATCATGAATGTCTCAAGAAGAGATGTGAGTGATGCATGTATTTAAGCAAGCAAAGTTAAAGATAACAATCAAGATACAAAGAAAAGAGACAATGTGATTGCATTAATAAGTGAGTTGTGCATGGTACTATACATGAAAGGTAGGTGGCAACACCAAACTTAGTGTGACACTTTCAATTTAGAATGATGCAACTACCCACTAAAGATTGAAGAATAAATTGTTGCATGCAACACCAAACCTTGTTGGTTCTTGAATTTTCCTCCTCTTCTTCCAATGGGTTAAGAGAAATGACTTCAAGGGAGAAGAAGAGAAAATTGATGCCCCTTGATTTGTTTGTCTCCTAACAAGCCTTCTTTTGTTGTTATTAGCTTGATTCCTCTTGCTTGTTGTGGTGGGGTTTGGATTGCTTTTTGTTGACCTTCTCTTTTTCATGGATGTTGTCTTTTGTTTCTTGGTCACAATCCTTCTTTGAGTGCTTTCCTTAATTGCCTTCACTTCCTTGATTTCAAGACTTATGTGTTGTGTGATGGTTGGAGTGTCCTCTTCATCAAGAACCTCTGGGATTGATGGTTCAACTAAATCATCCTCCATGCAACTCTCTACTTCATTAGAGTGTGGACACCCTTCGTTGTTTTTCTCCCTTTCTTTTGCAAGGTCTTACATTGCTTTCTTTGGGAGTGAGTTTGCATGTTCCTTTGTCACCCTAAGTAGCCTTTGTGGATATGGAGCCCTAGGCTTATATACTCTCACAACCTCCTCCTTCTTCATTGGAGTCTCACTTGGTATGGGTGCCTCTTTTTCTTGTTTTTCAAATTCCTCCCTTGCACCTATCATTTGGTCTAAATGCATTCCAATGTTCTTTAGAGAGGTTTCTTATTCTTTAAAAGAGTTCCTAACCTCCTCCATAAAGCTCTCCATGCTCTTCATTTGCTTCTCTATAGAGATTTCCATAGTCTCTCTAAAGCTTTCCACATCCTTCATAAGTTTTTCAACCTTGGATTCAAATTTTGAGAGTCTTTGGTCAAATGTTAGCTCAAGAGATGAAGATTGAGAATGATTTTTTTGGATATGTGGGTGTTGTGGTGAAGTCATTTTGAGGAGTATGGAAGGAGTTTTGTGAGTTGTGAAATGAATTTTGTGGTTGATGAATTAAATTGTATGGATTTTGGAAGGAATTTTGTGTTGAGGCAAACTCAAGTGGTGAAGAAATTTGATATAAAAAATTTGGAGGTGAGGTTGGATGATTAAGAGGTGATGGCTCTTGATGGATGGGATAGAAAACATTGAGTTCTCTTTGGTTTTGTCCTTCCCAATCACAATTTGGATAGTTGTCCCATTCATAGGAGTATGAATCATTTTGAGACCTTGGAAAGTATCCCATTTGGTTTGATTGCTCAAACCCCATCATTCCTTGATCTTGATATCCCCAACCACAATTAGTATGGTAACTTGAATCATTTTGTGGTGGTGGAAAATACCCCATGTAACTTGCTTGATCATTGTATGACCTTGGGGTATATCCCATTTGGGTTGATTGATCATGATCCATCATTTCTTGTTGATATTCCTATCCACCATGAGGATAATGACATGAATCATTTTGTGGTAGTGGAAAATATCCCATATGATATGATTCATTGAAATGTGAGGTAAACTCCATTTTTTCTTGCAAAATGATTTGTCTCAAACAATAATCACCAAAAGAAATTGGAATCCCATTGTCACAGATGAGGGATTCTTAGCGAGGCAATAACACAAACACCTTACTAGCAATAAGAAAAGAGAAATAAAAAAATAAAGTAAATGACAAAAACGAAAAAAAAATGTCTAATCTAGATAATCAACCAACCGGTAGTTTGTTAATCACAATTAATCCCCGGCAACGGTGCCATAAAACTTGATGAGTCCAATTCACACCCCCATTCAAAAATGGTGAATTAGTTCTTTTGGAAAGCGCACCAAAATTATCGTCAAGTAATAACCCATAGTGGAGTGGGATCGTATCGACAGAGATTGGCAAATTTGAGCAGTTTTAATCAATTGATGAATTAGTCAAGCAGAACAGATAGATTGTGATTTGCAGAATTATAAATGACAGAAATGTAAATGGCTAAAATATAAAGGGAAGCAATAAAGTGCAGACATGGAAATAATTATGTGAACCCACACAACCCAAGCCCTCGCATCCACCAACCGAAGGTGGAGGAACTTAGAGACATTCTCCCCGAATCGTGTTCGTGCACGGAGGACCATGCAATGCTTGAGTGTGGGGGAGGATTCGTCATTTTGGGGTGTAAACTTTCTTTTCTAAACACTTTGCAGTTTATTTTGTTTTCTTTTATTATGTTTCTTGTAGATATTTGAAGTGTTTTTGATTGTTGCATTGCATTTTTCTTTTAGTATATACATATACATATATATATATATATATATATATATCTTAGCTTATTTCTAGTTGTTGCATTTGGCATTTTTTGCTTTTGCATAGTATATATTTTATAGATAGAAGTTGTGATTGGATGACGTGAACAGTATAGCACCTAGTTCAATTTTGTCCTAATTGTTCATGTTAATTTTTTTTGCAATGTTGAAAATTATGAATAGAACTAGAGAAGTTTTTGAAATTGCATCCATCACATCATACATACATATAGGAAATAACTTTTGGTGAAAAACAACAAGGATTTTCCAAGAATTTTGTTATAGGGCATTCTATTGAATTGATTGAGAAAATTGTTTTCAAACTTGCTTGAATGATTTTTATGGAACATAGAAGACAGATAGAACAAAATACCATGTGAGTTTTTGAGCCTTGATGAGTGGTTACATATTCTAACCACTAATTTTGTTCATTGTGTGATATATCTCTTCTATGATTGTAATCTTGGTTTTGCTTGATTCTTTATTCTCAATAGTTGATGTTTGAATGCATTTAGCATGATTGAGGCAATCTTTGAATTAAACTCACTCACCCATATAGCCTTACCCTTGCCTCTACCCTTGTTAACCCCTTTTGAGCTCTTTAATCCCCTTTATTCTAATTATTAGCACATCATAATCCTAAGCAAAAAACCATGAATTACCTTGAATTGCATCTTTTATTAGCTTAGATTGAGATGTGTGTGTCATTTAAGTGTGAGGGAAATTTTGGGAAGCACTGGTAGAAAAAATTCTGTTTTGGGTAATTATTGAAAAATTTGAAAAAAATGGGTGCACATTCATGTGTCAATTTACTTTAACCATATGCATTTGTCATAGAAAAAGAAAAAAAGAAAAAAAATGAATAAAGAATGCATATGTGTTTTGAATAGAAACTAAGGCATGAATGTGTTTGAAAAGAAGTAATGGGTGGTTAGAATGCATTTTTGTGATTTGGTTAATATAGGTTGAGTTAGATACTTAAACTAATCAAGGATTCAATTGAATTAGTCCACTTAGCCATATCTATCCCACATTTACCCTAGCTACATTACAACCCTAATAAGTCCTCATGATAATTGCATTCATGCATCACTTGTTGTTGATTGTTAGATAAAAAGCAAATCTTTGAAAACATGATTAGAGGAGACTTGAGTGAATTGACCCTTAGACACCGAGTGATTAGAGTGTATACACACACCTAGTGAAGGTTCAATTACTCAATTCTATGTCTCCACCTTTCTTATCATGTATTCTTGCAAGTTGCTTCATTTTAATGAGTTAAATCAATTCTTTAGATTTTTTATTGCATTGGATTATTTCTTTACTTGGCCATATTTGTCTATAGACTTGCTTGGGAATTTGATTATTTGTTTTCACCAAATCGATAGGATACTATAGATAAATATATAGGTATAGATAGTATATACATACTTGCATGCATTTAGGTAGCTGCATTTAATAAGTTGATTACCCCTTTTTGATCATTCTCCTTGTTGGCTTAGCATGAGGACATGCTATTGTTTAAGTGTGGGAGAATTGATGAGTCCATATTTGATGATATATTTTGACTCAATTTGGATGGATTCTAGCATATGAACTCACACTTAAGCACCAAAATAGCATACTTTTGTGTTTTGTCCACAATTTGACCCTAAATGTGAAAACATACAATTTTGTGCTTGAAATGAGCAATTTAATTCTACTTTTATTCCATTTGATGCCATGACATGTTCGTTGAGTGATTTCAGGCCTTGGAGGCAAGAATGGATAGCCAAAAGTGGAAGAAAGCATGTACAAGGGAGAAAACATGAAGAAAACAAGGAAAACTACACACAGCAAAGTGTGCATGCGCACAAGTAAGTGTGCGTGCACACAAGAAAGAATTTCCATGTGTGCGTCCGCACAAGCACCTATGCGTACGCACAGGTCAATGTTCAGCCAAGTGTGTGTACGCACACACCTGTGCGTACGCACAGGACCCAACATATGATTTCATTAATGAAACACGTGCAGCGTGTTTTCTGAGGCCTTTTGGTCCATTTAGGAAGGCCTGGATGTTGATTTTGGATGCTATATGAAGGGGAATTCAACACATATGAAGTCATTAGGTTGTAGTTTTAGTTTTCATTAGATAGAAAGCATTATTAGGAGTAGAAGTAGTGTAGAGTAGATTGCTCTCTTAGGGTTTCATTTCAATTTCCATTGTAGCATTTTATAGCAAGCTTTGATTTTGGATTTTGCTTCTTTAATTGTAAGTACTCTCAATTTCCTCTTTAATTACATTATCTTTATTTTCATTCCCTTTGGTTCAAGTTACTTTGTTCATATTTGCAATTTTGTGTTTCTTGAAGTTTTGATCAATGAATTTTATGTTTCATATTTCCTTTATGTTTGATTGCTTGCCTCTTGTTGATTTTGTTGATAGTTGGTTATAGTTTGCTATTTTTTCCTTGCAATTTTCCATGTTTTACTTTTATGCACACAAGGTGTTTATGAAAATGCCATCCTTAGAATTTGAGTAGTTTTTCCCACCTTGGCTTGTGGTTTGAGTTCCTAGGATACTAGAGTCATAATGTCTGACATTTAGTGGTAATTCCTGGGTAGTTAGTTGACTCTTGTTTCCAGTGACGCTAGCTTCTTATGAAGTAGTTTTGTGAGTTAGCTAAGTCTTATGGATTAAGGTCAATTATGCTTGCTTGACTTACTCGTCGATGTAAAGGGTTAACTAGGCAAGATTGACTCATCATAATTACCATAGTTGTGGTTATGGCAACCATAGGATTCCTTGGATCCTCATTCCCAAGTCAAGGCTCTTTTATGCATATCCTAACCACTCCCATTCAGGATGTTGGGATTCTCATGGTGCAAGAGTTCTATGCTAATGCATGGGTTTCCAAAAACCATGACACTAGTGTGAACCCAAATCCAAGGAATTGGATCACCATGGTCCGAGGAAGAATCTTAGATTTCAGCCCGGAAAGTGTGAGGTTGGCGTTCAACTTGCCTCCAATGCAAGGAGATCCTCATCCTTATACTAGGAGAGTCAACTTTGATCAAAGATTAGATTAAGTGCTCTCTGACATCTGTGTAGAAAGAGCACAGTCGAAAAGGGATTCCCATGGCAACCCCATTCAACTAAGAAGGGTTGACCTAAAGCTCATAGGTAGAAGATGGTTGGAATTCATCCAACGTTCTATCATCCCCACTAATAATTGGTCAGAAGTGACTGTGGACAGATCCATCATGATTCATTGCAACATGATTGGAAGTGAGGTAGAAGTACATGAGGTGATTCCTGAAGAATTGTATAAGGTAACTGAGAAGCCTCACACCAATGGAAGGTTGGCATTCCCACACCTCATCTGTCATCTGTGCAATTCAGCTGGAATTGTCATAAATGGAGATGTCTCTATTGGGGAGGACAAGCCCATCACTAAGAAGAGGATGGAGCAAACCAGAGAGCATACACAAGAGCCTGTGCAGCTGCCTCAGTATGAGATCCCTGAGATGCCTCAAGGGATGTATTTCCTCCCAAAGCTATTGGGATCAATGGCACACTTCTCTTGGAGAATTGAGCACTAACATTGAGCAATTGAGGATGGAGCATCATGGGCATGCTACCATCCTCAATGAAATAAGAGAAGATCAAAGAGCCATAAGGGAAGACCAAAGGGCTATGAGGGAAGAACAATAATGGTAAAGGGATGACATAGAAGAAATCAAGCATCAGATTGGATCCTCAAGGAGGAGCACTAGACGCCACCATTAAAGGTGGACTTGTTCTCTTTTACCTCATTTCCTTTATTATTTTTCTGTTTTCTGTTATGTTTTGTCTGTTCTATTGTTCTAGTTGCATGATCATTAGCATTGATGTCTTAAAGTTGTAAGATGTTCCATATATCTCTCACCATGCTTAAAAGAAAATTTTTATTAAAGAATTGAGAGATACATGAATTTCAAGTTTAAAATAAGAATAGTTTAATTATGTTGATGTGGTAGTAGTGCTTTTGTTTTCTGAATATATGATTAAACAGTGCATATTTGAAGTTGAAATTTTAGAATGTTGGCTCTTGAAAGAATAAGGAAAAAGGAAAAGTATTATTGCTAATCTGAAAAATCAATAAAATTGATTCTTGAAGCAAGAGAAAGTAGCAAAAAGAAAAAGAAAAAAAAGCATGTTGCAAAAGAAAAAAAATAAAAGCATGCGAAAAAGAAAGAAAAATTGGCAAAAAGAAAAAAAATAAAAAGTAGAAAAATCCATTACTGCCCAAAAATGCAGGAAAAGGAGGGCAAAGTGAAAAAGCCAGTAACCCTTTAAACCAAAAGGCAATGGTAAAAGGACCCAAGGCTTTGAGCATTAATGGATAGGAGGGCCCAAATGAATAAAATCCAAGCCTAAGCGGCTCAAACAAGCTGTCCCTAACCATGTGCTTGTGGCGTGAAGGTGTCAAGTGAAAAGCTTGAGATTGAGCGGTTAAAGTCGTGGTCAAAAGCAAAAAGAGTTTGCTTAAGAATCTTGGACACCTCTATCTGGGGACTCTAGCAAAGCTAAGTCACAATCTAAAAAGGTTCACCCAGTTAAAGGGTCTGTGGCATTATTGGATCCGGTGGTAATACTGGAAAACAAGGTGCTTAGGGTCACGGCCAAGACTCTGACATTACAAAAAAAGGGTTTAAAATGGCATTAATAAAATGGCGGTTTTATAAATCTGCCATAATATTCGGATATAATGGCATAATCTGTTATTGCCGTAATAAGTTCGACGATTATGGCGGTTTAAAACCACCCTTATCTGGGGCCATGATTTAAAAATACCCACACACTATCTGATTCCAACCCTAATTGAAGAACTAACGCGCTGCCACATACACTATTTCTGTAAGATAACGACGCCTACCACTGGGATCTACTCTGGCGCGATCTGCTCCAGCGACAACTTTCTCCACCAAGGATCTCCTCAGTGGCGTTCTCCTCCGACTAGAATCTCCTCGCCGTTCACTGCCATCGTTCATCTCCTCGCTGCTGTCTTCAATGAGCTTCTACGATCTTGTTCTGACTTTGATCTAAAGGTTAGCCATCGCCGCTCATCTCCCTTGCTGCTTCGTTTATCACCTCGCCGCCGCAAGCAACATTGTTGCTGCTTTAGCGAGCTTCGACAAATCTCTTCACTTTTGTGATTACGTCCTTGCTCTCACCGTCGAGAACTTCCTCAAGCGCCACCTCTAGACTCTCATCTTCAATCCCAGTATGGCCAAGTCAATCCACCATGCCAGGTCCTGATCCGCCAGCGCCACATTAGGTCTTCCTTTCTTCTGTTCACTTCTTTTCTGAAATTTAGGGTTTTTAAATTCCTAATTTAATATCAATTGTTGTTTGCTTTTGCTTACTATAAAATTAAGAATCTAATTTCCTTGTTTTCTAGGCTTTTGTTAAAATTTTCTAATGTTAGATTAACCTCTCTGTATAATAGCTCTTAGATATATAATATCAGTATTACTAAAGGCATAGGATCATCACAATTCCAGTTAGATCTTCTATAATTGCTCTTAGATTTTTTCACTCAAAAATCTAACCAGAATGCCTTATTAGCTTAAAAATATTTTGAAAATATTAAATTTTGTGATTATTGGTGCACGAAATTGTGAACACACTTTTCACAACTCCGCACAACTAACCAGGAAGTGCGCTAGGTCGTCCAAGTAATACCTTACGTGAGTAAGGGTCGATCCCACGGAGATTGTAAGCTTGAAGCAAGCTGTGGTCATCTTGTAAATCTCAATCAGGCGAATTCAAATGGTTATGAGGTTTTGATAATTAAAAGATAAATAAAATAGAAAATAAGATAGAGATACTTATGTGATTCATTGGTGGGAATTTCAGATAAGCGTTTGGAGATGCTTTGTTGCTTCTGAACCTCTGCTTTCCTATTGTCTTCTTCCAACCATGCATGCTCCTTTCCATGGAAAGATGTATGATCCTCTCGGATGAAAAATACCAGGTACGATCCCTGCATGGCTAATCAACTGTTGCATTTCTCGTCTCGGATGAAAAATACCAAGTACAGCTACCGTACGACTAATCATCTGTCGGTTCCCGCTAGCGTCGGAATAGGACCCTTGTCCTTTTGTGCACTGTCACTGCGCCCAACATTCGTAAGTTTGAAGCTCGTCACAGTCATCGCTTCCCAGATCCTACTCGGAATACCACAGACAAGGTTTAGAGTTTCCGGATCTCAGGAATGCTGCCAATGGTTCTAGCCTCTACCACGAAGGTTCTAATCTCAGATTCAGATGCTCTGTTGTCAGGAGAGATGATGTGAATCGTTGATTAGAAACCCAAGAGAATATACTCCGGCTGTCATCCAATGACTACGTTGAACATCATGTAGACCGCTTGTGGTTGTCAGGCATGCGGATCTTGGCTAAGCGAGTAACGAAGATTGGGTGATTGTCACGAGTCACTCCTTCATTCCGACTTAACTGAATTAAGTACGAGAGTATATCTTGGAGAAGAAGTAGGCGTGAATTGAAAGAGAAACAATAGTACTTGCATTAATTCATGAAGAACAGCAAAGCTCCGCACCTTAATCTATAAGGTGTAGAAACTCCACCGTAGAAAATACATAAGAGAAAGAGGTCCAGGCATGGCCGAATGGCCAGCCTCCATTGTCTAAGGACTAAATGTCCATAGATGTGAAGATCTGAATACAATAGTAAAAAGTGCTATTTATATTAAACAAGTAACATAAGTTTACAGAAAATGAGTAACTAAGTGCAGAAATCCACTTCCGAGGCCCACTTGGTGTATGCTTAGGCTGAGCATTGAAGCTTTCACGTGCATAGGCCATTCTTGGAGTTAAACACCAGCTTGGGTGCGAGTTTGGGCGTTTAACTCCAGTTCTGGTGCCAGTTTTGGCGTTTTACTCCAGAAAAAGGTCTTTATTGAGCATTTGAACGCCAGTTTGGGCCATCAAATCTCGGGTAAAGTATGGACTACTCTGCATTGCTGGAAAGCCCAAGATGTGTACTTTCCAACGCAATTGAGAGCGCACCAATTGGGCTTCTGTAGCTCCAGAAAATCCACTTCGAGTGTAGGAGGGTCAGAATCCAACAGCATCTGCAGTCCTTTTTCAGCCTCTGAATCAGATTTCTGCTCAGGTCCCTCAATTTCAGCCAGAAAATACCTAAAATTATAGAAAAACACACAAACTCATAGTAAAGTCCAGAAATGTGATTTTTGCATAAAAAATAATAAAAATATAATAAAAAGTAACCAAAACATACAAAAAGCTATGTAAAAACAATGCCAAAAAGGGAATAAATTATCCGCTCATCAATTATAAAAGATCTGTTCAATATAAAACTAGGCAGATAATTGCTTCTGAGCATTTTTGTTTGTTGAAGTAGGAGATCTTATGTTATGTTTTGATCTTTGATTTAGTAATTGAAAGTTGAAACACTTGCCTGATTTGCTTTCTATATGCATGTACTAATATAATTGCAAGAATGTAATTAGATCTTATGGAAAATCAATTCTACATAGCTAATAAAGTACATAAAAGATAATATAATACATTACACAAAATCGGTACATAAGGACACTATTATAACTTGATCTTTTGATGTCTGTCAGCTATGACCATTCAGATGCGTTAGTATGTACAATAAATAATGAATTTGCTAAAGCTTTATTTTCATTGTTGTTTTGAACACAGAACTTGCTTAAAAAGTTCCACAAACGTCATCCAAAAGTCAGAACTCAGGTTCATCTAGAAGTCCTTTGCACCGTTCTATCTTTTCTTACAGTTATTTTTATTATCATTTGAATATATTTAAATGGAAGTTTAGGGTAACCAAATGTATTCTTCAAATCTTTTTAATGTGTAGATTAGCATTGCTGTGGCTGCATTGGCTGTGCATGTGCCTGCTGAAGATTGGGGAGATGGTGGTATAGTGAAATGGCTTAGGGACGAGATGGATTCTCATCCGAAATATATACCAAGATTCTTGGAGTTACTAACAGTTTTGCCAGAGGTCATAATATGATATGTGTGATTATGTGTCATCTCTCCATTTCATTAATGAGACAAATGCCTAAAGTTTGAGTTACTAAGTGACAAGTTGTTATAATTTTCAAAGTTACTGCCTTGTCGGATAGTATTTTATTCGACAAGTAATGTCATGCAGCTCGTAGATTCTTATATAAATGGTTGTGATATAGTCTTTTAATTATTGCAAGTTGATTAACAGTTTCTTTGGTTGTTCTGCATGCATACCTTTAATGTATTTTGTCTTTATAAACAGGAAGTATTAAACTATAAGATAGCAGCTCGACCTGAAAGGCATCGTCAATTTGAAAAAGAGCTTACCTCTCAAATGGAGATTGCTCTAAATATTTTAACAGCTTGTTTGTCTATTTCTGAGCTTAAAGAGCAGGCGGGCAATAAGTTCCTGTATTCTTTGTGTGTGTGTGTGTGTGTGTCCCTAAGTGGTTGGCATGACTGAGGTATTTTAAACTCAGTTTTATTGATAAATGCTCCAATAGTGATTTTTTTCTTAGTTATTGAAGAACGGAAGATTGATGGTTTAGAAGTTATAGTAAACTCTCGTTGTAAGTATATTAACCACTGCTTTAGGACTTGCCAAAAAGCTCGTCAGATTTGGATTAGCTTAAATTTGGGAATGACCGCTGAGGACTCTAGTTTGGATTTTATGTCTTGGATTCGTTCTAACCTCAACAAAAATGAGTTTCTCTTTGCAGCGGCCTTTTGGTGGATTTGGAGGGATAGGAACAATGACATCTTCCATCAAGATGATCCATGGAGTAAGGAGAAAATTGTTCACTTAGTTCAACATGCTGCTCGCGATTTCTCTAAGGTTGTTACCAACCAAAAACATATTATTCCTTCCTCTTTGCAATATAACTGGGAACCACCTCCAATGAATGTCTGTAAAATGAACTGCGATGCAAGCGTTTTTGAAAATGGGCAATTAGCGGGCTTTGGATGTATTATTAGAGACAGCATGGGAATTTGGATGAAAGGTTGTTCTGCCAGTATACCTCTTTCTAGTGTTCTCTCTTGTGAGCTTCATGCTATTTGGAGAGGGCTTGTTATGGCTTGGGATTGCGAGTGTAAAGAGGTCATATGTGAAACTGATAATCTTGATGCATTTCTTCTTGTTTCGCGAGGCACAACCAGCATGATTACGAATGACTCTGATCTGCTTGGCAAAATCAAAGAGATGCTTCAGCGCAATTGGACAGCTACTTTAGTGCTCATCCACCGTACAGCAAACAGAGCGGCTGATTTAATGGCTAAGACTGCTGCTTTAAACAAGCAGGTGTACCTAGAGTGGTTACAACCCCCTAATAATTTAGACATTATCATTAGAGAGGAGTGCTACTCTTTCTCTTAGGTGTTTTTTCTTTGTGTTATGTTCAGTCACCAAAAAAAAAAAAAAAAACTTCGGGTCTTCTTCTCAAGGAATTGCAGGGAGGTGTTCTTATTATTGGTTATGACTCTTGTAAATTGGGGGTTTTGAAAGTAAGGAAGAAGTATATTAAATGATAAGAAAAATAAAATAGTAATAACAAAATAAACTCCTGGCATGGTATTAGAACTGGAAATCCTGTCCTTGTCAATTGTGATGAAAATTGGGTTTTAATCCCACTTTGTTAACCTCTAACTATGAAAGTAAATTAAGTGGAAAGACTAGAGTTATTGGAGCAACTCCTAATTTCAACCACTCCTTTATTTGACAGCTTAAGCGTTACCAATTACTTAACCAAAGCCAAAAGGAAGAAAATATCTAAATTAAATTAAAACAAAGCAATCTTAAATCTGAAATACCTCAAATAATATTAATTAAGAAAATCATAACATGAATGTAGCATAAGCTAAATTGAAAAGATAAATAATAATTAAAAGTATATAATAAAATTAGAAAATAAATAAGAGGAACATTGAACCTGAGAAGAAGTTGAAATTCTAAATCCTAATATAAATCCTAATCCTAATCCTAAGAGAGAGGAGAGAACCTCTCTCTCTAAAAACTACATCTAATCCTAAAAATTATGAATTGTGAGCTTCTTATTATGAATGAATGGATTTCCCCACTTTATAGCCTCTAATCTGTGTTTTTTGGGCCGCAAACTGGGTCGGAAACAGCCCAGAATTCGCTGGTTGCGAATTCAAACACGCTGATTTTTCGTCACTGCGATGCGTTCGCGTGGAGCACGCGTTCACATCGCTTATCGTCAGGGCAACTATGGCATATTATATATCAAATCGAAGCCCCAGACGTTAGCTTTCTAACGCAATGAGAACCGCGTCGTTTGGATCTCTGTAGCTAAAGTTATAGCTATTTGAGTGCGAAGAGGTCAGGCTGGACAGCTTAGCAATTTCTCCAACTTCTTGTATTCCTTCCACTTTTGCATGCTTCCTTTCCATCCTCTGAGCCATTCTTGCCCTGTAATCTCTAAAATCACTTAACACACATATCAAGGCATCTCATGGTAATAAGAGAGGATTTAAACATAGGGAACTTAAGGCCAAAGGAGCATGTTTTCAATCAAAGCACATAATTAGGAAGGCAAATGTAAAACCATGCAAATAGTATGAATAAGTGGGTAAAGAGTTGATAAAAACCACTCAATTGAGCACAAGATAAACCATAAAATAGTGGTTTATCAGTTATCATTTAGGTTCTTGAAGCGTTTGCTTCGTGGCTTCGCCTAAAGAATGGGTACTAATTTTTTTTACCTCTTTGCATATTAGAGTGTTCGGCTAAGTTGTTTTTATTGAATGTATTAATATATTATTCTGATCAAGATTAATTATTCAAGAACTGTTTTGTATAAATGAATCATCTGAATTGTGTAGCATATTGGAGGAATCTTGTCAGATGAGTGTGCTTTACTGTCAAGCATTTAGTTAATTTTTTTTGTGCGATCTATAGTGTTCTCAACTATATGTATATATTTGGATTTTTTAAAATCACAAATATATAATTGACAGTTGGCTTTTAAACAAAAGAATTTTGAATGGAATGAGTATCTCAACTTATAGGAAATAGACTTGTCAAGTGAAACTGATGGAAAGCATAGATGCATTCCACAAATGCTGTATAATTTCAGGAAGGGTTTATAAAGTTAATGAAGAATATAGGGGAGATATGTATTTAATTTGAATATTATAACTTTATTATCTTGGTTTATGTGTTTCTTTTTCCATTGGCTTTACTATTTCTCTTTAAATTTTTGTTCATTTCAGGATTCCCGGATCTGTTCTCAGTACCCATCCATTAGATGCCATGACATGTTCGTTGAGTGATTTCAGGCCTTGGAGGCAAGAATGGATAGCCAAAAGTGGAAGAAAGCATGTATAAGGGAGAAAACATGAAGAAAACAAGGAAAACCACACACAGCAAAGTGTGCATGCGCACAAGTAAGTGTGCGTGCACACAAGAAAGAATTTCCATGTGTGCGTCCGCACAAGCACCTATGCGTACGCACAGGTCAATGTTCAGCCAAGTGTGTGTACGCACACATCTGTGCGTACGCACAGGACCCAACATATGATTTCATTAATGAAACACGTGCAGCGTGTTTTCTGAGGCCTTTTGGTCCATTTTGGAAGGCTTGGATGCTGATTTTGGATGCTATATGAAGGGGAATTCAACACATATGAAGTCATTAGGTTGTAGTTTTAGTTTTCATTAGATAGAAAGCATTATCAGGAGTAGAAGTAGTGTAGAGTAGATTGCTCTCTTAGGGTTTCATTTCAATTTCCATTGTAGCATTTTATAGCAAGCTTTGATTTTGGATTTTGCTTCTTTAATTGTAAGTACTCTCAATTTCCTCTTTAATTACATTATCTTTATTTTCATTCCCTTTGGTTCAAGTTACTTTGTTCATATTTGCAATTTTGTGTTTCTTGAAGTTTTGATCAATGAATTTTATGTTTCATGTTTCCTTTATGTTTGATTGCTTGCCTCTTGTTGATTTTGTTGATAGTTGGTTATAGTTTGCTATTTTTTCCTTGCAATTTTCCATGTTTTACTTTTATGCACATGGTGCACGAAATTGTGATCTCCAGGTTCGAATAATCCCTGGTAATGGCTCCAAAGCTTGGTGCTCTGATCTTAATTCATAATTGTCACAACTTCGATACAACTAACCAGCAAGTGCACTGGGTCATCCAAGTAATACCTTACGTGAGTAAGGGTCGAATCCCACGGAGATTGTTGGTATGAAGCAAGCTATGGTCACCTTGCAAATCTCAGTTAGGTAGATATAAATGGATAATGGTGTTTTCGAATAATAAATAATAGAATAGGGATAGAGGTACTTATGTAAATCATTGGTAGGAATTTCAGATAAGCGAATAGAGATGCTTTTCGTTCCTTTGAACCTCTGCTTTCCTGCTATCTTCATCCAATCTGTCTTACTCCTTTCCATGGCTGGATTTATGCAAGGGCATCACCGTTGTCAGTGGCTACATCCCCTCCTCTCAGTGAAAGATATGCTCACATGCTCTGTCACAGCACGGCCAATCATCTGTCGGTTTTCGATCATGCTGGAATAGGATTCACCCTCCTTTTGCGTCTGTCACTAACGCCCAGCACTCGCGAGTTTGAAGCTCGTCACAGTCATTCAGTCATTGAATCCTACTCGGAATACCACAAACAAGGTTTAGACTTTCCGGATTCTCTTGAATGCCGCCATCATTCTAGCTTACGCCACGAAGATTCCGGTTAGGAGATCTAAGAGATATTCATTCTAGCTTATTTCATGTAGAACGGAAGTGTTTGTCAGGCACGCGTTCATAAGGGAGAAGGATGATGAGCGTCACACATAATCATCACCTTCATCATGTTCTTGGGTGCGAATGGATATCTTAGAAGCGAAATAAGAAGAATTGAATAGAAAACAGTAGTACTTTGCATTAATCTTTGAGGAACAGCAGAGCTCCACACCTTAATCTATGGAGTGTAGAAACTCTACCGTTGAAAATACATAAGTGAAGGTCCAGGCATGGCCGAGATGGCCAGCCCCCAAAAACGTGATCAAAGGATCATAAGGTAATCCAAAGATGCCTAATACAATAGTAAAAGGTCCTATTTATAATAAACTAGCTACTAGGGTTTACATGAGTAAGTAATTGATGCATAAATCCACTTCCGGGGCCCACTTGGTGTGTGTTTGGGCTGAGCCTAAGTGTTGCACGTGCAGAGGCCATTTGTGGAGTTGAACGCCAGTTTCTGTGCCAGTTTGGGCGTTCAACTCTGGTTTTGGATCCTTTTCTGGCGCTGGATGCCAGATTTGGGCAGAAGGCTGGCGTTGAACACCGGTTTACGTCGTCAATTCTTGGCCAAAGTATGGACTATTATATATTCCTGGAAAGCCCTGGATGTCTACTTTCCAACGCAATTGGAAGCGCGCCATGTCGAGTTCTGTAGCTCCAGAAAATCCACTTTGAGTGCAGGGAGGTAATAATCCAACAGCATCAGCAGTCCTTCTTCAACCTCTGAATCTGATTTTTGCTCAAGTCCCTCAATTTCAGTCAGAAAATACCTGAAATCACAGAAAAACACACAAACTCATAGTAAAGTTCAGAAATATAAATTTAACATAAAATCTATTAAAAACATCCCTAAAAGTAACTAGATTCTACTAAAAATATACTAAAAACAATGCCAAAAAGCGTATAAATTATCCGCTCATCACAACACCAAACTTAAATTGTTGCTTGTCCCCAAGCAACTGAAAATCAAAATAGGATAAAAAGAATAGAATATACTATAAATTCCAAACTATCAATGAAACATAGCTCCAATCAAATGAGCGGGACTTATAGCTTTTTCCCTCTTGAATAGTTTTGGCATCTCACTTTATCCATTGAGGTTCAGAATGATTGGCATCTATAGGAACTCAGAGTTCAGATAGTGTTATTGATTCTCCTAGTTCAGTATGATGATTTTTGAACACAGCTATTTTATGAGTCTTGGCCGTGGCCCTAAGCACTTTGTTTTCCAGTATTACCACCGGATACATAAATGCCACAGACACATAACTGGGTGAACCTTTTCAGATTGTGACTCAGCTTTGCTAAAGTCCCCAATTAGAGGTGTCCAGGGTTCTTAAGCACACTCTTTTTTTTTTTTGCTTTGGACCTTGACTTTAACCGCTCAGTCTCAAGCTTTCACTTGACACCTACACGCCACAAGCACATGGTTAGGGACAGCTTGGTTTAGCTGCTTAGACCAGGATTTTATTCCTTTAGGCCCTCCTATCCACTGATGCTCAAAGCCTTGGGATCCTTTTTATTGTCCTTGCCTTTTGGTTTTAAGGGTTATTGGCTTTTTCTGCTTGCTTTTTCTTTCTATATTTTTTTTTTCGCCTATTTTTTTTTTCTCTTTTTTTTTTCTGCAAGCTTTGTTCTTTGCTGCTTTTTCTTGCTTCAATAATCATTTTTATGATTTTTCAGATTATCAAATAACATGTCTCCTAGTCATCATTCTTTCAAGAGCCAACATATTTAACATTCTCAAACAACAACTTCAAAAGACATATGCACTGTTCAAGCATACATTTAGAAAACAAGAAGCATTGTCACCACATCAATATAATTAAACTAAGTTCAAGGATAAATTCAAAACTCATGTACTTCTTGTTCTTTTGAATTAAAACATTTTTCATTTAAGAGAGGTGATGGATTCATAGGACATTCATAACTTTAAGACATAGTTACTAACTACTAATGATCATGTAATGAAGACACAAACATAGATAAGCACATAACATAGAAAACGAAAAATAGAGAAAGTAAGAGCAAGGAATGAATCCACCTTAGTGATGATGGCGTTTCAATGATGTTCTTGGGCTCTTCTATGTCTCTTCCTTGCCTTTGTGGCTTGATTCCTAGTGATTTTTTTTGGGATTTCTATCCTCAGTTGCTTCTAATAATTATGTGGATGGAGGTGCATCTCCTGAGGTATCTCAGGGATCTCTTGATTTGCAGCCACATGTTCTACCACTGAGCTATAGATCCTGTACATAATTGTTTTACCACACCAAACTTAGAATGTTGCTCGCCCTCGAGCAAAAGAAGAAGGAATAGATGAAGAAGAAGATGTGGAAAAAAAAAACTAGGATTATGAGGAGGTAAGGTGGAGATCCTGTGGGGTTCACAGATCCTGAGGTGATCCTGTGGGGTCCACAGATCCTGAGGTGTCAAGGCATTTACATCCCTGCACCAAATTAGGCATGTAAAATGCCCTTGCACACAACTCTGGGCGTTCAGCGCCAGGTTGGTGGCCATTTTGGGCGTTCAGCGCCCATTTGTTGCCATTTCTGGCGTTGAACGCCAGAACCATGCTTGTTCTGGGCGTTCAGCACCAGGATGCTGCCCATTTGGGCGTTCAGCGCCAGAACCATGCTCTGTTCTGGCGTTGAACGCCAGGCAGATGCTTCCTCCAGGGTGTGATTTTTCTTCTGCTGTTTTTGATTCCGTTTTCAATTTTTTTGTTTTTGTGACTCCACATGATCATGAACATTATTATTATTTTCGGCTGCCATCTCCTCTTCCTGTTCAAAAATTTCTGAAAGGTTATCTCTGGATTGTTGTATTTTAGCTTCTCTTAATTTTCTCTTCAGAGTCCTTTCAGGTTCTGGATCTGCTTTCACAAGAATGTTCTTATCCTTGCTCCTGCTCATATGACAAAGAAGAGGGCATAGAAAAATAATAATAATAATAGAGATCCTTTATACCACAGTATAGGGATCCCTGTGTGAGTAGAAGAAGAGAAGAAGAGGAAATTCGAACACAGATGGAAGATGGGGTTCGAATTTAGTGAGTGATGTGAAGAAAAGATGTTAGTACATCAATAAACAAATAGAAGAAGATGAGAGGGGGGAGTGAATTTTCGAAAGCAATTTTTGAAAAAGAGTTAGTGATTTTTAAAAATAGTTTTTGAAAAATGTTAGTAATTTTCAAAAATTAAGATTTAAAAATTAAAATAATTAATAAATAAAAAAGAAATTTTGAAAAGGGGGGAAGATATTTTCGACAATTAGAGAGAGAGAGTTAGTTAGGTAGTTTTGAAAAAGTTAAGAAACAAACAAAAAGTTAATTAGTTAGTTGAAACAATTTTTGAAAATTAATTTTGAAAAGATAAGAAGTTAGGAAGTTAGAAAAGATATTTTGAAAATCAAATTTTTGAAAAAGATAAGATGAGAAGATATTTTTGAAAAGATATGATAGAAATTAGTTTTGAAAAAGATTTGATTTTTAAAATCACAATTAATGACTTGATTCACAAGAAATCACAAGATATGATTCTAGAACTTAAAGTTTGAATCTTTCTTAACAAGTAAGTAACAAACATCAAATTTTTCAATCAAAACATTAATTGATTATGTTATTTTCGAAAATTATGATATAAAATAAGAAAAAGATTTTTGAAAATTAATTTTTTGAATTTTTCGAAAATAACCAAGAATTTTGAAAAAGATTTGATTTTTGAAAAAGATTTTGAAAAAGATAAGATTTTCAAATTGAAAATTTGATTTGACTCTTAAGAAACAACTTGATTTTAAAAATTTTTGAAAAAGTCAATCCAAATTTTCGAATTTGATGAGAGAAAAAGGGAAAGATATTTTTTTGATTTTTGATATTTTTATGAAAAACATGAAAATTATGCAATGCATGAAATTTTTAGATCAAAACATGTGATGCATGCAAGAATGCTATGAATGTCAAGATGAACACCAAGAACTCTATGAATGTCAAGATGAACATCATAGACACAATTTTGAAAAAATTTTTAATGCAAAGAAAACATGCAAGACACCAAACTCAGAATTCTTTAATGCTTAGACACTAAGAATTCAAGAATGCATATGAAAAACAACACAAAACAAAAAATCATCAAGATCAAACAAGAAGACTTACCAAGAACAACTTGAAGATCATGAAGAACACTATGAATGCATGAAATTTTCGAAAAATGCAAGATGCATATGCAAGTGACACCAAACTTATAACATGACTCAAGACTCAAACAAGAAACACAAAATATTTTTTATTTTTATGATTTTCTAATTTTTTTTGTATTTTCTTTTAATTTTTTCGAAAATTATTGTGAAAATTTAGAATAAGGATTTCAAAATCTTCAATATGAATTCCAGGAATCTTGTCATGTTAGTCTTAAAGCTCCAATCAAAGGGTCAGGCAAGGCTTAATAGCCAGCCAAGCTTTAATAAAAATATGAGTGTAATTCAGACATGACAAGCCTGACATACCCTATCCAGAAGGATTGGGCATGACTCCACTGAAGTGATTAGCCAATCCCAAAGCAGTTTGGGTATGGCTTTACAGCCAGATAGGCTTCAACATGCTTCATGAAACACTAGAATTCATTCTTAAAAATTTTGAAGCCATAGAATAATTTATTTTTGAAAACATTATTTTTAGTAAAATTTTTTTTTTTTTTTGAAAACAAGTGAGGAATTTTTGAAAGATTTTTGAAAAATTTTTGAAAACAAAACAAAAAGAAAATTACCTAATCTGAGCAACAAGATGAACCGTCAGTTGTCCATACTCGAACAATCCCCGGCAACGGCGCCAAAAACTTGGTGCACGAAATTGTGATCTCCAGGTTCGAATAATCCCTGGTAATGGCTCCAAAGCTTGGTGCTCTGATCTTAATTCATAATTGTCACAACTTCGATACAACTAACCAGCAAGTGCACTGGGTCGTCCAAGTAATACCTTACGTGAGTAAGGGTCGAATCCCACGGAGATTGTTGGTATGAAGCAAGCTATGGTCACCTTGCAAATCTCAGTTAGGTAGATATAAATGGATAATGGTGTTTTTGAATAATAAATAATAGAATAGGGATAGAGGTACTTATGTAAATCATTGGTAGGAATTTCAGATAAGCGAATAGAGATGCTTTTCGTTCCTTTGAACCTCTGCTTTCCTGCTATCTTCATCCAATCTGTCTTACTCCTTTCCATGGCTGGCTTTATGCAAGGGCATCACCGTTGTCAGTGGCTACATCCCCTCCTCTCAGTGAAAGATATGCTCACATGCTCTGTCACAGCATGGCCAATCATCTGTCGGTTCTCGATCATGCTGGAATAGGATTCACCCTCCTTTTGCGTCTGTCACTAACGCCCAGCACTCGCGAGTTTGAAGCTCGTCACAGTCATTCAGTCATTGAATCCTACTCGGAATACCACAGACAAGGTTTAGACTTTCCGGATTCTCTTGAATGCCGCCATCATTCTAGCTTACGCCACGAAGATTCCGGTTAGGAGATCTAAGAGATATTCATTCTAGCTTATTTCATGTAGAACGGAAGTGTTTGTCAGGCACGCGTTCATAAGGGAGAAGGATGATGAGCGTCACACATAATCATCACCTTCATCATGTTCTTGGGTGCGAATGGATATCTTAGAAGCGAAATAAGAAGAATTGAATAGAAAACAGTAGTACTTTGCATTAATCTTTGAGGAACAGTAGAGCTCCACACCTTAATCTATGGAGTGTAGAAACTCTACTGTTGAAAATACATAAGTGAAGGTCCAGGCATGGCCGAGATGGCCAGCCCCCAAAAACGTGATCAAAGGATCATAAGGTAATCCAAAGATGCCTAATACAATAGTAAAAGGTCCTGTTTATAATAAACTAGCTACTAGGGTTTACATGAGTAAGTAATTGATGCATAAATCCACTTCCGGGGCCCACTTGGTGTGTGTTTGGGCTGAGCCTGAGTGTTGCACGTGCAGAGGCCATTTGTGGAGTTGAACGCCAGTTTCTGTGCCAGTTTGGGCGTTCAACTCTGGTTTTGGATCCTTTTCTGGCGCTGGACGCCAGATTTGGGCAGAAGGCTGGCGTTGAACGCCAGTTTACGTCGTCAATTCTTGGCCAAAGTATGGACTATTATATATTGCTGGAAAGGCCTGGATGTCTACTTTCCAACGCAATTGGAAGCGCGCCATTTCGAGTTCTGTAGCTCCAGAAAATCTACTTTGAGTGCAGGGAGGTCAGAATCCAACAGCATCAGCAGTCCTTCTTCAACCTCTGAATCTGATTTTTGCTCAAGTCCCTCAATTTCAGTCAGAAAATACCTGAAATCACAGAAAAACACACAAACTCATAGTAAAGTCCAGAAATATAAATTTAACATAAAATCTATTAAAAACATCCCTAAAAGTAACTAGATTCTACTAAAAATATACTAAAAACAATGCCAAAAAGCGTATAAATTATCCGCTCATCAGCACACAAGGTGTTTATGAAAATGCCAACCTTAGAATTTGAGTAGATTTTCCCACCTTGGCTTGTGGTTTGAGTTCCTAGGATACTAGAGTCATAATGTCTGACATTTAGTGGTAATTCTTGGGTAGTTAGTTGACTCTTGTTTCCAGTGACGCTAGCTTCTTATGAAGTAGTTTTGTGAGTTAGCTAAGTCTTATGGATTAAGGTCAATTATGCTTGCTTGACTTACTCGTCGATGTAAGGGGTTAACTAGGCAAGATTGACTCATCATAATTACCATAGTTGTGGTTATGGCAACCATAGGATTCCTTGGATCCTCATTCCCAAGTCAAGGCTCTTTTATGCATATCCTAACCACTCCCATTCAGGATGTTGGGATTCTCATGGTGCAAGAGTTCTTTGCTAATGCATGGGTTTCCAAAAACCATGACACTAGTGTGAACCCAAATCCAAGGAATTGGATCACCGTGGTCCGAGGAAGAATCTTAGATTTCAGCCCGGAAAGTGTGAGGTTGGCGTTCAACTTGCCTCCAATGCAAGGAGATCCTCATCCTTATACTAGGAGAGTCAACTTTGATCAACGATTAGATTAAGTGCACTCTGACATCTGTGTAGAAAGAGCACAGTGGAAAAGGGATTCCCATGGCAACCCCATTCAACTAAGAAGGGTTGACCTAAAGCTCATAGGTAGAGGATGGTTGGAATTCATCCAACGTTCTATCATCCCCACTAATAATTGGTCAGAAGTGACTGTGGACAGAGCCATCATGATTCATTGCAACATGATTGAAAGTGAGGTAGAAGTACATGAGGTGATTCCTGAAGAATTGTATAAGGTAACTGAGAAGCCTCACACCAATGGAAGGTTGGCATTCCCACACCTTATCTGTCATCTGTGCAATTCAGCTGGAATTGTCATAAATGGAGATGTCTCTATTGGGGAGGACAAGCCCATCACTAAGAAGAGGATGGAGCAAACCAGAGAGCATACACAAGAGCCTGTGCAGCCGCCTCAGTATGAGATCCCTGAGATGCCTCAAGGGATGTATTTCCTCCCAAAGCTATTGGGATCAATGGCAAACTTCTCTTGGAGAATTGAGCACTAACATTGAGCAATTGAGGATGGAGCATCATGGGCATGCTACCATCCTCAATGAAATAAGAGAAGATCAAAGAGCCATAAGGGAAGACCAAAGGGCTATGAGGGAAGAACAATAATGGTAAAGGGATGACATAGAAGAAATCAAGCATCAGATTGGATCCTCAAGGAGGAGCACTAGACGCCACCATTAAAGGTGGACTTGTTCTCTTTTACCTCATTTCCTTTATTATTTTTCTGTTTTCTGTTATGTTTTGTCTGTTCTATTGTTCTAGTTGCATGATCATTAGCATTGATGTCTTAAAGTTGTAAGATGTTCCATATATCTCTCACCATGCTTAAAAGAAAATTTTTATTAAAGAATTGAGAGATACATGAATTTCAAGTTTAAAATAAGAATAGTTTAATTATGTTGATGTGGTAGTAGTGCTTTTGTTTTCTGAATATATGATTAAACAGTGCATATTTGAAGTTGAAATTTTAGAATGTTGGCTCTTGAAAGAATAAGGAAAAAGGAAAAGTATTATTGCTAATCTGAAAAATCAATAAAATTGATTCTTGAAGCAAGAGAAAGTAGCAAAAAGAAAAAGAAAAAAAAGCATGTTGCAAAAGAAAAAAAATAAAAGCATGCGAAAAAGAAAGAAAAATTGGCAAAAAGAAAAAAAATAAAAAGTAGAAAAATCCATTACTGCCCAAAAATGCAGGAAAAGGAGGGCAAAGTGAAAAAGCCAGTAACCCTTTAAACCAAAAGGCAATGGTAAAAGGACCCAAGGCTTTGAGCATTAATGGATAGGAGGGCCCAAATGAATAAAATCCAGGCCTAAGCGGCTCAAACAAGCTGTCCCTAACCATGTGCTTGTGGCGTGAAGGTGTCAAGTGAAAAGCTTGAGATTGAGCGGTTAAAGTCGTGGTCAAAAGCAAAAAGAGTTTGCTTAAGAATCTTGGACACCTCTATCTGGGGAATCTAGCAAAGCTGAGTCACAATCTGAAAAGGTTCACCCAGTTAAAGGGTCTGTGGCATTATTGGATCCGGTGGTAATACTGGAAAACAAAGTGCTTAGGGTCACGGCCAAGACTCTGACACTACAAAAAAAGGGTTTAAAATGGCATTAATAAAATGGCGGTTTTATAAATCTGCCATAATATTCGGATATAATGGCATAATCTGTTATTGCCGTAATGAGTTCGATGATTATGGCGGTTTAAAACCACCCTTATCTGGGGCCATGATTTAAAAATACCCACACACTATCTGATTCCAACCCTAATTGAAGAACTAACGCGCTGCCACATACACTATTTCTGTAAGATAACGACGCCTACCACTGGGATCTACTCTGGCGCGATCTGCTCCAGCGACAACTTTCTCCACCAAGGATCTCCTCAGTGGCGTTCTCCTCCGACTAGAATCTCCTCGCCGTTCACTGCCATCGTTCATCTCCTCGCTGCTGCCTTCAATGAGCTTCTACGATCTTGTTCTGACTTTGATCTAAAGGTTAGCCATCGCCGCTCATCTCCCTTGCTGCTTCGTTTATCACCTCGCCGCCGCAAGCAACATTGTTGCTGCTTTAGCGAGCTTCGACAAATCTCTTCACTTTTGTGATTACGTCCTTGCTCTCACCGTCGAGAACTTCCTCAAGCGCCACCTCTAGACTCTCATCTTCAATCCCAGTATGGCCAAGTCAATTCACCATGCCAGGTCCTGATCCGCCAGCGCCACATTAGGTCTTCCTTTCTTCTGTTCACTTCTTTTTTGAAATTTAGGGTTTTTAAATTCCTAATTTAATATCAATTGTTGTTTGCTTTTGCTTACTATCAAATTAAGAATCTAATTTCCTTGTTTTCTAGGCTTTTGATAAAATTTTCTAATGTTAGATTAACCTCTCTGTATAATAGCTCTTAGATATATAATATCAGTATTACTGAAGGCATAGGATCATCACAATTCCAGTTAGATCTTCTATAATTGCTCTTAGATTTTTTCACTCAAAACTCTAACCAGAATGCCTTATTAGCTTAAAAATATTTTGAAAATATTAAATTTTGTGATTATTGGTGCACGAAATTGTGAACACACTTTTTACAACTCTGCACAACTAACCAGCAAGTGCGCTGGGTCGTCCAAGTAATACCTTACGTGAGTAAGGGTCGATCCCACGGAGATTGTAAGCTTGAAGCAAGCTGTGGTCATCTTGTAAATCTCAATCAGGCGAATTCAAATGGTTATGAGGTTTTGATAATTAAAAGATAAATAAAATAGAAAATAAGATAGAGATACTTATGTGATTCATTGGTGGGAATTTCAGATAAGCGTTTGGAGATGCCTTGTTGCTTCTGAACCTCTGCTTTCCTATTGTCTTCTTCCAACCATGCATGCTCCTTTCCATGGCAAGATGTATGATCCTCTCGGATGAAAAATACCAGGTACGATCCCTGCATGGCTAATCAACTGTTGCATTTCTCGTCTCGGATGAAAAATACCAAGTACAGCTACCGTACGGCTAATCATCTGTCGGTTCCCGCTATCGTCGGAATAGGACCCTTGTCCTTTTGTGCACTGTCACTGCGCCCAACATTTGTAAGTTTGAAGCTCGTCACAGTCATCGCTTCCCAGATCCTACTCGGAATACCACAGATAAGGTTTAGAGTTTCCGGATCTCAGGAATGCTGCCAATGGTTCTAACCTCTACCACGAAGGTTCTAATCTCAGATTCAGATGCTCTGTTGTCAGGAGAGATGATGTGAATCGTTGATTAGAAACCCAAGAGAATATACTCCGGCTGTCATCCAATGACTACATTGAACATCATGTAGACCGCTTGTGGTTGTCAGGCACGCGGATCTTGGCTAAGCGAGTAACGAAGATTGGGTGATTGTCACGAGTCACTCCTTCATTCCGACTTAACTGAATTAAGTACGAGAGTATATCTTGGAGAAGAAGTAGGCGTGAATTGAAAGAGAAACAATAGTACTTGCATTAATTCATGAAGAACAGTAAAGCTCCGCACCTTAATCTATAAGGTGTAGAAACTCTACCGTAGAAAATACATAAGAGAAAGAGGTCCAGGCATGGCCGAATGGCCAGCCTCCATTGTCTAAGGACTAAATGTCCATAGATGTGAAGATCTGAATACAATAGTAAAAAGTGCTATTTATATTAAACAAGTAACATAAGTTTACAGAAAATGAGTAACTAAGTGCAGAAATCCACTTCCGAGACCCACTTGGTGTATGCTTAGGCTGAGCATTGAAGCTTTCACGTGCATAGGCCATTCTTGGAGTTAAACACCAGCTTGGGTGCGAGTTTGGGCGTTTAACTCCAGTTCTGGTGCCAGTTTTGGCGTTTTACTCCAGAAAAAGGTCTTTAGTGAGCATTTGAACGCCAGTTTGGGCCATCAAATCTCGGGTAAAGTATGGACTACTCTGCATTGCTGGAAAGCCCAAGATGTGTACTTTCCAACGCAATTGAGAGCGCACCAATTGGGCTTCTGTAGCTCCAGAAAATCCACTTCGAGTGCAGGAGGGTCAGAATCCAACAGCATCTGCAGTCCTTTTTCAGCCTCTGAATCAGATTTTTGCTCAGGTCCTTCAATTTCAGCCAGAAAATACCTAAAATTATAGAAAAACACACAAACTCATAGTAAAGTCCAGAAATGTGATTTTTGCATAAAAAATAATAAAAATATAATAAAAAGTAACTAAAACATACAAAAAGCTATGTAAAAACAATGCCAAAAAGGGAATAAATTATCCGCTCATCAATTATAAAAGATCTGTTCAATATAAAACTAGGCAGATAATTGCTTCTGAGCATTTTTGTTTGTTGAAGTAGGAGATCTTATGTTATGTTTTGATCTTTGATTTAGTAATTGAAAGTTGAAACACTTGCCTGATTTGCTTTCTATATGCATGTACTAATATAATTGCAAGAATGTAATTAGATCTTATGGAAAATCAATTCTACATAGCTAATAAAGTACATAAAAGATAATATAATACATTACACAAAATCGGTACATAAGGACACTATTATAACTTGATCTTTTGATGTCTGTCAGCTATGACCATTCAGATGCGTTAGTATGTACAATAAATAATGAATTTGCTAAAGCTTTATTTTCATTGTTGTTTTGAACACAGAACTTGCTTAAAAAGTTCCACAAACGTCATCCAAAAGTCAGAACTCAGGTTCATCTAGAAGTCCTTTGCACCGTTCTATCTTTTCTTACAGTTATTTTTATTATCATTTGAATATATTTAAATGGAAGTTTAGGGTAACCAAATGTATTCTTCAAATATTTTTAATGTGTAGATTAGCATTGCTGTGGCTGCATTGGCTGTGCATGTGCCTGCTGAAGATTGGGGAGATGGTGGTATAGTGAAATGGCTTAGGGACGAGATGGATTCTCATCCGAAATATATACCAAGATTCTTGGAGTTACTAACAGTTTTGCCAGAGGTCATAATATGATATGTGTGATTATGTGTCATCTCTTCATTTTATTAATGAGACAAATGCCTAAAGTTTGAGTTACTAAGTGACAAGTTGTTATAATTTTCAAAGTTACTGCCTTGTCGGATAGTATTTTATTCGACAAGTAATGTCATGCAGCTCGTAGATTCTTATATAAATGGTTGTGATATAGTCTTTTAATTATTGCAAGTTGATTAACAGTTTCTTTGGTTGTTCTGCATGCATACCTTTAATGTATTTTGTCTTTATAAACAGGAAGTATTAAACTATAAGATAGCAGCTCGACCTGAAAGGCATCGTCAATTTGAAAAAGAGCTTACCTCTCAAATGGAGATTGCTCTAAATATTTTAACAGCTTGTTTGTCTATTTCTGAGCTTAAAGAGCAGGTGGGCAATAAGTTCCTGTATTCTTTGTGTGTGTGTGTGTGTGTGTGTGTGTATGGCCCTAAGTGGTTGGCATGACTGAGGTATTTTAAACTCAGTTTTATTGATAAATGCTCCAATAGTGATTTTTTTCTTGGTTATTGAAGAACGGAAGATTGATGGTTTAGAAGTTATAGTAAACTCTCGTTGTAAGTATATTAACCACTGCTTTAGGACTTGCCAAAAAGCTCGTCAGATTTGGATTAGCTTAAATTTGGGAATGACCGCTAAGGACTCTAGTTTGGATTTTGTGTCTTGGATTCGTTCTAACCTCAACAAAAATGAGTTTCTCTTTGCAGCGGCCTTTTGATGGATTTGGAGGGATAGGAACAATGACATCTTCCATCAAGATGATCCATGGAGTAAGGAGAAAATTGTTCACTTAGTTCAACATGCTGCGTGCGATTTCTCTAAGGTTGTTACCAACCAAAAACATATTATTCCTTCCTCTTTTCAATATAACTGGGAACCACCTCCAATGAATGTCTGTAAAATGAACTGCGATGCAAGCGTTTTTGAAAATGGGCAATTAGCGGGCTTTGGATGTATTATTAGAGACAGCATGGGAATTTGGATGAAAGGTTGTTCTGCCAGTATACCTCTTTCTAGTGTTCTCTCTTGTGAGCTTCATGCTATTTGGAGAGGGCTTGTTATGGCTTGGGATTGCGAGTGTAAAGAGGTCATATGTGAAACTGATAATCTTGATGCATTTCTTCTTGTTTCGCGAGGCACAACCAGCATGATTACGAATGACTCTGATCTGCTTGGCAAAATCAAAGAGATGCTTCAGCGCAATTGGATAGCTACTTTAGTGCTCATCCAGCGTACAGCAAACAGAGCGGCTGATTTAATGGCTAAGACTGCTGCTTTAAACAAGCAGGTGTACCTAGAGTGGTTACAACCCCCTAATAATTTAGACATTATCATTAGAGAGGAGTGCTACTCTTTCTCTTAGGTGTTTTTTCTTTGTGTTATGTTCAGTCACCAAAAAAAAAAAAAACTTCGGGTCGTCTTCTCAAGGAATTGCAGGGAGGTGTTCTTATTATTGATTATGACTCTTGTAAATTGGGGGTTTTGAAAGTAAGGAAGAAGTATATTAAATGATAAGAAAAATAAAATAGTAATAACAAAATAAACTATTGGCATGGTATTAGAACTGGAAATCCTGTCCTTGTCAATTGTGATGAAAATTGAGTTTTAATCCCACTTTGCTAACCTCTAACTATGAAAGTAAATTAAGTGGAAAGACTAGAGTTATTGGAGCAACTCCTAATTTCAACCACTCCTTTATTTGACAGCTTAAGCGTTACCAATTACTTAACCAAAGCCAAAAGGAAGAAAATATCTAAATTAAATTAAAACAAAGCAATCTTAAATCTGAAATACCTCAAATAATATTAATTAAGAAAATCATAACATGAATGTAGCATAAGCTAAATTGAAAAGATAAATAATAATTAAAAGTATATAATAAAATTAGAAAATAAATAAGAGGAACATTGAACCTGAGAAGAAGTTGAAATTCTAAATCCTAATATAAATCCTAATCCTAATCCTAAGAGAGAGGAGAGAACCTCTCTCTCTAAAAACTACATCTAATTCTAAAAATTATGAATTGTGAGCTTCTTATTATGAATGAATGGATTTCCCCACTTTATAGCCTCTAATCTGTGTTTTTTGGGCCGCAAACTGGGTCGGAAACAGCCCAAAATTCGCTGGTTGCGAATTCAAACACGCTGATTTTTCGTCACTGCGATGCATCCGCGTGGAGCACGCGTTCACGTCGCCTATTGTCAGGGCAACTATGGCATATTATATATCAAATCGAAGCCCCAGACGTTAGCTTTCTAACGCAATGAAAACTGCGTCGTTTGGATCTCTGTAGCTAAAGTTATAGCTATTTGAGTGCGAAGAGGTCAGGCTGGACAGCTTAGCAATTTCTCCAACTTCTTGTATTCCTTCCACTTTTGCATGCTTCCTTTCCATCCTCTGAGCCATTCTTGCCTTGTAATCTCTAAAATCACTTAACACACATATCAAGGCATCTAATGGTAATAAGAGAGGATTTAAACATAGGGAACTTAAGGCCAAAGGAGCATGTTTTCAATCAAAGCACATAATTAGGAAGGCAAATGTAAAACCATGCAAATAGTATGAATAAGTGGGTAAAGAGTTGATAAAAACCACTCAATTGAGCACAAGATAAACCATAAAATAGTGGTTTATCAGTTATCATTTAGGTTCTTGAAGCGTTTGCTTCGTGGCTTCGCCTAAAGAATGGGTACTAATTTTTTTTTACCTCTTTGCATATTAGAGTGTTCGGCTAAGTTGTTTTTATTGAATGTATTAATATATTATTCTGATCAAGATTAATTATTCAAGAACTGTTTTGTATAAATGAATCATCTGAATTGTGTAGCATATTAGAGGAATCTTGTCAGATGAGTGTGCTTTACTGTCAAGCATTTGGTTAATTTTTTTTGTGCGATCTATAGTGTTCTCAACTATATGTATATATTTGGATTTTTTAAAATCACAAATATATAATTGACAGTTGGCTTTTAAACAAAAGAATTTTGAATGGAATGAGTATCTCAACTTATAGGAAATAGACTTGTCAAGTGAAACTGATGGAAAGCATAGATGCATTCCACAAATGCTGTATAATTTCAGGAAGGGTTTATAAAGTTAATGAAGAATATAGGGGAGATATGTATTTAATTTGAATATTATAACTTTATTATCTTGGTTTATGTGTTTCTTTTTCCATTGGCTTTACTATTTCTCTTTAAATTTTTGTTCATTTCAGGATTCCCGGATCTGTTCTCAGTACCCATCCATTAGTTCTTATAGCATTATCAAGCTTGAATTATGAGTTTCTTTCTGAGGCATCTGTAAATGGTATGTATGATAGCATGGAAAAATACTAATAATTTTCTATTTTTCGTAAATATTCATATGCTTTTTGTTGGTTGAGCAATGAATGGTAGGAAGGAAGATATCTAAGTATCAAATTAACCAGTGCTGTTCACTATATCTGAGTAGCAAATTAACCAGTGCTGTTCACTTGCATATTTAAAAAACATCTGTTCTGGTTTTGCTGACCAGTGTCTCCAATGTTCTAAAAGTACTAGTTAAAGATACTAAAAAGAGTATATTTTCAGAAGTTTTTTCTTCTTTTGCCTTTTTCCAATGCATTGAAAACTTATCTATTTCACATCTCCAGCATGAAGCTTCCTTTTTTTAATCCTTAATCAGTACTCTTTTAATTTCACAATGTTCACAGTACTTATGCTTCAATATATCTGTATCATAAACCTGATGTTCATGTCTTTTGCTTCCTTGTTTTCAGGGGTTATTGGTCTGACTCCAGAGTGAAAACAACTCTATGTTAGCATATCAGTTATTAGTGTTGTTGAATTATCCATGAAAACTATGAAACATGAATAGCATGATGAAATTCCTCTGTGCTTTGGTTTGGTGTTTTTTATATTTATCTTTTACTTTTACAATTATTTATACGTCTTCGTTAAGCAATTAGCACATGAGAGAATCAGTTTATGTAGATTATTACTTTGTAGCTCTGTACTGATATTTCCAATTTATGGAATATAAATGCAGCATACTTACAGGCTTCCTTTAATTCATGGTAAGTGTGTTTTATACTTTCCATATCGTAATGAAATTATAGTTTCCTCTTCATACCTTTTATCACAGCATTTATTCTGTCTTGCTTAATGATCCTCTTCAACATTCTTGTTTGTTGACACTCCTTTTCTGCACAACCTAATTTACTAATCAATTCATTGTATTTGATAGTCTACCATGGTGTGGTGTTTTACCTTTTTGCTTTTGGTAATTGGCGGATTTCTTTTTTGTAGATGGACGATAGTCCAACCACCGGAAGTGTAAACACCATGACTGCCGAGAAGTAGCATCTAGCAAAATTACTTGTATGGGAGAAAATCACTTCTATGGATCAAATTAGTCATGTTAGTTGTATGGTAAATTATGTCTATAATCTTAATTATTAAACTACCCTTTAGCTTTTCTAATATGTTCTCATTATGTTCTTCCAATAATATGTCTTAAATCATGTAGCCAAAATCGGAAATTAAAGGGGATCTTGATCATGGTAAGAGGATATTGCAGTGCTCATAACAAAATCCAACCTGGTGCCATACCCAAGGTATGTTTATTCTATTCTGTTTTCCATGGAATCAGTCATATTCTATGCTCATCTAGTTTCACATTGTTCTTGTTGATTATCACAACTAATTGTTGGACTTGAACTGATTTATTAGGTGGTTGAAGCCCGGAGTGATGTTGATGTTCTTCCTAATGGGAAAGTACTATCTGTGTATCAATACTTTGAAAATGTGAGGAACTTTTTTGTTTCTCTTGAGAGATTGGGGCTTTCCACTTTTGAAACTTTTGATTTGAAACAGGTGATTATTACTTTTTTTTATTATTATAAAAGAAATGATAAATGAAAGTAATATAAAAGAGATTGGGGCTTCCCACTTTTTTTTATTATTATTACTTAGTTGGTGGAAGAGGCATGAATTCAATTAGCAGCTTGCTAAGTGGTATTTACTAGTTTCCTCACTCTCTGATATTCTAATAACAATTAATATATTCTATACTCCCCGCATCATGCAAATTTTGTCATCGGGTAAGTTTGTGCCTTGCCTCACTTCAATGCCGTGTGTGAGTTAATCTTGGGTTTCTTCTACATATTCTGCAAATGCTGATATTGCTTACTGATTGCTATGGTGAAAAGTGTATATTAGAGAAGATGTTTGTCACAGTTCCACACGTTTTTCTTTTTTCTTTTTTTCACTTTCTCATTATTTTGAGCTATTGCTATCCATGCATATCCCTATGTTTTGCAGGACCCACTGGTTACGAAGGGACCAATATTGGTTCTATTGCTTGGCATAGATGTTTGGGAGCATGCATATTACTTACAGGTAAAATTTCGGGCTTGGTAGTTAATTGGTAATGGCATGATTATTGTAATGACATTATTGAAGGCCTATTTTTCTTTTCAGTGTGATGGTTATGATTTATGAAATGTTGTGTTAGCAGAATTTTCAAAGTTTCAAAGATTTCAAAATACCTTTCCTTGTATAAAAGTTGTTATTATCATTTTCCTTATATGCTTATAAGTAGCTGAGAAAATTTGCTTCCTTTCTTAATATATTCTTGATGATTTCATTGATTGAGATGTCTCTTTATTATAAGATGAAACCAAATGAGTAAATGACCCTTTTCTCATTGGAAGCTAGAGCTTTACTAGGAAGCCTGGAATATCAGAAGGGTAATTTTGAAGCTGCACTTCATGTATTTGAAGGAATATACATTGTTGCTGTTGCTCTAAAGATGAAAATTTCTATATCACTTATTCCTGTTGCACTTTATTCTCTTTTATTATGTATTCAAATTATATTTTTGTTGTAGGAATTGAATCAAGAGAGTGAGATTTCATCGCCAAAAGAGTTAGGAAGTAGGTCTTCTGGAGCAAGCAATAGAGCAGCATGAAATATGATGGAGATTTTATGCATTAAGAGTTACATGCTATGACATTTATAGTTGAAAAATTATGTTACGTTTGATACTTTGTATAAGAGTTATTACTTTTGATTTTCAATACTAAAAAATCATATATTATGTTTAATACTTTGTTTGAGTTATATAATATTTTGTTTATGGATTATGATTTCTAATAATAAATATTATTTGTTTACAGGATAAAAAGGAGGGTAAAAATTGCATTTTTAAATGATAAAAAAGTGTAAGTGTTAGGGTTAAAACGGCGGTTTAAAAATAACATTTTAACCAACCACAAGCCACTCTGTAAGGGTAAAAATGGCAGTTCAAAAATACCATTTTAACCGACTAAAATGCCACTATTAAGGTAAAAATAGCGGTTCAAAATGGCCATTTTAACCGACTAAAATGCCATTCTGTGAGGGTAATAATGGCGGTTTAAACTGCCATTTTCACCAACCCTTAAACAGCCATTTTAACCTGGAAATAACGGCGGTTTTGAACCGCCGTTTTAAGCCAAGGAAATTGTGGCAGTTTTTAGAAAACTGCCGTAATAACCAAAATGGCGCTCTGAATTACGGCATTTTTTGAAACTGCCGTACTTGGTAATAATGGCGGTTCAAACCGCCGTAATTACCCAAAATAACCGTCATTTTTACCCAAATTTTTTGTAGTGTGAAAGCTATGTTCAAGAATAAAAAAGAACTGAATTAGGAGAGTCAATAATATCATCTGAATTCTAAGTTCCTAAAGATGCCAACCATTCTAAGTTTCAATGGATAGTGGGATGCCAAAACTATTCAGAAGCAAAAAGCTACTAAGTCCCGCTCATCTAATTGTAACTAAGCTTCATTAGAAACTTAGAAATTTATTGTATCGTAATTTTCTTTTTATCTTACTGTGTTTTTAGTTGCTTGGGGACAAGCAACAGTTTAAGTTCGGTATTGTGATGAGTGGATATTTTATATACTTTTTGTCATCATTTCCATGTAGTTTTTAGTATGTTTTATTTAGTTTTTATAAGTTTATATAGGTTTTAGTGTTAAAATCACATTTTTGGATTCTACTATGATTTTTTTTTTTTTGTATTTTTGTATAATTTCAGGTATTTTCTGGTTGAAATTGAGGAGCTGGAGCAGAAGTCTGATTCAGAGACAGATAAAGCACTGCAGATGCTGTCCGGATCTGACCTTCTTGCATTCGAAAGAGTGCTTTTCAAGTTTTACTTTGTTTTTCACATCAGTATGAGTTTCTAAACCTCCTAGGTTTAGGGGAGCAGCCCTGCTGAGTCCTATGAATTAAAAAAAGTATTACTGTTTCTTCTTCGATCTGTGTTTGATTTACTTCTAAGATGTATATCCGATCATAATCATGGTGGATAGGTAATGCCAAGGCATCACTGCCTGTTTTTCTATGCTTTTTCACTGGATTTTTGTTTGGCTTCATACAAATATTGTTGATAAAGGAGCAAAAGCATGAAAAATCTCTGCATTTAGAAAATCTCAAGCATAGGTGGATTTTAGTTAATATATAGGGTAAATAAGATGAAATAGATCACACCATGTGAAGTCATGATTTTGAGCATTATTAGAACACTTAGTATAATAAAGATTATCTTGCATGTTACTTTGATACACTTATTTCTTTGATGATAGGCAAAATAGAAGCAGAGAAGCAGAGGAAGGTAGATTTGGAGAGCCAACGTTGGTGGCAACGTTGGAGTAAACGTTGGCAATAAACCAACGCTATATGAACAAAATGAAGAAGCAACATTAGAGGGAATGTTCGTAATCCAACGTTATGCCCAACATGCTCAAAAAGAAGCCTGGAAAAATTGGCATCCACGCGTACGCGTCATCCACGCGTGGACGTGTAAAGTGAAAAATCACAAGCCACGCGTACGCGTCACCCACGCGTACACGTGAGAAGTGAAGAATTGACAAGGCACATGATAAACCCCATTTTTAGGGTTTATCTTGTGTTGAATTTAGAGAGTTTTGTCAACTTTTCTCCCACTTATTCACTAAAATAGCATGGGTTTATAAATTCTCCTTTAATTGTGCTTAAGAGTGAAAACATGCTTTTTAGATCTTAATATAGCTAAATTTAATTCACCTTGATTCCATTAGACGCCTTGGTATATTTTTTTAAGTGATTTCAAGTTTAGGAGGCAAAGATTGGATTGAGGGTATGAAGAAAAAGCATGTAGAAATGGAGAACTCATGAAAAAATGAAGGAATCACAAAGTTGTCAATCCTGACCTCTTCGCACTTAATCGATCATAACTTGAGCAACAGAGGTCCAAATGAGGCGATTCTAATTGTGTTGGAAAGCTAACCTCCGGGGCTTTAAAATGATATAAAATTTGTCATAGTTGTCTGGCATTTAGGGATGCGTACGCGGGATGTACGCGTATGTGTCGATGATGGCACATGACTCACTAAAGGCAACTCGTGGCCAGCGATTACTGGAGTATTTCGGGCCCAATCCAACTCATTTCTGATGCTATTTAACCCAAAGATTGAAGAGGAATAAACTAATTAGTGACAAATTAGTTTAATTTAGTTTAGTTTTGGAGGGAAAGTTAGTTTCTAGAGAGAGAAACTCTCACTTCTCTCTAGAATTAGGATTTAAGTTTTTAGGGGAGCTTCCCTTTTAGTTTTCATATAGAGCTTTCTTTTCGGTTTTGATTGGGAGCTCACTTTTACATTCTAGCATTGTTGTTTTAATTCAAGAGAATTGGGGAGGAGAATTGATCTCTCTTCTTCCTTGTTCTTGCCCAGCACTCTTTAATTTTCTTGCTTCGGATCTTGGGTGGAGAATTGAAGAACTTCTGTTTCAATCTCACCTTGGGATCTTGTTTAATTCTCTACTTAATTGAATTTCAGTTTCGGTTACTTGCTCTCTCATCTACTTTCTCTGCAATTTACATTTCCTTTGCAATTACTCTTGTTGGATCTAGGAAGGCATTGAGATCTAGACTTGGTTATCTAGTCTCTTGGGTCCTGAGATCTGAATTCCAATTTTACATCCTCTGTTTACTGCTTTCAAGCTCATTTACATTCCTGTTTTAAGATCCGGTTCAATTCCATTCATCCTTTACTTCTCTGTTCGTTGCAATTTTACTTTTCCTTGTTCAATTTCTGCAAATCCAATTCCCAATTCCCTTTACAATTCAAGCCATTTACATTTCTTGTACTTTAAGATTCTGTAATTTACATTTCTTGCGTTCTAAGTTTCTGCCATTTAATTTCTTGTTCTTTAAGATTCAGCACTTTAAATTTCAGTTCTCTTTAATTTCATGCAATTTACCCAATTCCATTTACTTTCTCTGCAATTTAAATTCTGCAAATCACAAATCACTCAACCAAATCTTGATTCGCTTGACTAAATCAACCACTAAACTAAAATTGCTCAATCCTTCAATCCCTGTGGGTTCGACCTCACTCCCGTGAGTTATTATTACTTGATGCGACCCGGTGCACTTGCCGGTTAGATCTGGGTGTTTTGGAGAAATTCGTTTTTCCGCAAAAATATTCCCATCAAGTTTTTGGCGCCGTTGCCGGGGATTGATTTAGATCAACAATGATTAAGTGGGTGAGAAGTCTAGATTAAGCATTTTCTTTATTTTTGTTCTCTGTTCTAAGTTGAAACCAAGGTGTTTGAGTTTTTGCCTCACTAAGAAATTCTCATCTCTGATATGAGTAATTTCAATTTTCATTGATGTTTGCAAAATACAAATGGAGTTCAACTCATCATTTGGTCAAACAAAATTTTATGGGATATCACCCACCATCACCAATCTCTAATGGTGGTTGGGAATATCACCAAGAAACTTCAAATTCTGAGCACTCCAATTCGTGGAGCTATGCTTCAGAACCACAAGATGAGAAAGAAAATCATATGGGATATTTCCCTCCACCACAAAATGATGCAAGTCATGATTCTAATGGTGGCTGGGAAGGGAATTCTAGTGCTCCATATGATATTCATCCAAAGATATCATCACTTGACCATACTTCAACAGAAAGCCCCTTTCAAAACTCACCACCCACACAAACTTCCATGAACCACTCAAGGCTCTCAAAGCTTGAGTCCATGTTCAAAAAATATGAGGAGGAGACAATGAAAGTCTGGAAAGAACAAGAAAACTCCCTCAAAAACATGAAAGTGCAGCTAGGCCAATTGGTGAGTGCAATGAAGAAGAAGGAAAAACAAGATGAAGAGGCTACTGAGTCAAGTGGATTTTTATTAAAAAAAAAAGAGGTGGTGGAAACATTTGAACCTGAACTTGCATATTCACAAAGGCCACTTGAGATGACAAGAGAACATGAAGACTCACAACTCTCACAAACCTCCCTGGACCAAAACGCCTCAACACTTGAATCCATGATTGAAAGGTATGAAGAGGAGATGAAGAAAGCTTGGGAAGATCAACAAACCTCCTCCATAAAAGAGCTATTAAAACAAATGTTGAGTGTAAAAGAGGAAGTGGAGGAGCAAGAAAGTGAAGAAGTCATTCCAAACTCAAGTGAGGCAGAGAAGTACATAAAGGAGGAGTTCATGGAACCACCAATACAAGAGACTCTTGATGAAGACAAAACTCCAACAATCACACAGCAACCAAGTCGTAAATTCAAGGAAGTGAAGGCAATTAACAAAAGCACCAAGAAGAGGATTGTGACCAAGATACCAAGGACAACATTCATGAGAAGGTCAACTGCAAAAAATCCTCCCCCTGATCCAGCAAGCAAGATCAATCAAGCCAATTTCACAAGGAAGCTTGCTGAGGAGAGACCAAGACAGGGGGCAATAGCTGAATCTTCTCCTCCCTTGAGGTCATTCTTCTTAACAAACTGGAAGAAGAGGAAGAAAGTAAAGAACAGGTAGACAGTAGGTACATTTCTTCTCCTTGCTTTGTTTAAATTTCAATAAATTGGCATATGATCACATTCTAAGTTTGGTGTTCCCTTGCAACAAATTGTTTTCAATCCCGTTTGGATGATTGCATCAATTCTGCATGAAGTGTCATGCTAAAATTCTAAGTTTGGTGTGCCACTTAATTTTCTATGCAATGAATCCAGCAACATCACTTGTCTACATAATCATATTGCCTTTTACAGTGTTATTTTTCTTCTTAGTTGGATAATTTTTGTTTTCTCTTTGTTTCATTTATTTACTTGTTTTTAATGCTTTCCGTCATTAACTGTTTTTGTTAATACATCACCAAGACATCCTTATTCATAACAGACTCTTCATTTGGTGATTGTATTTAACATATAACAGTTTCTTTTGTTTAGTTTTAGTTCAAATAAATTGACATATGGTTGTATTCTAAGTTTGGTGTTGCTATGCAACAAAATTTGGTTCCAATTCTTACAAGATACTTGCATTAATTCCAAGTGAAAGTGTCACACTAAGTTTGGTGTGCCACTTATCTTTTATGCAATGTATTGTGCTCACCTTCTTAAGTTTGCAATCACAATGTCTCTGTCTCTTGTGCCTTGATTATTATCTTTAATTTTGCTTGCTTAAAACACATGTGCTACTAACATTTCATTGTGTAAGACATTCATGATACATCTTAGCCCCATAGCCATTGTTCTAATTGTTGCTTGAGGATGAGCAAGTATTCTGAGTTTGGCAAGGGAAGGAGGAAAAATAGAGGAAAAATGACAACAATAATGAAGATGAACTGCAAGGTTGTAGAGTTCCTTTTCTCCTCATTTGTTTCAAGCACTATAAACTGCATGATTGTCTTTACCTTCTCTGTATGCATGTGTGTATGAAAAGGCATAGTTTGATTTCTAAATTGCAACATGGTACTGTGCCATTATGATTACCAACTTGAGTTTTGTGAATTCAAAAGCAGTAAAGCATCATGATCATAAACAAACAAGGAATTAAAGAAGAGTTTAGCATGTGCATACAAGTATTGGAAAGCTAGTATGATTAATTATTACTCAATTGCATTGGATTTTATTTAATTGAAGTTTTCATCTAGTACATTTTGTGAAATCTTTTGAAAATCATGAAAACCTTGAAGAAGCAAATACAATTAAAGCAAGAAAAGTAAAAGGGAAAGAATGAGAAAGCTGAAGGCTCTGAGTACCAATGGCAATTTATTTGTTAAGTACTTGTGGTGTTTATGTATCAAGCCAAATGCTTGAAAACAAAACACTTAGAAGTCAAGGCTAGGCTCAAGTGCAAAAGCACTCCCTCAAAGCTCAAGGTTCTGAGCATCAATGATTAGAGAGTAAAGGGAAGAAACAAATGAGCTTAATGAAGTCCTCTACTTCAAATGCTTGTGGTGCTTATGTATCAAGTGGTAATACTTGAAAACAAAGCATTTAGAATCGTAGCTTTGTTATTAACTCATGGGGCAAAGCACCCAAAAGGAGAAGCTAATAAGAAAATCAAAAGCTTGTTTCAAGGAAGAAATATAAGAAAAAGATTTCATAAATTGAGCTAGATGGAAGCATCAATCATTTACATTTCTTTTGTGATTGTAGCATGCTTAGAAAACTAGCTTACCATGAACATTGAGTTGCTATTCTTCTTGCCTTGGATTGTCAATCTTTATTGCATGATTCTTTTCTTGCTTGGGGACAAGCAAGGTTTAAGTTTGGTGTTGTGATGACATGTCACCATGTCATGTTTTTCTATGCTTTTTCCTTTGTTTTCAATAGGTTTTATGCACTTTCTTAAGCCATAAGCAAGCCAATTGGATAGATTTTCATGCTTCCTTTGATTTAATCAACCATGTATGAATTCATGCTATTTCATGAGGTTTTATGCTATAATTGTCACATATTATGAAAGAATGAATATCTCATGGTTTTGAGCATAGCTTTGATGTGTTTGGTTGATTAATGATAGGTGAAGAAAGCTTGGAGAAAGGTTGAAGCAAGAAGGAATGGCTAGGAGGAAGAGAGGACAAAAAGTTTGAGCAAAAGTTTGCCTCAAACTTTAGCTCAAACTTTTGGATTAATTGAAAATGAAACAGGGAGCAAAAAGCTGGACCAAAAGTTAGCCTCAAACTTTTGTGCAAACTTTTGGGCAAAAAGCTGGAGCAAAAGTTAGCCTCAAACTTTTTGGCTAACTTTTGGGCAAAAAGCTGGAGCAAAAGTTAGCCTCAAACTTTTTGTCTAACTTTTGGCATCACAAATCAACACCCTGGAGAGCAAAAGTTTGCGCCAACGTTAGCCCCTAACTTTTTGGCTAACATTGGCGCATGAAAAACACACCCTGGAGAGCAAAAGTTTGCGCCAACGTTAGCCTCTAACTTTTTGGCTAACGTTGGCGTCATGAGTATGCAAGGGTAGGCCAACGTTGGAGCAAAAGTTTGACCCCTAACTTTTGCCCCAACGTTGGTATCAGCAAAAGAGGGTGGCTGATGTGAAAAGTTGGAGTAAAAGTTTGCCTCAAACTTTTACTCAAACTTTTACTCAGGCTTTTAAGATTCACAACCCGGTTCACATTGGTTCTCTCTCCAACTCCAAGAGCAATCAACCAAGGCCTCTATCAACCCAATTCCATCAAGAGCAAGGGCCCAATTGTCATCACTCAAAGGCACAAGAGATAGATAAAATAGGAATTTCATTTAATTGTAATTTGTTTTTAATTTCATTTTCATTTTCATTTTCATTTTGTAAAGCCTATATAAGGCATCATTTTCATATTTGTTGAGGGAGGCGAGCTCCACTAGGGAGCATTAGGAATACAGAGCTCTCTCTCTGAGTTTCATTTTCTGTTTTGAATCTTGAATTGAGATTGGAAGGAATTCTATTTTCATTCTCTATTTGCAACTTCTCTTTACTTCTTCTGCAATCTTTTTTTTAATTCTCTGCAACTTTTCTCTTGTTGGATCAAGGAAGGATCCACTCCTGAGATCTTCAACATCCTTTTAAATTTCTGCAAATTAAGCACAGTCACTTTGCTCTCTGATCTCCTCGTTCCCAATTTACTTTCCAGCACTTTTGTTCCTCTGCACTTTACATTTGAGTTGTTGTGATCTTGATTTATTCTTCCTGCAATTTAACTTTCCAGTTACTTGATCTACTGTTCTCTTTAATTTCCATCACCCACTCCCCTTTAATTTCATGCAATTTACATTTCTTGCAATTTAAGATTCTTGCAATTTACATTTCTTGCCCCTTAAGCTACTTGCCAATTTACTTTCTGCACTTTAATTTTCCTTGTCATTTACTTTCTGCTGCATCAATTATCACTCAAAGGTTAGCTTGACTAAACTAATCATCCACTAAAGTTTCTTGATCCATCAATCCCTGTGGGATCGACCTCACTCCCGTGAGTTTTATTACTTGATGTGACCCGGTATACTTGCCGGTTAGTTTTGGGTGTTTTGGAGAAATTCGTTTCTTCCACAAAATTATCCCATCATTAGGTTAGATCTGGATTAGAATTTCTTAGATCTAGGTTAATTTCATGCTTTGATTTACTTTTCCTTTGCAATTTCCTCTTCTTCTACCTCTCCTCTCTCTAGTTTAGCATTTAATTCTTGTAATTCTCTACTTTTATGTTGATGCACTTTTGTTCTTCCATTTTCCTTTAATGCACTTTATGATTCATGTTCCTTTATTGTTGAATTTCTTTGTTGTTGTTTAATTCCTTACAATTAGTAGTTGTAGATTTATAATTCTTGAAATTTGATTTTACTTTCCTTTTATGCATCCCAAGTGTTTGACAAAATTCTTGGTTGGATTATAGAGTAGGTTTTTCTCCTCTTGGCCTTGGTAGAGTAATTAGTGACTCTTGAGTTATGTAATTCCTTTGTTGATTGATAATTAGAAGTTGCTAATTAGCTTGAATGCCACTAAAGCTAGTCTTTCATCATAATTAGGCTAGGACTTGTGGAATCAAGTTAATCCATCCACTTGACTTTCCTCCATGGTTAGAGGTTAACTAAGTGGGAGCAATGGACAATTGTTAGTTGTTAGTTTATTTCCTTTGCCATTTATATTTCTTGTCTATTATCTCAAAAACCCCAAACATACCTCATAACCAATAACAAGAACACTTTATCACAATTCCTAGGGAGAACGACCCGAGGTTTAAATACTTCGGTTTATAACTTTAGGGGTTTGTACTTGTGACAAACAATCTTTTGTATGAATGGATTATTTGTTGGTTTAGAAACTATACTTGCAACGAGAATTCATTTGTGAAATTCTATACCATCAGAAATCCACTCATCAAAGTGGCGCCGTTGCCGGGGACTTGCAATGGTGTTATGTTATTGGTTATTGTATATATGTGAATATTGTGAATAGCTTATTTTTTGGATTGCTTGTTAGTTTTTACTAGTTTTAGAACTTTGCTTCATTATTTCCTATTAGCTTTTGTTTCTTATTTTCTCTTTTCACTATGAATTCTCACTTTGGCTATGAGATTGGTTCTAATTATGTTGTAGGAAATGAGGGCTACAATGAGCATGTATATCAAGGATGGGACAATCAAAGGTGGGAGAAACCTTATGTATATGATCAATCTTCATGGCAACAACCTCCACCAATACACTATGAACAAGAGCCATTCTATGATGCATACCAATCAAATGGCTATGGTGAATCCCCTTGTGACTTTCAAGAACTACTACCATATGCCTATGAGCCATACTCTCAACATAACCCTCAACCATACTCACAAGCCCCTTTTCACCAACCACCTTCATATGACCATACTCCTTACACACCATACCAACCACCTTTTGAGCCATATGAGCCACATATAGAACCACCACCATTCCAACCTCAATACTTCCAAGAACCACTATATGACCAAGATGAGCCACCTCCAATGTACACAAATTTTCAACCTCAAGATGAATTCTATCTCCCACCAAAACCCTCCATGGAAGAATATCAATGTCCATCTCTTAAGGAAACCATGGATCGGATTCAAGCAACCGTCTATCAAAAGTTAGATGTATGGGACTCATACCACATGTCCACAGATGATTGCGGGAGAACAACCAAAGAGGGTAGTTTGAAGGGGATTATAGAATATCAACTTGAGAATAATGAATTGGAGTGTGTTGAGCAACAAGAAGAACAAATGGAGAACATGAAACCACCACATCCTTATTATGATGACTCACCTTCCTACTATAAACCCTTTCCCCAAGATAATGAACCTTCTCATCCACCCCAACCTCCAATGGATGACATCCTTGGTGTTCTTCTTCAAGGGCAAGCAGAGATGAAAAGGGATGTACAAAATTTCACAACCGCCTTAGACGAGGTGGTAAACCAGTTAGCATCCCAATGCTTGGACACTCCCATGGCTACATGTGAAGAAGTCAAGGAAGAGCATAGCATAAAGGAGAGATTGGATGATGGGAAACACTGCTTTATGTTAGAACAATAGGAGAAAGCTAGGATTGTTGAAGAAAAAGAAGAAGTGGTTGAAGACTTAGGAGATGCGGAGCCTCCATGGGAACATAGAGTTGAAGAAAACCCCTCCAAGAAGATTGAATTTGATGCTAAGGAGGGATATGCACAACCTCCAAAGCATATTACAAATGAATACTTGGATGGGATAGAGCGAAAATTGAGTTCCCTTGGTGATAAAGATCAAGCATCAAGTCTTAGTGGTGAAGAATCCTTTGAGCATGAAGAACCTCTCCCCGGTGGATTTGAAAGCGTTGTGGAGGTAAATTTTTTCACCCTCCCAATTATGATTTGAGTAAGGGAAAAGGCTTAGATAAAATTGTTGAACAAAGGATTACATTTGAGAAAACTTGTGAAGAGGTTGGAGTACGTAGGAAGAGAAGGACGGGAGTTGGATATGCTTTATCACGACCCTTAGAAGCGTCTTTGCCTAGGTTACCATCTAGTCCTTCATTTGAGTGGGTGAAATTCATTTCTATTAGCTTTATTATCCCACTTGAATATGGCTTGCTTGAAACGGATGGCCAACTTAGGGAACTTTGTTGAGTGAAGCGTAAGCGAAAAATGTTTTGTGGTTGGCGTTGCAAATCAAGGCTCATTAGGGTTGACACATCAAACATGAAATATAAAGGTTGGAGTAGTGCACAACTAGATGGGTCTAGGAGGATTGTTGGTCACTTTATTGATAATTCACCTTACTTGGCACCCGGATGGATTTATAATGATCAACTTCAAGACGGATGTGAAAATAAAGTGCGGGATCCCGGATTACAAGAAGCGGATCGACTTTTGGAGTCCCAAGCTTGTGAAGAACTCCATCAAGACTTGGTGTAACTCATGAGAAATCTTGGGGCACAATGAAGAACCAAGCATTAGTGGGAGTTCCAAAAAGAATTCAAGCACAAGCCACCTTGAGAGGAGCTCCCCATAAGTCCAACTTAAGGACAATAAACAAAAGTGCTAGGTGGGAGACACCCCACCATGGTAAAATCTTTTCATTTTCTCTTTTGTAAATGTTGGAAAAAGTAGTTTAATTTCATGTTTTGATTGATTTGTTGAGTTTATTTGGTAGTTTGGTATGTTAAATAAGGTTTTATAGTGTTTGGGTAGCTGTTTAGAGGTTTGGAAGGCTTGGATTGGTGCAAAAACATAGAAAAAATTTTGAAAAACAGAGCACCATCCACGCGTACGCGTGACTCAAGCATTTTCGACCATCCACGCGCACGCGCCACCCACGCGTATGCGTGGATTGCAAATTTTCACCTCCAAGCCAAATTCCAGAGAGTTGCGCCTCCACTGCACTAATATTGTGCCTTTCGCGCAAACCAACACACGCGTACGCGAACATGACTCATACGTGTTGCTCTCTAAATAACCCATCAACGTCACGCGTGAGACACACGTATGCGTCATTTCCATTTCACCACTCCCACACGCACGCGTAGATCCACGCGTACACGTGGATTGCCTTCTTTCATCCATCTTCTTTTCTCATCTTCTTTCCATTTCTTCTCTTCTCCCTCCTTCTTCCCTTCTCCTATACTTTATCCAACACTACCATACACCATCAACCATTAGTTAGTTTTGTTAGTTAGCTACTTTGATGATTAAAAAAAAGAGTTTTTTTCTCTCATCCTTCATTTTCTTTTGTTTATTGCATTTGCATACCTTTATTCTTTGCATTTTTATTTTGTTTTTATAGCTTATTCTTACTTTCTTTTTTAGGTTTCTTATTTTAATAATGGTCTTGCGTTTTTCTACTCAACTGTTGAGAATTTCTTGCCTTATTTTGATGCTTCATGACTTGTTTGATATTGATGGGTGATGAAACTTTTAAATCAATGCTTCATCTTTTATGACTCTTGTATCCCTTGTGCATTGATATGGACTCGTATTATTTTTCATGATCCACTTTTTCTTATTTGAACTTGATGCTCAATATGCTCTTCATGCTTTGACTTTACTCTTGCATCAAGTTTAATGATATGCCTTAGCATCTATTGTTCTCCCACTCACATATTGTAGCTACCTTGTAGAAGAGAACCATACTCTTATTTGGCATTAGCCCCCACCTGTGTTCTATTTGCTTTGATATCTTCGTTATAGGCTTAATCTTCTTTCTTTTTCTCTCCTCTTAGGTTGGCCACCAAAAAGGAAAAAGGAAAAGTTTCTAAATGGGGAAACAAACAAGTCATCCGTACAACCTTTTGAAGAAATCTCATCAGTTGTTTCAACCCATCCACCTTGCTCTTCTTTGCATGCACCGAGGACGGTGTAATCTTTATGTGTGAGGAGGTCGTTCGACCGATCTCCATGGGTAACAATTTTCTTGTCCAACACCAATTCTTAGTTTTATTTGTTAGATTAGTCATTACATTGCATGATAGGTTGCATGTTAGTTACATTTTGTACATATTTTTACCATTTTTTTCTTATGTAGGACTACTTGGTTAGGGTGATGATTTCTCTTCCAGGAAAATTGTTTTAGGGCAACCTACCAATTTAAAAGAAAGAAATTTTTTGTTGAACTTGCTTGAAAGAATTTATTTTGGAACATGGTTTTTGAGCTAAGAACACAAGGATGTGAGTTTTGAGCCCAATTGCGTGCTTAAATCTTATAACCACTTATTTTCCTTCTTGTGTGCATTATTCTCTTTCTATGATTGTAATATTTGGAGGGAAAGTTAGTTTCTAGAGAGAGAAACTCTCACTTCTCTCAAGAATTAGGATTAGGTTAGATCTAGATTAGAATTTCTTAGATCTAGGTTAATTTCATGCTTTGATTTACTTTTCCTTTGCAATTTCCTCTTCATCTACCTCTCCTCTCTCTAGTTTAGCATTTAATTCTTGTAATTCTCTACTTTTATGTTGATGCACTTTTGTTCTTCTATTTTCCTTTAATACACTTTATGATTCATGTTCCTTTATTATTGAATTGCTTTGTTGTTGTTTAATTCCTTGCAATTAGTAGTTGTAGATTTATAATTCTTGTAATTTGATTTTACTTTCCTTTTATGCATCTCAAGTGTTTGTCAAAATGCTTGGTTGGATTATAGAGTAGGTTTTTCTCCTCTTGGCCTTGGTAGAGTAATTAGTGACTCTAGAGTTATCTAATTCCTTTGTTGATTGATAATTAGAAGTTGCTAATTAGCTTGAATGCCACTAAATCTAGTCTTTCATCATGATTAGGCTTGGACTTGTGGAATCAAGTTAATCCATCCACTTGACTTTCCTCCATGGTTAGAGGTTAACTAAGTGGGAGCAATAGACAATTGTGGTCACAATTGAGGAGGATAACTAGGATAGGACTTCCAATTCTTATACCTTGCCAAGAGCTTTGTTAGTTGTTAGTTTATTTCCTTTGCCATTTATATTTCTTGTCTATTATCTCAAAAACCCCAAACATACCTCATAACCAATAACAAGAACACTTTTTCGCAATTCCTAGGGAGAATGACTCAAGGTTTAAATACTTCGGTTTATAATTTTAGGGGTTTGTACTTTTGACAAACAATCTTTTGTATGAAAGAATTATTTGTTGGTTTAGAAACTATACTTGAAACGAGAATTCATTTGTGAAATTCTATACCATCAAAAATCCACTCATCAGCACGCGTGAGCGTCACCCACGCGCACGCTTAGGTGGAACCTTGGCCCAACGACGTTGTCTCCAACGCTCATCTCAACGTTAAAAAATCAAGGGTCATGCGTATGCATCGTCCACGCGTACGCGTGACCAGAAAAACGTTGGAGGGAATGTTTGCATGCCAGCATTGACGAAAATGCTGAGGAAGGGTTTGGGAGCAATTTTTAACGCTGTAACATCACTAAAGGCCCAAATTACACTCCTGGATCATGCAAGCAAGCTAAAGCCCATCAACATCCATCAATCCAAGGCACAAGAAGCATCTAGATTAGGAATTTTAATTCAATTATAATTTGCTCTTTCATTTTAGTTGTAAGCCTATATATAAGTAGTAGCTGGATTGGAAAAATCATTCTGGATTGGAGGGGAGTCCAGAATCATGCATCCACATCCCTTGACACACACCTTTCATGCACTTTTCTTTCTTTTATTTTCTTTTCTGTTTTTTTTTTTTTGTAGTTTAATTTTTGTTTGTAATTTCCATTATGAATTTGAGTTTCAATTTTAGTCCTATTTCTTAATCTTCATCTTTATTTTTTTGCATTTTCTTCCTTTTCTGTTTGAGTAGAGCAATGAACTAAACTAACTCTTTCCATTGGGTTAGATAGCTCTATTGTTATTTAATGGATCAATTGTAGTTTTCATTCTCCTTCTTCAGTTTGTTCTCTTGATTTTTCTAGAAAGCTTTCGATCTAAATTCAATTGAATAATTATCTCGACAGAGAAATTGTTCATACTTGGATTTCCTCGGAACCTTGACAGAGGAATGAGGAAATCATGCTAGAAATACTTTCTCACATTGGATTAGGTTGGGGGTTGGATGGATATTGTGACATTTAATCCTACCAATACTTTGATCTATAAAGGTGTGTGGTATAATCAGTGACAAAGTTTCATCTCTTTTCATGAACAATTAAACTAAGACATTGGAAAATTGTTCAAGCTTAGAGAGATTGGTGAGCCAAGACATTGGGATCCAATCACCTAAGATTGCCAAGCAAGATCAATGAATGCATTGATTGAGGAAGAGATGAGAATGAACTTGATCTGGATAATTCAATATCTCTTGATCCCTGATGGGATATTTTTGTGGAAGAAACGAATTCCTCCAAAACACCCAAATCTAACCGGCAAGTGCACCGGGTCGCATCAAGTAATAAAACTCACGGGAGTGAGGTCGATCCCACAGGGATTGATGGATCAAGCAACTTTAGTGGATGATTAGTTTAGTCAAGCTAACATTTGAGTGATAATTGATGCAGCAGAAAGTAAATGACAAGGAAAATTAAAGTGCAGAAAGTAAATTGGCAAGTAGCTTAAGGGGCAAGAAATGTAAATTGCAAGAATCTTAAATTGCAAGAAATGTAAATTGCATGAAATTAAAGGGGAGTGGGTGCTGGAAATTAAAGAGAGCAGTAGATCAAGTAACTGGAAAGTTAAATTGCAGGAAAAATAAATCAAGATCACAACAACTCAAATGTAAAGTGCAGAGGAACAAAAGTGCTGGAAAGTAAATTGGGAACAAGGAGATCAGAGAGCAAAGTGACTGTGCTTAATTTGCAGAAATTTAAAAGGATGTTGAAGATCTCAGGAGTGGATCCTTCCTTGATCCAACAAGAGAAAAGTTGCAGAGAGTAAAAAAAAGATAGCAGAAGAAGTAAAGAGAAGTTGCAAATAGAGAATGAAAACAGAATTCCTTCCAATCTCAATTCAAGATTCAAAACAGAAAATGAAACTCAGAGAGAGAGCTCTGTATTCCTAATGCTCCCTAGTGGAGCTCTAAGCAAACCGAAAAGAAAGCTATTCTGAAAAACTAAAAGGGAAGCTCTCTGAAAAACATAAATCCTATGCTATTTATACACTTTCTTCAAATGGTCTTCAAGCCTTCAATTGGGCCTTTGCTCTTGATGGAATTGGGTTGAGAGAGGCCTTGGTTGATTGCTCTTAGAGTTTGGAGAAGAACTGAATTGAACCGGGTTTGAAATCATGAAAGCTTGAGTAAAAGTTGGAGTAAAAGTTAGGGGCTAACTTTTGCTCCAACTTTTCACATGAGCACCCTTCCTTGCTGATACCAACGTTGGGGCAAAAGTTAGGGGTCTAACTTTTGCTCCAACGTTGGCCTCCCCTTGGTTATTCATGGCGCCAACGTTAGCCAAAAAGTTAGGGGCTAACGTTGGCGCAAACTTTTGCTAGTCCAGGGAGTGTTTTTCATGCGCCAACGTTAGCCAAAAAGTTAGGGGCTAACGTTGGCGCAAACTTTTGCTCATCCAGGGAGTGTTTTTCATGCCAAAAGTTAGCCAAAAAGTTAGGGGCTAACTTTTGCTCCACCTTTTGCCCAAAAGTTAGCCAAAAAGTTTGAGGCTAACTTTTGGTCCAGCTTTTTGCTTCCTGGTTCATTTTCACTTAATCCAAAAGTTTGAGCTAAAGTTTGAGGCAAACTTTTGCTCAAACTTTTTGTCCTCTCTTCCTCCTAGCCATTCCTCCTTGGTTCAACCTTTCTCCAAGCTTTCTTCACCTATCATTAATCAACCAAACACATCAAAGCTATGCTCAAAATCATGAGTTTGTCATTCTTTCATAATATGTGACAATTATAGCATAAAACCTCATGAAATAGCATTAATTCATACATGGTTGATTAAATCAAAGGAAACATGGAAATCTACCCAATTGGCTTGCTTATGGCTTAAGAAAGTGCATAAAACCTATTGAAAACAAAGAAAAAGCATAGAAAAACATGACATGGTGACATGTCATCACAACACCAAACTTAAACCTTGCTTGTCCCCAAGCAAGAAAAGAATCATGCAATAAAGATTGACAATCCAAGGCAAGAAGAATAGCAACTCAATGTTCATGGTAAGCTAGTTTTCTAAGCATGCTACAATCACAAAAGAAATGTAAATGATTGATGCTTCTATCTAGCTCATTTTATGAAATCTTTTCCTTATATTTCTTCCTTGAAACAAGCTTTTTGCTTTTCTTATTAGCTTCTCCTTTTTGGTGCTTTGCCCCATGAGTTGATAACAAAGCTACGACTTCTAAATGCTTTGTTTTCAAGTATTACCACTATTTACATAAGCACCACAAGCATTTGATTAGAGGACTTCATTAAGCTCATTTTTCTTTTCTTTTCTTGACTTTCTAATCATTGATGCTCAGAGCCTTGAGCTTTGAGGGAGTGCTTTTGCACTTTGAGCCTAACCTTGACTTCTAAGTGTTTTGTTTTCAAGCATTTGGCTTGATACATAAACACCACAAGTACTTAACAAATAAATTGCCATTGGTACTCAGAGCCTTCAGCTTTCTCATTCTTTCCCTTTTTCTTTTCTTGCTCTTTTTTGCTTTTTCTTTCAAGGTTTTCATGATTTTCAAAAGATTTCACAAAATGTACTAGATGAAAACTTCAATTAAATAAAATCCAATGCAATTAAGCAACAATTAATCATACTAGCTTTCCAATACTTTTATGCAAATGCTAAAATCTTCCTTAATGCCTTGTTTGTTTATGATCATGATACTTTGTTGCTTTTGAATTCACAAAACTCAAGTTGGTAATCATAATGACACAGCACCATGTTGCAAATCAAAATTTAAGTTATGCTTTATTCATACACACATGTAAACAGAAAGGATGAAGACAATCATGCAATTTAAGTGCTGGAAACAAATGAGGAGAAAAGGAACTCTACAACCTTGTAGTTTATCTTCATTATTGTTGTCCTTTTTCCTCTATTCTTCCTCATTCCCTTGCCAAACTCAGAATGCTTGCTCATCCTCAAGCAACAATTAGAACCATGGCTATGGGGCTAAGATGGATCATGAGTGTCTTACACAATGAAAAGTTAGTAGTACATGTGTTTCAAGCAAGCAAAATTAAAGATAATAATCAAGGCACAAGAGACAGAAACATTGTGATTGCAAACTTAAGAAGGTGAGCACAATACATTGCATAAGAAATAAGTGGCACACCAAACTTAGTGTGACACTTTCACTTGGAATTAATGCAAGTATCTTGTAAGAATTGGAACCAAATTTTGTTGCATAGCAACACCAAACTTAGAATGCAACCATATGTCAATTTATTTGAACTAAAACTAAACAAAAGAAACTGTTATATGTTAAATACAATCACCAAATGAAGAGTCTGTTATGAATAAGGATGTCTTGGTGATGTATTAACAAAAACAGTTAATGAAGGAAAGCATTAAAAACAAGTAAATAAATGAAACAAAGAGAAAACAAAAATTATCCAACTAAGAAGAAAAATAACACTGTAAAAGGCAATATGATTATGCAGACAAGTGATGTTGCTGGATTCATTGCATAGAAAATTAAGTGGCACACCAAACTTAGAATCTTAACGTGACACTTCATGTAGAATTGATGCAATCATCCAAATGGGATTGAAAACAATTTGTTGCAAGGCAACACCAAACTTAGAATGTGATCATATGCCAATTTATTGAAATTTAAACAAAGCAAGGAAAAGAAATGTACCTACTGTCTACCTGTTATTTACTTTCTTCCTCTTCTTCCAATTTGTTAAGAGGAATGACTTCAAGAGAGGAGAAGATTCAGCTATTGCCCCCTGTCTTGGTTTCCTCTCAGCAAGCTTTCTTTTGTACATGGCTTGATTGAGCTTGCTTGCTGGATCAGGGGGAGGATTGTTTGCAGTTGACCTTCTCATGAATGTTGTCCTTGGTATCTTGGTCATAATCCTCTTCTTGGTGCTTTTGTTAATTGCCTTCACTTCCTTGAATTTACGACTTGGTTGCTGTGTGATTGTTGGAGTTTTGTCTTTATCAAGAGTCTCTTGCAATGGTGGTCCTGTGGATTCTTCCTTCATGTACTTCTCTGCTTCACTTGAGTTTGGAATTCTTTGGTTGTCTTTCTCACTTTCTTGCTCTTCCACTTCCTCCCTTGCACCCAACATTTGACTTAATAGCTGTTTCATTGAGGAGGTTTGTTGATCTTCCCAACATTTCTTCATCTCCTCTTCATATTTTTCAATCACAGATTCAATTGTCGAGAGTTTTTGGGTCAAGGAAATTTGTGAGAGTTGTGATTCTTCATGTTCCTTTGTCATCTCAAGTGTAGTTTCATTTTTAACCACCTCATTCTTCATTGAAAGTTCACTTGATGCAGTAGCCTCCTCATCTTGTTTTTCCACTTCCTCACTCACAAATTGGTCTTCATTTTCCTTGCTTAGTGGATCCGAGCATTTCCCCATGTTCTCCAATTGCTCATCCATCTTCTGAAGACGGATTTCTTGTTCTCTCCAGGATTCTTGTTGTTCCTCCATGAGTTGTTCTTGTCTTTTCAACAATTCTCTAGATTTTTGAAGGGGATCTTCATTTTGCTCTTCCACCTTCTCCCTTGCACTTAACAATTGGTTTACCATCACTTCTATATTTTTGAATGAATTCTCTTGCTCGTTCCAAGATCTTTGCGCCTCCCTCTCATATTTTTCAAACATGATCTCTAGCTTTGAGAGGCCTAGGTTCGTGGAAGTTTGTGTTGAGGCATATTTAGGTGATGAAGATTTTTCAAATATGGAAGTGGGAGGTGAGGTTGGACAATCTCTCATGTGAGTTGACTGCTCAGAATTTGCAGTTTCTTGGTAATACTCCGAGCCACCATTGGAATAATGACTTGAATCATTTTGTGGTGGAGGGAAATATCCAATATGATTTTCTTTCTCATCTTGTGGTTCTGAAGCATGGCTCCATGAATTGGAGAGCCCAGAATTTGAAGTTTCTTGGTGATATTCCCATCCATCATTAGAGATTGGTGATGGTGGGTGATATCCCATAGAATTTGTTTGATCATAAGATGAGTTGAACTCCATTTGAGTTTTGTAAAACACACAACCAAGGAAAATTGAAATTACTCATATCAGAGATGAGAATTTCTTAGTGAGGCAAAAACTCAAACACCTTGGTTTCACTTTGAAACAGAAAACAAAAATAAAGAAAATGCTTGATCTAGACTTCTCACCCACAAAATCATTGTTGATCTAAATCAATCCCCGGCAACGGCACCAAAAACTTGATGGGATATTTTTGTGGAAGAAACGAATTCCTCCAAAACACCCAAATCTAACCGGCAAGTGCACCGGGTCGCATCAAGTAATAAAACTCACGGGAGTGAGGTCGATCCCACAGGGATTGATGGATCAAGCAACTTTAGTGGATGATTAGTTTAGTCAAGCTAACATTTGAGTGATAATTGATGCAGCAGAAAGTAAATGACAAGGAAAATTAAAGTGCAGAAAGTAAATTGGCAAGTAGCTTAAGGGGCAAGAAATGTAAATTGCAAGAATCTTAAATTGCAAGAAATGTAAATTGCATGAAATTAAAGGGGAGTGGGTGATGGAAATTAAAGAGAGCAGTAGATCAAGTAACTGGAAAGTTAAATTGCAGGAAAAATAAATCAAGATCACAACAACTCAAATGTAAAGTGCAGAGGAACAAAAGTGCTGGAAAGTAAATTGGGAACAAGGAGATCAGAGAGCAAAGTGACTGTGCTTAATTTGCAGAAATTTAAAAGGATGTTGAAGATCTCAGGAGTGGATCCTTCCTTGATCCAACAAGAGAAAAGTTGCAGAGAGTAAAAAAAAGATTGCAGAAGAAGTAAAGAGAAGTTGCAAATAGAGAATGAAAACAGAATTCCTTCCAATCTCAATTCAAGATTCAAAACAGAAAATGAAACTCAGAGAGAGAGCTCTGTATTCCTAATGCTCCCTAGTGGAGCTCTAAGCAAACCGAAAAGAAAGCTATTCTGAAAAACTAAAAGGGAAGCTCTCTGAAAAACTTAAATCCTATGCTATTTATACACTTTCTTCAAATGGTCTTCAAGCCTTCAATTGGGCCTTTGCTCTTGATGGAATTGGGTTGAGAGAGGCCTTGGTTGATTGCTCTTGGAGTTTGGAGAAGCACCGAATTGAACCGGGTTTGAAATCATGAAAGCTTGAGTAAAAGTTGGAGTAAAAGTTAGGGGCTAACTTTTGCTCCAACTTTTCACATGAGCACCCTTCCTTGCTGATACCAACGTTGGGGCAAAAGTTAGGGGTCTAACTTTTGCTCCAACGTTGGCCTCCCCTTGGTTATTCATGGCGCCAACGTTAGCCAAAAAGTTAGGGGCTAACATTGGCGCAAACTTTTGCTAGTCCAGGGAGTGTTTTTCATGCGCCAACGTTAGCCAAAAAGTTAGGGGCTAACGTTGGCGCAAACTTTTGCTCATCCAGGGAGTGTTTTTCATGCCAAAAGTTAGCCAAAAAGTTTGAGGCTAACTTTTGGTCCATCTTTTTGCTTCCTGGTTCATTTTCAATTAATCCAAAAGTTTGAGCTAAAGTTTGAGGCAAACTTTTGCTCAAACTTTTTGTCCTCTCTTCCTCCTAGCCATTCCTCCTTGGTTCAACCTTTCTCCAAGCTTTCTTCACCTATCATTAATCAACCAAACACATCAAAGCTATGCTCAAAATCATGAGTTTGTCATTCTTTCATAATATGTGACAATTATAGCATAAAACCTCATGAAATAGCATTAATTCATACATGGTTGATTAAATCAAAGGAAACATGGAAATCTACCCAATTGGCTTGCTTATGGCTTAAGAAAGTGCATAAAACCTATTGAAAACAAAGGAAAAAGCATAGAAAAACATGACATGGTGACATGTCATCAATCCCAATGTTCATTTTATTTTTCTTCATTTACTTTATGCCATATACTTTCTGCACTTTACATTTATGTCAATTTACTTTTCTACACTTTACTGCTTTTTTTTACTTTGATGCAATTTACTTTTCTGTTACTTATTACTCCAAACTGAATTGTCTAACTAGGCTAATCAACTAACTATTGATTTTTTAATCCGTTAATCCTCGTGGGATCGACCTCACTCCTTTGTGAGTTTTATTGCTTGATACGACCTGGTGCACTTACGGTATTTATTGCGCAGAACCTATTTTTCCCGTATCAAGTTTATGGAACCGTTGCTGGGGATTAATTGTGATTAACAAACTACCGGTTGGTTAGTTACCTGGATTAGACATATTTTTTCTGTTCATTTAATTATTTTTGTTCATTATTTTTTATGCCTTCTGACTGTTTGTGTTAATGCCTCACCAAGAAGTCCCTGTTCGTGACACCTCTGCCTCTTGGTGATTGTGTTATTAACACATAACAGTTTCTTTTACTTAGCTTTCTTTCAAATAAAAATTGGCATATGGTTACATTCTAAGTTTGGTGTTGCCCTGCAACAATATGTTTTTAAACTTTTTGATACGTGCATCAATTCTAAGAGAAAGTGTCACACTAAGTTTGGTGTGCCACTTATTTTTTATGCAATGTATCCAGTAACATCACTTGTTTGTTTAATCATAATGCATTTGCTTCTTAGGCCTACAGTGTTACCTTTAAGTGTTGCTTGCTAAACCAAATGCATCACTCACGTTTCATTGTGTAAGACAGTTATGACTTATCATAGACCCATCACCACAATTGGTGTGGGAAGGGGAAGAATAGGAGGTGAAGGACAACAATGAAGATGAACTATAAGGTGGTAAAGTTTCTTTTCCTTTTATTTATTTCGAGTATTGTAAATTTCATGATTGTCTTATACTCTCTTTGTATGTAAGTTTGATTTCTCCTTGTGAATAAGCATGGTTTGATGTATGAACTGTAAATATGTTGCTGTGACATTATGATTGCCATCTTGAATTTTGTGAGTCCAAAGCAATTTAGTTTCATGTTCATAAACAAACAAGGTCCTTAAAGAAGAACTTAGAAGTATTGGGAAGCTAGCATGACTATTGTTGCTAAATTGAATTTGAATTTGTTAATTGAAGTTTTCATCCAGGACATTTTATGAAATTTTTGAGATCATGAAAACCTTGAAGAAGCACTTGCAATTAAGGCAAGAAAAGAAAAAGGGAAGGAATGAGAAAGCTAAAGGCTCTGAGTACCAATGGCAATTTATTTGTTAAGTACTTGTGGTGTTTATGTATTGATAAAACACTATTTTATGGTTTATCTTGTGCTCAATTGAGTGGTTTTTATCAAGTCTTTGCACACTTATTCGTACTAGTCGCATGTTTTACATTTTCCTTCCAGATTTTGTGCTATGATTGAAATCATGTTTCTTTGGTCTTAAATTTGCTATGTTTAATCCTCTCTTACCACCATTAGATGCCTTGATATGTGTGTTAAGTGATTTCAGAGTTTATAGGGCAGGAATGGCTAGGAGGATGGAAAGCAAGCATGCAAAAGTGGAAGGAATACAAGAAGTTGAAGAAGTTGCTAAGCTGTCCAGCCTGACCTCTCCGCACTCAAACAGTCATAACTTGAGCTACAGAGGTCCAAATGATGCGGTTTCAGTTGTGTTGGAAAGCTAACGTCCGGGGCTTCGAAATAATATATAATTTGTTATAGTGGCCATACATATTCGCAGTGACGAAAAACCAGCGTGTTTGAATGAGCAAACAGCGAATTCTAGGCTATTTTTGACCTAGTTCTCAGCCCAAAAAACACAGATTAGAGGCTATAAAGTGGGAGAATGCATCCAGTCATGAACAGATCAATTGATACAACATACATTCATACATAATTTTAGGATTAGATGTAGCTTTTAGAGAGAGAGTCTCTCCTCTCTCTTAGGATTAGGATTAGGATTTAGGATTTCTTTTAATTTTAGGATTGCTTCTAAATCCCAGGTTCAATGTTCCTCTACTTTAATTTTTTATTTATTCTATTATTTTATTTTAGTTTGTTAATGTTGGTTTGTGAACTTTTTCATGTTAGAATTGATTTCTTTATTTAATATAAATTGAGGTATTTCAAACTTTTGATTGCTTTCTTTTATTTATTATATAAATAATTTGTATTTTTCCCTTTTGGCTTTGGTTGAGTAACTGGTAACACTTGAATTATCAAACTCAGCTGTTGTTTGAAATTAGAGTCGCTGATTGATTTGGATCGCTCTAAAGCTAGTCTTCCTATAGGAGTTGACTAGGACTTGAGGATCAAATTAATTAGTCCACTTGACTTTCCTTTGCTTTAGTAAGGGTTAACTAAGTGGGAGCAAAATCCAATTCTCATCACACCTGATAAGGATGACTGGGATAGGATTTCCAATTCTCATACCTTGCCAAAAGATTTTCTAATTATTAATTTATTTTTCTTGTCATTTAAATTACTTGTTCCTTATTTTAAAAAACCTAAAAACATATCTTTTTACATAACCAATAATAAATCATACCTCCCTGCAATTCCTTGAGAAGACGACCCACGGTTTAAATACTTCGGTTTATTATTTTTATTGGGTTTGCTTAAGTGATAACCAAAACTTTTGTACGAAAGGATTCTCTGTTGGTTTAGAAACTATACTTACAACGCGATTATATTTTTATAAAAATTCTTTACCGATAGAAAATCCGATCGTCAAAATGGCGTCGTTGCCGGCGAATTGCAAACGTGTGCCATATTATTGGTTATTGTAAATATTTACTTTTAAATTGATTTTTTCGAAAAAAAAATCAGATTTTTATTTTAAAATTTTTTTATCCTATCTTATCTTAATTTTAAATTTCAAAATTCAAATATTTTTTCAAAAATCATATCTTTTTCAAAATCTTATCTTATCTTATTTCAAATACAGATTTTAAATATTAAATTCCAAAATTCAAAATTCAAAATTCAAAATTTAAATTTAAAATTTTAAAAATCAAACCTTTTCAAAATTTAAATCTTTTTCAAATCTTTATCTTATATTGTTGACTTTTTCAAAATTCAAATTTCAAAACCTTTTAATTTAAAAAGTTATCTTCTCTTACCTAACTTAACTTATCTTTTCTAATCTTAAAATCTAATCTTTTTCAAATATTTTCTCTTATTTATTTTATTTTATTTTATTTTCCTTTGCTTGTTTATTTGTTTTTGTTTTTAATTTTTATTAATTATTATAAGTTCTCACCCCCGTCACTTTGAGTTTGGTTCTAATGTTGTTGTAAGGAATGAAAACTATAATGAAAATAGGCATCAAGGTTGGAAGAATCAAAGATGGGAGGAGCCACAATGATTTGATCAACCCTCTTGGCAACAACCCCCTCCAATGCGCTATAACCAACAACCATCCTACAATGCATGCCAAAACAATAGTCATGGTGGACCCCTTCGTGACAAACCACTTCCACCTAATTACTATGGTCAAGAGCCATTCCAGGGAGCGTACAAAGATGACAGATATGGTAGACCCCCTTGTAGTTACCAACAAGTCCCATCATATGCTTATGAACCACTTCCATAACATACCTTTGAACCACCAAACTCACAAGCCCCTTTACACCATTCACCTCTATATGACCCTAATCTTTATCCACCCCAACCTCCACTGGATGACAACACCCTTGGTGTTATTCACCAAGGGCAAACAAAGCTTCATACACACTTGCCTCTATCACTAGTCTCACCTCTACTCTTCAAGCACTTATATCCCGCATGAACCAATCTTCTACCTCCAATATTCAACCCTCAAGCTCTAGTGAACTTCCTTTTCAACCACATAATGATCTCTCTATCCCATCACCACCCTCCATGGAAGAGCACCCACATCCATCAATCCAAGAGCAAGATAATCCCAATTATGCTATTGATATAGAACAGGAAAGAAGGAATCATCTTCGAAAATTTATACTTCATAAGAAGCTAGAGGAGGCCCAAAATATGGAGATAGGAGAGACCCTTGAAGATGAAGGAACAGTTGAAATGAGTTGTCATGGAAAGGAAATCATCAAGGATGAGTACGATTTTATACTAAAATAACTGGACAAAGCAATAATTATTGAAGAGAAAGAAGTGGTTAAAGATTTAGGAGATGCAGAACCTCCATGGGAAAATCTAGTCAAAGAGCCTCCTTCAAAGACATTCAAAATTGATGTTGAGGAGGGTGTACAACCTCCAAGGCATATCACGGTTGAAGACTTTGAAGAGATTGATCAAGAGATGGATTCAATCATTGATGAATTCTTATCTAAAATTGAATCCTCTCCCATTGGACTTGACATGGAAATTAAAGAAGAAGATGCACAACCTCCCTTGCCCTTGGTGAACAATGAAGAAGAGATCGAATTGGAAGAAAGCTACCAAGAAGAAGAGGTTGATATTGAAGAAGCTTGCAAAGAGGTGGAAGTTGTCAAAGAAGAGCCCAAGAGAATGGAGTTGGAAATCACCTTACCAAAGTAGCTGGAGACCTCTCCCCCAAAACCATCACCATCCATTCCTTCAATTAAGTAGGTAAATCTTTCATCTCTAAGCTTAATAAGTTCACTTGAATATGCTTTGCTTGAGACAGATGGGCAACTTAGAGCTCTTTGTGGCTATAAGAGTAAAAGGGAGATGGTTAGTGGTAAGAGTTGTCATGCAAGGTTCAATATGGTTGCATGCTCCAAATTGAAGTACAAGGGTTGGTACAATTCTCAATTGAATGGGTCTAGGAAATTGTTTGGATGTCTCAGTGAGAATTTACAATGCATGTCACTCGAGCGGAACAAAGATGGTCAACAAGAAGACAAGTGCAAAGGCAAGGTTTAGGACCCCGAAATTCAGTCTGGAAATCAACACTCTTGGGGCCTTGTCACTTGCTTTAACCTGCTTAAAGGCTTTCTGCACCTAGTTCGGGATCCCGGAGAATATTGGAATTGCAAACATTGGTGGGATTCAAGGATCAGTTCAAGCACAAGCCACCATGACAAGGAGCTCATCAAATCTCCAACTTAAGGACTTTAACTAAAAGTGCTAGGTGGGAGACAATCCACCATAGTATGATCGTTCTTTTTTAGTCTTAATTTTATTTTATTTTGTTTTATTCTTAGTTCTATTTTATTTTATTTTTCTTAGTGTTCATTCATAGTACCTGCATCAGCATTTGCATTCTGCATTCTCCATACTGCATAAAAAAAAGCACGCGACGCGCAAGCGTTGATGACGCGTCCGCGTCATAGGTGCATTCTGAAGAAAAGAGAATTGAACAGAAGGTCACGCAAAAGCATGGTTGGAGGCGTGTCTTAGGCATAAACACGCCTATGCGACCGCGTCGCTGACGCGTTCGCGTCGTTTGCGAAATATCCTTCCCACGCGTCCGCATCACCCACGCAAACGTGTGGCCCTGTAAAATCGACATAAATGGGTGTATGGAAGCAAGTTGTGATGGAGTGGGGCTGGAACCATGCTAGAAGCACAAGCCCTACCATGAAAATGCGTGCCCCACGCATCCGTGTCATTTTCAAAATATGGCCATTCACGCGATCGCGTCAACCATGCAAACGCGTCACCCAGATTTTTGGCAAAATGTAATTAAAACAGAGAGTTGCGCGAATGCAAGGCTGCACTCGCGCCAATAGCGCAAATCAGGCCACGCGATCGCGTGCCCCACGCGTCCGTGTCACTTGAGAATATCACCAACCACGCGATTGCCTGCTCCACGCTTCCGCATCGCATGCGACGCATAGTTTATCCAAATCAGCGCCATAATTCTTATCTTTTCTTCCCCAATCCTAATTCTTTCTTCTCCTTCTTAATTCTTTCTTCTCTCCATTCTACTTCTTTCTTCCTTCTTTCATACTTTCTTCTTCTTCATTCCTTTAACCTCTCACCCTTCTTTTCTTTCATTCTATTTTACTTAATTTTTTTGCATACTTTCATTCATTGCATTTTAATTTTGTGCATATTTTTATTTTCTTTTCCAAATTTTATTATTTTTCCATTGGTGTTAAATGTTCTCAGTCAACTGTTGTATCTTTCCTGGTATTATTTTGGTGCTTAGTGACTTGGTCTACACTGTTGGGTAATATTACTTAAATCAATGCTAATCATTTATAATACTTGTATTCCTTTTGCATTGACATGAATTTATATTTTCTTGCATTACCCACACTCTCTCCCCTTTGTTGCAAATTTTTGCACTTTTGATTTGTCATGTGCTTCTATTGTTTTCTCACTTGCATGTTGTAGCTACCATGTAATTGAGACCCTAATTATTTGGTATTAACCCACCCAGACTTTATTTATTTTCTTACCTTTATTTCTGGGTTACCTGTTCTTCTTTTTCTCTTCTTTCAGGCTGGCCACCGAAGAAGGAAAAAGGGAGAAACTTCTATATGGGGCAACAAACAAGTCCATCTACACATTCTTTAGAGAAAGAGCAGCAGTTATAGCTCGCAACCCATCCACTTGCACATCTTAGAATGCACTGAGGACGGTGCAATCTTTAAGTGTGGGGAGGTCGATACCGACTTCCAGGGGTTAATTACCTTCTTTTCAACACCAATATTCTATTTTCTTTGTTTGTTCATTGTTGCATTTGCATATTTGATTGCATGTTTGTTTGATTTTATGCATTTAGTTACTACTTGGTTGAAGTAATATTTTCTTTTTCAATAATTTTTTATAGTATTTCACTAATTTAAATTGAAAATTTTTTTGTTAAATTTGTTTGAAGTTATATTTGGAACATAGTTTAAAAAGCTAAGAACACACAAACCTGTGAGATTTGAGCCTAATTACATGGTTACATTATTTAACCATAATCTTTTATTCTTGTGTGTTTTCTTCCCTATGATTGCAATATTTGCTTTGTTTCATTCTATATGTCCATTATTTAGTGTATTTACAGGCTTGCATATGATTGAGGATATCATTTGTCATTAACTAACTTATCCCAAATAGCCTACCCTTTTATGTCACCCTTGTTAGCCACCTTGAGCCTCTTAATCCCCTTTTGTTCTATATCTTGCCACACCACTAGCCTTAAGCAGAAAAATAAATTAAATATCTCCAAATTGAATCTTTGGTTAGCTTAGATAGAGATTGTGTATCATCTAAGTGTGGGGAACCGTGGAAACTTAGATGACAAGATAATTGGAATTTGGGTACATACTCATGTGAACTTAGAAAAATTAAAAATTCATGTGCATTGACAATGTTATGTTTATTTTTATGCTACAAAAAAATAATAAAAAAATAATAATAAAAAATAATAACAAAATAACAAAAAAAGAGAAAAAAAGAAAAAAATTAAAAAAAAATTCAATAATTAAGTAAATAAATAAGGGGACAAAATTACCCCAATATTAAGTTTAATAAAAGATCAATGCATATCTGATAAAAATTAAAAGAAAGTTGATGCATGAGTATGTAATGCAAAAGTGGAAATTATGGGTAGCTAGGCTTGATTCTAGAGCTATATAGAATGTATGTATGTTAAGAGAGAGCTTAGGTTAGTCAAAGATTCAATTTATAGCTCACTTAGCCATATATATACCCTTACCCTTACCTTAGCCCTATTACAACCTTGAAAAGACCTCATGATGTTTGCATTGGTATACTAAATATTTATTGATTGGTTAGATGAAGAACAAAGTTTAGAAAGCATGACTAGAGAAGAGTAGAGAAATTAACCCTAGACACTTGAGAGTTAGAGTGATATACACCATCAGTGAGGGTTCAATGCTTGATTCTATGTTCCTTGCTTTCATGAGCTGTCTTCTTACAAGTTTACCTGTCCTTTATTGTATGATTTGAATTAGTGGAATTTGATTTATATTTGTCTTGGAGAACTTGTTTACTTTTAACTAAGTAGATAGAAACATCTTAGCATATATAGTTGCATTCATATACATAGGTTGCATTTCATACATTTTACCATTCATCTTCACTCCTTTATAGCTTCTCTTGAGCTTAGAATGAGGACATGCTAATGTTTAAGTGTGGGGAGGTTGATAAACCACTATTTTATGGTTTATCTTGTGCTCAATTGAGTGTTTTTTATCAATTCTTTGCACACTTATTCATACTAATCGCATGTTTTACATATTCCTTCCTGATTTTGTGCTATGATTGAAAACATGTTTCTTTGGTCTTAAATTTGCTATGTTATATCCTCTCTTATCACCATTAGATGTCTTGATATGTGTGTTAAGTGATTTCAGAGTTTATAGGGCAAGAATGACTTAGAGGATGGAAAAGAAGCATGCAAAAGTGGAAGGAATACAAGAAGTTGAAGAAGTTGCTAAGCTATCCAGCCTAACTTCTTCGCACTCAAACGGTCATAACATGAGCTACAGAGGTCCAAATGATACGGTTTCAGTTGCGTTGAAAAGCTAACGTCCGGGGCTTCAAAATTATATATAATTTGCTATAGTAACCATAGAGATAGGCGACACGAACGCGTGCTCCACACGGACACGTCGCAGTGACAAAAACCAGCGTGTTTGAATTTGCAACCAGCAAATTCTGGGCTATTTTTGACCCAATTCTCGGCCCAGAAAACACAGATTAGAGGCTATAAGGTGGGGGAATGCATCCATTCATGAACAGATCAATTGATACAACATACATTCATACATAATTTTATGATTAAATGTAGCTTTTGGAGAGAGGCTCTCTCCTCTCTCTTAGGATTAGGATTAGGATTTAGGATTTCTCTTAATTTTAGGATTGCTTCTCAATCCCAGGTTCAATGTTCCTCTACTTTAATTTCTCTTCTACTTTTATTTATTCTATTATTTTATTTTAGTTTGTTAATGTTGGTTTGTGAACTTTTCCATGTTAGAATTGATTTCTTTATTTAATATAAATTGAGGTATTTCAAACTTATGATTGCTTTCTTTTATTTATTATATAAATAATTTGGATTTTTCCCTTTTGGCTTTGGTTGAGTAATTGTTAACACTTGAGTTATCAAACTCAGCTGTTGTTTGAAATTGGAGTCGCTGATTGATTTGGATAGCTCTAAAGCTAGTTTTCCCATAGGAGTTGACTAGGACTTGAGGATAAAATTAATTAGTCCACTTGACTTTCCTTTGCTTTAGTAAGGGTTAACTAAGTGGGAGCAAAATCCAATTCTCATCACACCTGATAAGGATAACTGGGATAGGATTTCCAATTCTCATACCTTGCCAAGAGATTTTCTAATTATTAATTTATTTTTCTTGTCATTTAAATTAATTGTTCCTTATTTTAAAAAACCCAAAAACATATCTTTTTACGTAACCAATAATAAATCATACCTCCCTGCAATTCCTTGAGAAGACGACCCGAGGTTTAAATACTTCAGTTTATTATTTTTATTGGGTTTGCTTAAGTGACAACTGGTGCACGAAATTGTGATGTCACATTCATAATTTGTCACAACTTCGATACAACTAACCAGCAAGTGCACTGGGTCGTCCAAGTAATACCTTACGTGAGTAAGGGTCGAATCCCACGGAGATTGTTGGTATGAAGCAAGCTATGGTCACCTTGTAAATCTCAGTCAGGCAGATATAAAGTGATAATGGTGTTTTCGAATATTATCTAATAAAATAGGGATAGAGATATTTATGTAAATCATTGGTAGGAATTTCAGATAAGCGAATGGAGATGCTTTTCGTTCCTCTGAACCTCTGCTTTCCTGCTATCTTCATCCAATCAGTCTCACTCCTTTCCATGGCTGGCTTTATGTGATACATCACCACTGTCAATGGCTACTTTCGGTCATCTCTCGGGAAAATGATCCAATGCCCTGTCACGGCACGGCTAATCGTCTGGAGGCATCACCCTTGTCAATGGCTTCATCTTATCCTCTCAGTGAATAATATGCTCACGCACCCTGTCACGGCACGGCTATTCATCTGTCGGTTCTCGATCATGCTGGAATAGGATTTACTATCCTTTTGCGTCTGTCACTAACGCCCTGCAATCGCGAGTTAGGAGCTCGTCACAGTCATTCAATCATTGAATCCTACTCGGAATACCACGGACAAGGTTTAGACTTTCCGGATTCTCTTGAATGCCGCCATCATTCTAGCTTACGCCACGAAGATTCTGGTTAGGAGATCTAAGAGATATTCATTCTAGCTTATTTCATGTAGAACGGAAGTGTTTGTCAGGCACGTGTTCATAAGGGAGAAGGATGATGAGCGTCACACATAATCATCACCTTCATCACGTTCTTGGGTGCGAATGGATATCTTAGAAGAGAAATAAGAAGAATTGAATAGAAAACAGTAGTACTTTGCATTAATCTTTGAGGAACAGCAGAGCTCCACACCTTAATCTATGGAGTGTAGAAACTCTACCGTATGAAAATACATAAGTGAAGGTCCAGGCATGGCCGAGATGGCCAGCCCCCTAAACGAGATCAATAGTCTCCTAAGATGAACAATGGAATAAAACTGAGACCAAAGATGCCTAATACAATAGTAAAAGGTCCTATTTATAATAAACTAGTCACTAGGGTTTACATGAGTAAGTAATTGATGCATAAATCCACTTCCGGGGCCCACTTGGTGTGTGTTTGGGCTGAGCTTAAGTGTAGCACGTGCAGAGGCCATTTGTGGAGTTGAACGCCAGTTTCTGTGCCAGTTTGGGCGTTCAACTCTGGTTTTGGATCCTTTTCTGGCGCTGGACGCCAGATTTGGGCAGAAGGCTGGCGTTGAACGCCAGTTTACGTCATCAATTCTTGGCTAAAGTATGGACTATTATATATTGCCGGAAATACCTGAATGTCTACTTTCCAACGCAATTGGAAGCGCGCCATTTCGAGTTCCGTAGCTCCAGAAAATCCACTTTGAGTGCAGGGAGGTCAGAATCCAACAGCATCAGCAGTCCTTCTTCAACCTCTGAATCTGATTTCTGCTCAAGTCCCTCAATTTCAGCCAGAAAATACCTGAAATCACAGAAAAACACACGAACTCATAGTAAAGTCCAGAAATGTGAATTTAACATAAAAACTAATGAAAACATCCCTAAAAGTAACTAGATCCTACTAAAAACATACTAAAAACAATGCCAAAAGTTTGAGCTAAAGTTTGAGGCAAACTTTGGCTCAAACTTTTTGTTCTCTCTTGCTCCTAGCCATTCCTTCTTCCTTCAACCTTCTTCAAAACTCTTTTCACCTATCATCAATCAACCAAACACATCAAAGCTATGCTCAAAATCATGAGTTTGTTATTCTTTCATAATATATGACAATTATAGCATAAAATCTCATGAAATTGCATTAATTCATCCATGGTTGATTGAATCAAAGGAAACATGGAAATCTACCCAATTGGCTTGCTTATGGCTCAAGAAAGTGCATAAAACCTATTGAAAACAAAGGAAAAAACATAGAAAAATATGACATGGTGACATGTCATCAGAGTAATTAGTGACGCTTGAGTTATCTAATCCCTTTGTTGATGGATAATTAGAAGTTGCTAATTAATTTGGATACCACTAAAGCTAATCTTTCCCTTGGGAGTTGGCTAGGACTTGTGGAATCAAGTAGATTCATCCACTTGACTTTCCTCCATGGTTAGAGGTTAACTAAGTAGTAGTAATGGACAATTTGTGGTCACAATTGAGGAGGATGACTAGGATAGGACTTCTAGTTCTCATATCTTGTCAAGAGCTTTCTTAGTTGTTAGTTTATTTTCTTTGCTATTTACATTTCTTGTCTAAAATCTTAAAAACCCCAAACATACCTCATAACCAATAACAAGACACTTTATCGCAATTCTTAGGGAGAACGACCCGAGGTTCAATACTTCGGTTTATAAATTTAGGGGTTTGTTATAGTGACAAACAATCTTTTGCATGAAAGGATTATTTGTTGGCTTAGAAACTATACTTGCAACGATATTTCAATTGTGAAATTCTAAACCATCAAAAATCTAATCATCACTCAACCCCACCATCCTTGATGTGGTGAAGAAAGAGGTCACTAGGCTACTTGATGCGGGTACCATATATCCGATTTCTGACAGTGAGTGGGTGAACCCGGTCCAGGTTGTTCCCAAGAAATCGGGCATCACTGCAGTTAAGAAGGAAGATGGTGAAGTGCTCACCAAGAGAGTGCAAAACGCTTGGTCGGTGTGCATCGATTATAGAAGGTTGAATGCCGCTACAAGGAAGGACCACTACCCTTTGCCCTTTATTAACCAGATGTTGGACCGACTGGCGGGTAAATCCTATTATTGCTTTCTTGATGGTCTCACTGGTTACTTCTAGATTCACATTGCTCTTGAGGATCAGGAAAAGACCACATTCACTTGTCCCTTTGGCACCTTTGCTTACAAAAGGATGCCATTCGGGCTATGCAATGCACCTGCTACTTTTCAGCGGTGTATGACCAGTGTCTTTTCCGATCTGATGGAGAGTTGTCTGTAAGTCTTTATAGATGACTTCAGTGTTTATGGAACCCCATTTGATATTTGCTAAGAGAACCTGGTCAAAGTCTTAGCTTGATGTGTTGACACTAACCTTGTCATAAATTTTGAAAAATGTCACTTCATGGTGAGACAAGGTATAGTGTTAGGACATGTAGTATCTAATGAAGGCATTTCTGTAGACCCAGCCAAGGTCGATATTATCACCAATTTACCTCACCCCTCATCTGTGAGGGAGGTCCATTCCTTTCTGGGGCATGCAGGATTTTACAAGCGCTTTATCAAGGATTTCAGCAAGATTGCATCGCCATTGTCGCGCCTACTCCAGAAAGATGTGGACTTTGAGTTTGACAGTGCATGTGTTAGTGGTTTGAGCAGTTAAGGAAAGTGTAAATCATGTTGCTTGTATGCGACGTTTGTATTCGTAGGTTTTGATGAATGACATACCAACAAACGACATGAAAGACAAACCAACAAACAACTTGAATGAACAAGCATGTTGAAAAATCAACCAACATTCAACATTGAGGAATGAAGAGTTGAAAGCAACACAACAACAACAAGAAACTCAAGTCCACAACATTTGAAGACAAGTATAGTGTCTTAGGACTTAGGTAACTTCTTGTTAAGAACCAATTGCTAAATCTCTCAACACACACTCACAAAATGTTTTGATGCACATCTTGCAATTCGATGCTAGCCAAATGGTTTAAAAACTTGTTTTCAAAGGTACAAAGGCATAGGAATTAACTCCAACAAGTTTGAGATCAATCCTAAGTATTTTGAAGTGATTTTAAGCCATTCTTTAAGGTTTGCATCGATGCACACTCATCTTGCATCGATGCAAAGCATGCGACGACTTGTTGCATCGATGCAAAGATGTTTGCATCGATGCAACCTAGCTGAAAATTCAAATTTCAGCTTCAAAGACACATTTGCATCGATGCAAAGTGTTATGCATCGATGCAAATGATTCAAAAACATAAAAAATGGCTAGTTTTGACAAAACGGCTCCATCCCATTAACTCCCCAACGTTTCTAAGGTTTGGGAAGCTTATAAATAGATGGATTGAAGCCTTATTTCATATATGTGAGTATTTGCAAACTATCTTGTTCATATTCTTTCATTCTACACATTTTTAAGGTGTTATAATACATAATTTGAGAGAGCAATATCAATTGGTTCAATAGTGCTAAACTTGTAATCATACACTCTTCTAGAGAGTACTCATTTCATCTTAACAATTCTTTGAGAATTGTTTTCTTGTAACACTTTGTAAATTGGAGTGTGATCTCCAAGGTTGAGTCAAGAGTTATAAACACTATAGTCGGTGAGGATACCAAAGAAGTATACTAAGTACTCAAGGCAAATCTTAGAGAAGGAATCTCTAAGTGGAGTGGGTTAGTATACGAGTGGTGATCATATACCGTGAGGTGTTAGAAACTAAGGACTCGGATTGTAAAAGGTTTTGCGCGAGCACCTTGAAGCTTGGCAATAGTGGAACTTCTCAATAGCGATTGAGAAAGAAAGTGGACGTAGGACAAGGATTGTGCCGAACCACTCTAAATAGCGTTTGCATCTCTCCAAAGTCATCTCTTCTATATTATTGTCTTTTACCTTTGAGTAAATAAATTGTGATCGAAAAGTAGCTTCGTAAGTACTTAAGGAATAGCTTAAGTCCGATTGGTGAAAAGCTTGATCAATTTATTTGAGTTGGTGTCTATTGGAAAGTAAAAGCTCCTTATAAATGCTTAGCAATTGAGTTAAGCTCTTGGAAAAATACTAGTACAATAACACTTTTGTATATTGTCTTTAACTTTCACAAAAAGATTCATTGTTGTTGCAATACTCAATTCACCCCCCCTCTTGAGTAATTGTGCATAGGTTCTACAGAAAGTTCTTACCACGGCGCCGATTGTGTGAGGATCCAACTGGACGCAGCCATTCGAGATAATGTGCGATGCGTCAAACCATGCTGTAGGTGCCGCACTTGTACAGCGCGATGGTAAACTCCCTTATATCATTGCTTATTCTTCAAAAACATTGGACGCGGTACAATCCAACTATACCACTATAGAGAAAGAACTCCTAGCTATTGTTCATGCTTTAGATAAATTCAGATCTTATCTGCTAGGGTCCAAGATAGTGGTATACACGGATCATGCAGCTTTATAGTATTTATTGACAAAGAATGAGTTGAAACCTAGGCTCATACGTTGGATCTTGCTCTTGCAAGAGTTCGACATTGAGATTAGGGATCGAAGTGGGTCTCAAAATTCGGTTGCGGATCATTTGAGCTGCCTTGAGAATCTTAAATATGACCCATTTCCGATTGATGACTCATTTCCCTTGGATAGTTTGCATGCTGTGTCGGATAGCTTTCATTGGTTTGCACCAATAGTGAACTACTTGGTTGCTAAGATCTTCCCTCCTAACTTTTCTAAACATCAAAGGGACAAGTTGATGAGTGATTCCAAATACTACATTTGGGATGCCCCTCACTTGTGGAAGAGGGGAGCAGACCAAGTAATTCGAAGATGTGTCCCGGAATCTAAAATCCAACCTATTCTTGAAGCTTGCCATTCATCCGAGTGTGGCGGCCATTTTGGCCCACAACGGACAGCTAAAAAGGTGTTGGATTGTGGATTCTAGTGGCCAACCTTATTCAAGGATGCTAACCGATTCTGTGTGTCGTGCCACCAATGTCAGAAGCTGGGAAATGCATCCCAAAGGGATGAAATGCCTCAACAACCGATGTTGTTCTGTGAGATCTTTGATGTATGGGGCATAGACTTCGTGGGGCCATTTCCCAACTCAAGTGGGTATCTTTACATTCTGTTGGCGGTTAACTACGTATCAAAGTGGGTAGAAGCGATACCTACCCGCCTTGATGACGCTAATACCGTGATTTCTTTCATTAGAAATAACATTGTATGCCGCTATGGGTTGCCACGAGCAATCGTGAGCAACCAAGGTTCCCACTTTTGCAACAAGAAAGTAGAGGCACTGCTCAAGCTCTATGGGGTATTGCACAAGGTTGCAACTGCTTATCACCCCCAACCCAACGGACAAGCGGAAGTGTCCAACCGGGAGATTAAGTGGATTTTGGAGAAAGTGGTGAATCCACAAAGGAAGGATTGGAGCTCTCAGTTGAAAGATGCACTATGGGCGTATAGGACGGCCTACAAGACCCCGTTGGGGATGAGTCCCTTCCGGATTGTCTATGGTAACGCATGCCACCTTCCGGTGGAGATTGAGCATAGAGCCTATTAGCCAGAAAATTGCAACTAGAGGAGCGTGAGTGTCTTAGGAACGAGGCATATGAGAATGCTCGAATCTACATGGAAAAGACTAAGGCATTTCATGACCACTGTATCCGAAAGAAGGATTTTTATGAAGGTGACAAAGTTCTCTTCTACAACTCGAGGCTTAAATTCATGCCTGGCAAGCTCCGTACAAGATGGAAAGGACCCTTCAAGGTGACGAAGGTAAAGCCTTATGGAGTGGTGGAATTGTTTGACCCTAGAAGCGATGCAACTTTCAAAGTGAATGGACATAGAGTGAAGAAGTACCATGGCTACAAGTCTCCAAAGGAGCTAGAGGTGTTCCTGCTTGCAGATGCACCTAGACGTGGACAAGCTTAAGCGCTTGACTGTCCAACTTAAGGACGTTAAAGAAAAGTGCTTGGTGGGAGACACCCCACTGTGGTAAGATCTTCCCTGTGTATACCTTCTTGCTTCTAGCTTTAAATTCTTCTAAATTTTGTGATCTCTTGGTGTTGTTGAGTTGCTTAAGTATTCTAGCTTTTGTTGATTTTGTTGAATTGTTAGGATATTCATATAGATTTCATTACTATTGGTATGGATGAATTGATAAGGTTAGAGGAAATGCTTTATTTTGAGTAGTGCATGAATTTATGAGTGTTTTCTTGACTATCTAGCTTAAACACAAGCCAGGAATGTGTTAAAATACCTTTCTCTATGTTGTATGAAAAAAAAGGGAGGGGGGATGCATGCGTAAGCGTGAAGGACGCGTGCGCGTCGCTGGCATTTTTACAACTCTGGGTACATTTACCCGAGAGTTGTGCGAACAGTGCGCAAACAAAGCGCGAAACACGCATTGCCTACCCGCGCGTATGCGTGAGACCCGCCCACACGTCCCCTCTCTTATTTCCTTGTCCACTCGTATGCGTACAGGATGCGTACGCGTCGGTTGTTCTGCGTGCCATTCTTGGTACATTCGACCCGAGAGTTGCGTGAGCATTGCACAAGCATTGTTCCCATCGCGCAACTCCTCGTCACGTGTGCGCGCACTAGACGCTCACGCGTCGTTTTGTCTTCGTGCCTAGTCACACGTGTGCGCACATGACACGTACGCGTGGGTCGCCTTACATGCCTTCCCCCAGTACTTGGCACCAGAGACTTGCGCAAGCATTGCGCAAAACGCGAAGTTATTCCACGCTTGCGCGCGTTGTGACACATAAGCGTGCTTCGAGTGTTTCCCTACCCATGCGTACGCATGGGTGGCGCTCGCGCGTCTCTCTCTCCTTCTTCATTCCACGCGTACGCATGGCGTGCGCACGCGCATCGATCCTGGGACGCAAGTAATGAACTAGCGCGCTCTATTTCAAACTTTCCTTCTCTCCTTTCTTCTTCTTCCGCTTCCCCTCTCTTTTTCCCCTTTCCTCTTCTCCATCTCTCTCTCCCACCACCACCGGTGTTTTCAACCACTGGCGACCACCACCTCCGATGGTCTCATGTTCTCTCTCCTCTTTCTTTTCCTTTTTCTTACTTGCACCTTATCTTCTCTACTCCTCCCAAGGTCATATTCTTTTCCATTCTCTTTGTTTTTACTTTATGCCTTTCTTTCTTTCTTCATTGAATGTCTTTACTTTCTTTTAATTCTCTTAGTTGCACTTTGTTAAATTCTCTCTTGTTTATTTGCTTTTTCCTTTCTCTTTACCATTTTCTATAGATGTTGAATTTTGCTATTACCTCTTACTTTGATGGGTTGATTTGTTATCTTTTGAATCCTTTGTGATTATGTGATGTTGTTCTGATGTTGGGTATATCATTTTAGGGTATTGCACCTTTGCATTTCTTCAATGTGCTTATGGTTTGCATGTTGCACGCCAAGTGTTTGTTGAATTGCACCTATCACATTTTTAGCCAATTTTGACACTATGCTTTCAAATTGGTGCTCTTTTATCAATACACTCGCCTTCTCATTGCACATTGCACTCTTTGCACTTCATTTTTTACCACTCATAGGTGCATACCCATGACTTGCTTCCTTAGATCATATTGCAAGAATTGAATTTCACTCCTCTCCAACTCCACTTTATTCCTTTGGTGTGCCTTAATGTCTAGGAGCTAGATTGCGTATTTGAATTCTTCGCGCTTTTATCTTTCTTGCGTATGTTATTTGGGATTGTTAGCGATACATGAGTTTATTCTTCTCATGCCTTATTTGCATGCCTTTTTCACTCTTGCATCCCATGCTAGTGCATTGCTCTGTTCCAATGGCGATCTTGCTTACATGTTACAGCTGTCATGTTTGCATGATACCTTTTCTTTTGTGGCACTTTTTCTCGCTATCATGTTATAATATGGGTGTGGTCTCTTTGAGTTTAATATCTTTTTATCCTCACCTTTTTCAGATGGCCATAAAAAAGGACAGGAAAAAGGCATAGAAGAAACCGCCTTCCAAAAGGGCACCTCAAAAAGCCACCGCCAAAGCGCAACATACGCTAAAGGCCAAGCCTCTCCCCAATAAGGTGTGAGGCATCATTAAGATTGATGAGCAGGAGAAGGACAACCCAGCGAGAGATCCCACTAGGTTTCCCAATCGCTATTGAGAGTCGATGTTCCCCATCGTGATTGCACGGAATTACCATGCTGAACCCCTTCTTAACCCTCCGGGTCATGTAGTTCAGTTTTTCATACCTCGCATTGAGCGACAGGGATGGGGCTTTCTCATGAGGAGACCACAAGAAGCCAATCTCGCATGGGTGGTAGAGTTCTACACCAATTACTTCTCATCTTCTCTTCAGACTGTCTTCATGCGCCAGAAGCAAGTTCTAGTTTCCAAGAAAGCTATTCAAAAGGTACTCTGAGTCCCACCCGTACCGGATGAGATAGATGGTTACCAAGAGGCCCTCTGACAGCGCGATGACTTCAATTATGTTTTTTATTGGGATGCTGTCCGCGGGGTTATTGCCAAACCGGATACATTTTGGACCCGAAGAAGGCTCAGGCCCCGACCCAAGGGCATTCTTGAGCGCTTTCTGACCATCGAGGCTCGAGCATAGACCCAGATCTTGTCTCATTACGTGTTTCCCAGCACTTATGAGACCGTGATCACTGCGGACCTTGCCTTGCTAGTTTGGTGTATACTCACAGAGCGGCCGGTTAACATTTCTTGCCTCATCCACCAACCCATAGGTCATGTTCATGCCAAGGGTAACCTACCCTTCCTAGCCTTGGTGACGGAGCTAGTTGCTAATGCTGGTGTTTCCCGGGAGGCTAAGGATCGAAAAGCGATGATTCCGGTAGAGGGCGACGTGGTCCCAACTGGAAAGTATCTCAAACCTCTGGCGGAACACAAGACCCTTGATATAGCTGCTCCCTCGATTATTCCTACCACTTCTTCTACATCACAAGGATCTTCTCGCCAACGGCTTGAAGACCTCCACAAGAAGATAGATAGATAGATATGAACGGCGGAACCAATGCCGGTATGCTTACATAAAGAAGCTTTTGAGTTGTGTGACTCTTTCTGTGGAGGAACCGGAGATCTCCACATCCACCTCTTACTTAAGTGAAAAAGACACTCGCGAACGAAATAGTGGAAGTTCCAAACCCGACCACCACTTGCATCTTGCTAGTAGCACGGAGGATCGTGCTAATTCTTAAGTGTGGGGAGGTCGTTCGACCGATCTTCGTGTGTAATAATCTCCTCTTTTCAACATTCATAGAATTTATTTCTCTTTTGTTTTGTTAATTAGGACACCTTGCATGTTTAGTTAATTTTTCTAGTTAGGACTATGATGAGCGGATAATTTATACGCTTTTTGGCATTATTTTTACATAGTTTTCAGTATGATTTAGTTAGTTTTTAGTATATTTTTATTAGTTTTTAAATAAAAATCACATTTCTGGACTTTACTATGAGTTTTTGTGTTTTTATATGATTTCAGATAATTTCTGGCTGAAATTAAGGGACCTGAGCAAATTCTGATGCAGAGGCTGAAAGAGGACTGCAGATGTTTTTGGATTCTGACCTCCCTACACTCGAAATGGATTTTCTGGAGCTACAGAAGTCCAAATGGCGCGGTCTCAATTGCATTGGAAAGTAGACATCCAGCGCTTTCCAGTAATATGTAATAGTCCATACTTTGCCCGAGTTTAGATGACACAAACTGGCGTTCAACGCCAGTTCTCTGCCCTTAACGCCAGAAACAGGTTACAAGTTGGAGTTAAACGCCCAAAACAGGTTACAACCTAGCGTTTAACTCTAGAAACAGCCTAGGCACGTGTAAAGCTAAAGTCTCAGGCCCAGCACACACCAAGTGGGCCCCAGAAGTGGATTTCTGCACTATCTATCATAGTTTACTCATTTTCTGTAAACCTATGTTCCTAGTTTAGTATTTAAACAACTTTTAGAGATTTATTTTTGAACCTCATGACATTTTTAGATCTGAACTTTGTACTCTTTGATGGCATGAGTCTCTAAACTCGATTGTTGGGGGTGAGGAGCTCCGCTGTGTCTCAATGAATTAATGCAATTATTTCTGTTTTCTATTCAAACACGCTTGTTTCTATCTAAGATGTTCATTCGTACTTCAATATGATGGATGTGATGATCCGTGACATTCATCACCATTCTCAACCTATGAACGCGTTCCTGACAACCACCTCCGTTCTACCTTCGATTGAATGATTATCTCTTGGATTCCTTAACCAGAATCTTCGTGGTATAAGCTAGAATCCATTGGCAGCATTCTTGAGAATCCGGAAAGTCTAAACCTTATCTATGGTATTCTGAGTTGGATTCAGGGATTGAATGACTGTGACGAGCTTCAAACTCACAAGGGTTGGGCGTAGTGACAGACGCAAAAGGATCAATGGATCCTATTCCAGCATGAGTGAGAACCGACAGATGATTAGCCGTGCGGTGATAGTGCACATGGACCATTTTCACTGAGAGGACGGATGGTAGCCATTGACAATGGTGATCCACCAACACACAGCTTGCCATAGGAGGAACCTTGCGTGCGTGAAGAAGAAGACAGTGGGAAAGCCGAGATTCAGAAGACAAAGCATCTCCAAAACTCCAACACATTCTCCATTACTGCATACAAGTACTATTTAATTTATGCTTTTTACTCTTCATAAATATAATCACTCTTATTACTGATCTCCTGACTAAGAATTACAAAATAACCATAGCTTGCTTCAAGCCGACAATCTCCGTGGGATCGACTCTCACTCACGTAAGGTATTACTTGGATGACCCAGTGCACTTGCTGGTTAGTTATGCGGAATTGCAAGAGTGTGATTGTGATTTCGTGCACCAAATTTTTGGCGCCGTTGCCGGGGATTGTTCGAGTTTGGACAACTGACGGTTTATTTTGTTGCTTAGATTAGGAAAAATTTTTCTTTTTGGTTTAGAGTCTTCTATTATTATTTTTGGTTGAATTTTTTTTTTAAATCCTTATTTTCTCTTTTTAAATTTTTCGAAAATTTTATAAACTGATAATTGAGTTTTTCTGTTTGAATTTAGTTTCATATTTTAAGTTTGGTGTCAATTGCATGTTTTTTTATTTTCTTTTAAATTTTCGAATTTGTGTTCATTGTTCTTTCTTAATCTTCAAGTTGTTCTTGTTTATTTTCCTTGTTTGATCTTTAGTTTTTCTTGTTTTGTGATTTTTCTTATTTTTCTTGTGTATTTTCGAATTATTTGTATCCAAAAATAACCTTTATTAAAACACTTTAAATTTATAACTCAATTGGCTAGAGCGTTGTGTTTATGTTCTTGGTAACTGGGAATTTTCCTTTTAAAACTTTTTCAAAAAAAATAATTTTTCTTTGATTAAATCTCATGTCAAACTTTTAAGTTTGGTGTTCTCTTATTATTTTTTTTATTATTTTCGAAAACTTATTTTTATTTCTCTAAAAGTTTTAAGTTTGGTGTTCTTTTTATGTTCTTGTGAGTCTTCAAAGTGTTCTTGAGGCTTCTTTGTGTTTTGATCTTAAAATTTTTATGTTTGGTGTTCCTTGGTGTTTCTCCTCCAAATTTTCGAAAATAAGGAGCATTAGATCTAAAATTTTAAGTTCTGTGTCTTTTTATTGTTTTTCTCTTTCCTCATTAAATTCAAAAATATCTTTTTCCTTTATTTTAATTGATTTTTCGAAAAATACCTTTAAAAATTCAGATTTTTATTTTAAAAATAAAATCTTTTCAAAATTCAAAATCTTTTTCAAAATTCATATCCAAAGTTTTTCCAATCTTCTTAATTAAGCAATTACTTTCATTTTTAAATTTATTTTTCTCTTGGTTTTCAAAATTTACATTCTAATTTCTAATTATTTTATTTTATCTTATTATTTTTAATTATCTTAATAATTTGGTTTATTCTACTTAAATAAAATAAAAAAATAAAAATATATTTTTTCTTTGCAATTCATATCAATTCCATTTTATTCATCATGGATCTAAGTGGAAATGAACAGTCCAGAAGGACTCTGGGGTCATATGCTAATCCCACTGCTGCTGCATATGGGAGTAGTATCTGTATACCTCCCATCAAAGCAGGCAGTTTTGAGCTAAATTCTCAGCTCATTGTCATGGTGCAGCAAAACTGCCAGTATTCTGGTCTTCCACAAGAAGAACCTACTAAGTTTCTGGCACAATTCTTGCAAATTGCTGACACAGTACGTGACAAGGAGGTAGATCAGGATGTATACATACTGTTACTATTTCCATTTGCTGTAAAAGATCAAGCTAAAAGGTGGTTAAATAACCAACCCACAGCAAGCATAAGGACATGGAAACAGTTATCAGACAAATTCCTGAATCAATATTTCCCTCCAAAAAGGATGACACAGCTAAGGCTGAACATCCAAGGCTTTAAACAAGAGGATGATGAATCCCTTTTAATGCCTGGGAGAGATACAGAGGGATGCTAAGGAAAGGCCCCTCTGAAATGTTTTCAGAATGGGTGCAATTAGACATCTTCTACTATGGGATTACAGAAGGAGCTCAGATGTCCCTAGACCACTCAACTAGTGGATCTATACACATGAGGAAAACTATTGAAGAGGCTCAAGAGCTTATTGATATAGTTGCTAGAAACCAGCATCTGTACATAAGTAATGGGTCCTCCGTAAAAGAAGAAGCCAAAGCAGTGTGTGCTGAACTTGGTCCTCTAGAACAAGTTGCTGAACTCAATCAACAATTGTGCTTTCTAACAAAACAGCTAGCAAAATTCAAGGAGATGCTACAAGACACTAAAAACGCTAATAAAAATATGGAGGCATAATTGAATCAGACAAAACAGCAGTTATCAAAGCAGATAACAGAAGAGTGCCAGGCAGTTCAATTAAGAAGTGGGAAAACATTAAATACCTCACTTCAGAGCAGCAGAAAGCTAAGGAAAGAACAACTGACAGAGGATGAGCAAAATATTATCCAAAATCCCTCTGAGGATTGTAAAAGCCCAGAGAGGAACAATTCTGGCGTTCAAATGCCAGAAACAGGCAAGGAGCAGGCGTCAAACGCCCAATGGAAGCTCAGTTCTGGCGTTCAAACACCAGAAACAGGTAAGAAGCTGGCGTCCAACGCCAATCAAGCTTCTAACCCTGGCATCTAAATGCCAGTGAGGGATCAGATACACCCAAGTGCTGATAGCAATCCCTCTAAAAGGGCTTCTCCAACCACCTCTGTAGGAAATAAACCTGCAGCAACTAAGGTTGAGGAATACAAAGCCAAGATGCCTTATCCTCAAAAACTCTGCCAAGAGGAGCAGGAAAAGCAATTTGCCCACTTTGCAGACTATCTCAGGACTCTGAAATAAAGATTTCGTTTGCAGAGGTACTTGAGCAAATACCCTCTTATGCCAAGTTCATGAAAGAGATCTTGAGTCATAAGAAGGATTGGAGAGAAACTGAAAGAGTTCTCCTTACTGAAGAATGCAGTGCAGTCATTCTGAAAAGCTTCCCAGAAAAGCTTAAAGATCGCAGGAGCTTTATGATACCATGCATATTAGAGGATAATTGCACCAAGACAGCTTTATGTGATCTTGGGGCAAGCATCAACCTAATACCTGCATCCACTATCAGAAAGCTTGGTTTAACTCAAGAAGTCAAACCAACCCGGATATGTCTCCAACTTGCTGATGGCTCCATTAAATACCCATCAGGCGTGATTGAAGACATGATTGTCAGGGTTAGGCCATTCGCCTTCCCCACTGACTTTGTAGTGCTGGAAATGGAGGAGCACAAGAGTGCTACTCTCATTCTAGGAAGACCTTTCCTAGCAACTGGACGAACTCTCAATGATGTCCAAAAGGGGGAAGTAACCCTGAATGTCAATGAGGATGAGTTTAAGTTGAATGCTGTCAAAGCCATGCAGCATCCAGACACACCAAAAGACTGCATGAAAGTTGATCTTATTGACTCTTTAGTATAGGAGATCAACATGACTGAGAGTCTCGAATCTGAGCTGAAAGACATCTTTAAAGATGTTCAGCCTGATCTGGAGGATTCAGAGGAATTGAAAGAGCCCCTGAAATTTCCTCAGGAAGAGGAAAAACCTACTAAACCTGAGCTCAAACCATTACCACCATCCCTGAAATATGCATTTCTGGGAGAAGGTGACACTTTTTCGGTGATCATAAGCTCTGCTTTAAATCCCCCGGAAGAGAAAGCGCTACTTCAAGTGCTAAGGACACACAAGACAGATCTTGGGTGGTCCATAAGTGATCTTAAGAGCATCAACCCAGCAAGATGCATGCAAAAGATCCTATTGGAGGACGATGCTAAGCCAGTGGTTCAACCACAGAGGCGGCTAAATCCAGCCATGAAGGAAGTGGTGCAGAAAGAAGTTACCAAGTTACTGGAGGTTGGGATTATTTATCCTATTTCTGATAGTCCCTGGGTGAGCCCTGTCCAAGTTGTCCCTAAAAAGGGAGGCATGACAGTGGTTCATAATGAAAAAAATGAACTGGTCCCTACAAGAACAGTTACAGGGTGGCGCATGTGTATTGACTATAGAAGGCTCAATACAGCCACCAGAAGGAATCATTTTCCTTTACCATTCATATACCAGATGCTAGAAAGACTAGCAGATCATGATTATTACTACTTTTTGGATGGCTATTCAGGCTACAACTAAATTGTAGTAGATCCCAGGATCAAGAGAAAACAACATTCACATGTCCATCTGGAGTATTTGCCTATAGAAGGATGCCATTTGGGCTATGTAATGCACCTGCAACCTTTCAGAGATGCATGCTCTCTATTTTCTCTGATATGGTGGAAAAATTTCTGGAAGTATTCATGGATGACCTCTCAGTATATGGAGACTCATCCAGCTCCTGTCTTGATCACCTGACACTGGTTCTGAAAAGATGCCAAGAGACTAACCTGGTTTTAAACTGGAAAAAATGTCACTTTATGGTGACTGAAGGGATTATCCTTGGGCACAAGATTTCGAATAAGGGAATAGAGGTGGATCAAGCTAAGGTAGAGATAATTGAAAAATTACCACCACCTGCCAATGTTAAGGCAATCAGAAGCTTTCTGGGGCATGCAGGATTCTATAGGAGGTTTATAAAGGATTTTTTTCAAAAATTGCAAAACCTTTGAGCAACCTGCTGGCTGCTGACACGCCATTTGTGTTTGACACAGAGTATCTACAGGCGTTTAAAACTCTGAAAGCTAGGCTGGTCACAACACCAGTTATTTCTGCACCAGACTGGACATTACCATTCAAATTAATGTGTGATGCCAGTGACCATGCCATTGGTGCAGTATTGAGGCAGAGGCATGACAATCTTCTGCATGTCATTTATTATGCTAGCCGTGTTTTAAATGATACCCAGAAAAATTACACAACCACAGAAAAAGAATTTCTTGCAGTGGTTTATGCTATTGACAAGTTTAGATCATACTTAGTAGGATCAAAAGTGATTGTGTACACTGACCATGCTGCTCTTAAATATCTACTTACAAAGCAGGATTCAAAACCCAGGCTCATAAGATGGGTGTTACTTCTGCAAGAGTTTGATATTAAAATAAGAGACAGAAAAGGGACAGAAAACCAAGTGGCTGATCATCTGTCCCGGATAGAACCAGTAGAAGGGGCATCCTTTCCTTCTATTGAGATCTCTGAAACCTTTCCGGATGAGCATTTGTTTGCCATTCAGGAAACACTATAGTTTGCAGACATTGCAAACTATAAAGCTGCAAGGTTCATACCCAGGGAGTACAGCAGGCAACAAAAGAAAAAATTAATTACTGATGCAAAGTACTACTTGTGGGGTGAACCCTATCTCTTTAAGAGATGTGCAGACGGAATAATCAGTAGGTGTGTGCCTAGAAAAGAAGCACAGAAGATCTTATGTCATTGCCATGGATCACAATATGGAGGCCACTTCGGAGGTGAGCGAACAGCCACTAAGGTCCTCCAATGTGGCTTCTACTGGCCTACCCTCTATAGAGATTCCCGAGAGTTTGTACGTAATTGTGACAGTTGCCAGAGAGCTGGTAATCTGCCTCATGCTTACGCCATGCCTCAACAAGGAATCTTGGAGATTGAGTTGTTTGATGTATGGGGTATTGATTTCATGGGGCCTTTCCCACCATCATACTCAAACACTTATATTCTGGTGGCAGTCGACTATGTATCCAAATGGGTTGAGGCCATTGCCACACCCACTAATGATACTAGGACAATGCTGAAGTTCCTTCAAAAACATATCTTCAGTAGGTTTGGTGTCCCTAGAGCACTAATCAGTGATGGGAGCACTCACTTCTGCAATAAACAGCTTTACTCTGCTATGGTCCAGTACGAAATTAGCCACAAGGTGGCAACTCCATATCATCCATAGACAAACGGGCAAGCTGAAGTCTCTAATAGAGAACTAAAAAGAATCTTGGAATGGACTGTAAGTACCCGTAGACAGGATTGGGCGAGAAGCTTGGATGTTGCTCTGTGGGCTTACAGAACAGCATTCAAGACACCTATAGGGACCTCTCCATACCAGCTTGTGTATGGTAAGGCCTGTCATCTGCCCGTAGAACTGGAACATAAGGCCTACTGGGCAACCAGATTCCTAAACTTTGATGCCAAATTAGCTGGAGAAAAAAGATTACTCCAGCTAAATGAGCTAGAGGAATTCAGACTCACTACTTTCGAAAATGCCAAGCTTTACAAAGAGAAAGCAAAAAGGTGGCATGATAGAAAGCTGTCATCTAGAGTCTTTGAACCAGGACAGAAGGTTCTGCTGTTTAACTCTAGGCTCAGGCTATTCCCCGAGAAACTAAAATCCCGGTGGAGGGGACCATATGTGATTACAAGTGTGTCACCATATGGATATGTGGAGCTTCAAGACATTGATTCTAATAAGAAGTTCATTGTTAATGGACAGCGAATCAAGCATTATCTTGAAGGCAATGTTGAGCAAGAATGCTCAAGGTTGAAGCTAGATTAAAAGCTCAGCAAGGTCCAGCTAAAGACAATAAAGAAGCGCTTGCTGGGAGGCAACCAAGCCATTAGCAAAACTTTTTCTGTTATTTTATTTTATTCCATTCTTCATTTTATTTATTTTTTAAATTATACAAGTTCAATATTAATAATCTTCAAGGTAAAAAATCAATTGCATAAGTTCACAAGGTTACAGAAGGATTCAGAGCACAAAACAGGGAAAAGGAGCTCACTGGCAAGAAAACGCTAGTAAAAGGTACAATTGGGCGTTAAACGCCCAAAAGAAGCATCTACTGGGCGTTTAACGCCAGTAATGATACCTTTCTGGGCGTTAAACGCCAGAATGGGTACCAATCTGGGTGTTTAATGCCATACTTGCAGCGTCCTGGGCGTTCAGGAAAAACGCCCAGTGACAAAGGGATTCTGGCGTTTAACGCCAGCCAGAAGCAACAACTGGGCGTTAAACGCCCAAAAGAAGCTACAGAGGGGCGTTAAATGGCCAAAACATGCAGCAGTTGGGCGTTTAACGCCAGGATTGTGGAGGGCAGAAAGTTTTTGTTCCCAACATGATTTTTTTTTAAATTTTCATATTTCAAACCATTTTTCTTGCATAAACATGTTCCATACTTTCTTTTTTCAAACTTTTTTTTCAAAAATTTTTTAAAAAATATCTTACTCCTAAAATTAAATTTTTCTCAATTCTTCTCCAACCTCTTCTCAAATCTTTTTCAAAACAAATCCATCTTTTTGAAATTTTTTTTTTCAAACTCATCAAAATCTTTTCAAATCTTCACAAAATTTTTAGAACAAATCTATCTTTTTCAAATATCTTTCATATATTTTCAATTTCAAATTACATCTTTTCCTATCTTACTTATCTTTTCCAAATCACATTTTCTATCATATCTTTTTAAAAGATTTTCGAAAACCCATCCCCCTTCCCTTTAAATCCTCGTTCGGCCTCCCCCTCTCTTCCACAATTCAAACTTGGCTCTCACTCTATCCCTCTCCTTTCTTTTCTTTTACTTGAGGACAAGCAAACCTCTAAGTTTGGTGTGTCTATCCGTGATCACTAAGCCAATACCCACCAAGATCATGGCTCCTAAGGGAAAATAAACTAACTCAAGAGGCAAGAAAGAGAATATTCCAAAACCACTTTGGAATCAAGGGAAGTTCTTAACCAAAGAATATTTAGACCATTACTACAAAATAATGGGTCTAAGGTCAGTGATCCCGAAAGTTAAATTCGATCTGAAAGAAGACGAATATCTGGAGATCCAAGAGCAAATTCGAAACAGGAGCTGGGAGGTCCTAGCTAATCCTGAAATAAAGGTGGGAAGAAACATGGTTCAGGAATTCTACTCTAATCTGTGGCAAACAGACAGGCAGAGAATAGCTGGAACCGCATTCTATGACTATCGAACTCTGGTCAGAGGGAAGATTGTTCGCACCCATCCTGACAAAATAAGGGAGATCTTCAAGCTGCCTCAACTGCAAGATGACCCAGACTCCTTTAATAGGAGAATGATGAGACCAAATCAGAGCTTGGACAAAATCCTAGAGGACATATGCCTCCCTGGAGCCAAATGGATAACCAACACAAAGGGTGTCCCAAACCAACTCAAAAGAGGAGATCTCAAACCAGTCGCCAGAGGCTGGCTGGACTTTATTAGGCACTCTATACTGCCCACTAGCAACCGCTCTGAAGTCACCATCAAAAGAGCAGTGATGATCCATTGCATTATGCTGGAAAAAGAAGTGGAAGTTCATCAGCTGATTTCTTGTGAGCTTTACAAAATTACAAACAAGAACTCCAAAGATGCCAAATTGGCTTATCCAAGCTTGATCTCCCTGTTATGTAAAGATGCTGGAGTAAAGATGGGAGTAGATGAGTATATTTCAGTTGAGCAACCAATCACCAAAAATTCAATTGAAGGACAAGTGCAGGACGATCCCATCAAGAGGAGAGCACACAGGAGTTCCTCCCGAAAATTCCTCAATTTGAATACTGGGGGCGCCTAGAAGCATCTATCACCAAGTTGCAAGAAGCTATGGATCAACTGAAGGAAGAACAGCAAAATCAAAACAGCATGCTCTGCAAGCTGCTTAGGGAACAAGAAGAGCAAGGGCGTGAACTGAAAGAACTGAAGCGCCAGAAGCTATCTCTTGAAGGGCCAAGCACTCCACAGACTAAAGAGGCATCTACCTCCCAATGCAAAGGTTGTTGAGTCCTAACTCTGTGATAACCTTTTATCTATTTTAAGAGTATATGAGTATTAGAATTAGAGTCATTTGTCTTTATGTCTTTAATTTCTTTTCTTTTATTGCTAAGTGTCTGATTTTATGCCTAATTTATATTATCTCCATTAAATAATAAATAAAGATTAGAGTCTATGCCTTAAAGTTATGAACATCCTATGAATCCATCACCTTTCGTAAATGAAAAAATCTTTTAATTACAAAAGGACAAGAAGTACAGGGTTTCGAATTCATCCTTGAAACTAGTTTAATTATTTTGATGTGTGACAATACTTTTTGTTTTCTGAATGAATGCTTGAACAATGCATATGTCTTTTGATATTGTGGTTTATGAATGTTAAATATGTTGGCTCTTGAAAGAATGATGAAAAGGAGAAATGTTATTGATAATATGAAAAATCATAAAATTGATTCTTGAAGCAAGAAAAAGTAGTGAATACAAAAGCTTGCGAAAAAAATATGTGCAAAAAAAAACAAAAGGAAAGAAAAAAAAAGCAAGCAGAAAAAGCCAAAAGCTCTTTAAACCAAAAGGCAAGAGCAAAAAGCCAAGAGCCCTTAAAACCAAAAGGCAAGGGTAATAAAAAGGATCCAATGCTTTGAGTATCAGCGGATAGGAGGGCCTAAAGGAATAAAATCCTGGCCTAAGCGGCTAAACCAAGCTGTCCCTAACCATGTGCTTGTGGCGTGAAGGTGTCAAGTGAAAACTTGAGACTGAGCGGTTAAAGTCGAGGTCCAAAGCAAAGACAGAGTGTGCTTAAGAACCCTGGACACCTCTAATTGGGGACTCTAGCAAAGCTGAGTCACAATCTGAAAAGGTTCACCCAGTTATGTGTCTCTGGCATTTATGTATCCGGTGGTAATACTGGAAAACAAAGTGCTTAGGGCCACGGCCAAGACTCATAAAGTAGCTGTGTTCAAGAATCAACATACGGAACTAGGAGAATCAATAACACTATCTGAATTCTATGTTCCTATAGATGCCAATCATTCTGAACTTCAAAGGATAAAGTGAGATGCCAAAACTATTCAAGAGGCAAAAAGCTACAAGTCCCGCTCATCTGATTGGAGCTAAGTTTCATTGATATTTTGGAATTCATAGTATATTCTCTTATTTTTATCCTATTTGATTTTCAGTTGCTTGGGGACAAGCAACTGTTTAAGTTTGGTGTTGTGATGAGCGGATAATTTATGCGCTTTTTAGCATTGTTTATACATAGTTTTCAGTATGATTTAGTTAGTTTTTAGTATATTTTTATTAGTTTTTAAATAAAAATCACATTTCTAGACTTTACTATGAGTTTTTGTGTTTTTCTACGATTTCAAGTAATTTCTGGCTGAAATTAAGGGACCTGAGCAAATTCTGATTCAGAGGCTGAAAGAGGACTGCAGATGCTGTTGGATTCTGACCTCCCTGCACTCGAAATAGATTTTCTGGAGCTACAAGAGTCGAAATGGCGCGATCTCAATTGCATTAGAAATTAGACATCTAGGGCTTTCCATCAATATATAATAGTCCATACTTTATCCGAGTTTAGAGGACAAAAACTGGCGTTCAACGCTAGTTCTCTGCCCTATTCTGGCGTTAAACGCTAGAAACAGGTTACAAGTTGGAGTTAAATGCCCAAAACAGGTTACAACCTGGCTTTTAATTCCAGAAACAGCCTAGGCATGTGTAAAGCTCAAGTCTCAGCCCCATCACATACCAAGTGGGCCCCAGAAGTGGATTTCTGCACTATCTATCATAGATGACTCATTTTCTGTAAACCTAGGTTACTAGTTTAGTATTTAAACAACTTTTAGAGATTTAATTTTGAACTTCATGACATTTTTAGATCTGAACTTTGTACTCTTTGACGGCATGAGTCTCTAAACTCCATTGTTGGGGGTGAGGAGCTCTGCTGTGTCTCGATGAATTAATGCATTTATTTCTGTTTTCTATTCAAACACGCTTGTTTCTATCTAAGATGTTCATTCCCACTTTAGTATGATGGATGTGATGATCCGTGACATTCATCACCATTCTCAACCTATGAACGTGTGCCTGACAACCACCTCCGTTCTACCTTCGATTGAATGAGTATCTCTTGGATTCCTCAACCAGAATCTTCGTGGTATAAGCTAGAATCCATTGGTAGCATTCTTGAGAATCCAGAAAGTCTAAACCTTGTCTGTGGTATTCCGAGTAGGATTCAGGGATTGAATGACTGTGACGAGCTTCAAACTCACTAGGGTTGGGCGTAGTGACAGACGCAAAAGGATCAATGGATCCTATTCCAGCATGAGTGAGAATCGACAGATGATTAGCCGTGCGGTGACAGTGCACCTGGACCATTTTTACTGAGAGGACAGATGGTAGCCATTGACAACGGTGATCCACCAACACACAACTTGCCATAGGAGGAACCTTGCGTGCGTGAAGAAGAAGACAGTGGGAAGCAGAGATTCAGAAGACAAAGCATCTCCAACACTCCAACACATTCTCCATTACTGCATACAAGTACTATTTAATTTATGCTTTTTACTCTTCATAAATATAATCACTCTTATTATTGATCTTCTGACTAAGAATTACAAAATAACCATAGCTTGCTTCAAGCCGACAATCTCCGTGGGATCGATCCTTACTCACGTAAGGTATTACTTGGACGACCCAGTGCACTTGCTGGTTAGTTGTGCGAAATTGCAAGAGTGTGATTGTGATTTCGTGCACCAGACTACTTGGTTAGGGTGGTGACTTCTTTTCAAAGAAAATGTATTTTCAGGGTACCCTACCAATTTTGAAATGAAAATTTTTGCGATAAACTTGCTTGAAGAGTGTATTTTGGAACATAGTGATTGAGCTAAGAACACAAGCATGTGAGTTTTGAGCCTTATTGTGTGGTTATATCTTCTAACCACTTATCCCCATTCTTGTGTGCATTATTCTCTCTCTATGATTGCAATCCTTGCTTTGTCTGATTCTATATATCCATTACTTTGTGTATGAATGCATCTACATGATTGAGGCCATCATTTCAATAGTCACTTTTCCCAAACGGCAGTAACCATTTTATCTACCATTGCTAACCAATTTTGAGCCCATGTTAAACCCTTTTTGTTCTTAAATGGAGCACATCAACACCCCTAAGTGAAAAACAATGAATGTCCCTGGATTTGGATCCTTGATTAGCTTAGGTGAGTAAGGGTGTTTATTATTCAATTGGGAGGGTGTACTTGGGAACTCAGGTAGATGTAAAGGTGTGTCTTTGTATTTGTAATTGAAAATTTTGGGAATTGGGAACATACTCATGTATTGAATGATTGAACCCAATGCATTAACACTTTTGTACATGAAACCCCAAAAAGGGGACAACCAAAGAAAAAAAAATAAATAATAGAAAAAATAGTATGTGAGAATAAAGAAAAAGAAATAGAAAAATAAAAGAAACAAAAATATGGAAAAAGAAAGTAATAAAAAGGGGACGGAAATGCCCCAAGGTAAAGTAACAATAACAATGCATATGGAATGTGAACTAAAGAGAACGCATGAGTATATGAACAGTGAAACCCATGGGTAGCTACACATTTTATTAGAATTGTATAGGTTGTTTTATGTGTTTGGTGAGGTCTTAGGTTAATCAAGGATTCAAATTTCAAGCTCACTTGACCATATAACATCCCTACCTTTACCCTAGCTCCATTATAACCTATGAACAAGACCTTATGATACTTGTATGAATGCATTGAGTAATTATTGATTGTTAGATGAAAAATAAATCTTGGAAAGCATGATTAGGAGAGGATTGAGTGACAAACCCTATACACTCTAGCGAATAGAGCGGATACACTTCCGGTGAGGGTTCGATGCTCAACCCCTTGTTCCCAGCTTTCACAAGCGTTCATCTCGCAAGTTATGTGCACTTCATATTGATGTTCAAATTCGTAGGATTCATGGACTACATGTCACTTTAACCCTATAGCCTCATATGTGTTCTTGGAGGATAGATTTACCCTTGACTAAGTAGATAGATGCCTTTACATTAGTTGCATGCATTCATTTAGGTGATTTGCACTTCATGAACCCTTTCTTCCCATGGACTTTGGTCTTTTTATTTTTAGCATGAGGACATGCTTGGTTTAAGTGTGGGGAGGTTTGATAAACCCTAATTTTTTGGTTTATCTTGTGCTTATTTTGAGGGATTTTATCACCTTTTTCCACATTTATTCAATGAAATAGCATGGTTTTGTGTTCTCTTCCTAATATTGCCTCATGATGGAAAACATGCTTCTTTTGCCTTAAAATTGCCATATTTTGGTCCTCTTTTATTTACCATTCGATGCCGTGATATGTTTGTTGAGTCATTTCAGAATCTATAGGGCAAGAATGGCCTAGAAGAGAGAAAGGAAGCATGCACAAGTGGAAGGATGATGAGCGGATATTTTATACGATTTTTGAGGGTAATTTCATGTAGCTTTTAGTATATTTTTATTAGTTTCTAGGAAAAATTCATATTTCTAGACTTTATTATGAGTTTGTGTATTTTTTTGTGATTTCAAGTATTTTCTGGCTGAAATTGAGGGAGCTGAGCAAAAATCTGATTCAGGCTGAAAAAGGACTGCAGATGCTGTTAGATTCTGACCTCCCTACACTCAAAATGGATTTTTTGGAGCTACAGGAGTCCAAATGGCACGCTCTCAATTGCGTTGGAAAGTAGACATCCAGGGCTTTCCAGTAATATATAATAGTCCATACTTTTCTCAAGGATAAATGACGTAAACTGGCATTCAACGCTAGTTCCATGTTGTATTCTGGCGTTAAACGCCAGAAACAGGTTACAAGTTGGAGTTAAACGCCAGAAACAGGTTACAAGTTGGAGTTCCATGTTGCATTCTGGCATTAAATTCCATAAACAAGGGCATCACCATTGTCAATGGCTACTGTTGAGCGGATAATTTATACGCTTTTTGGCATTGTTTTTAGTATGTTTTTAGTAGGATCTAGTTACTTTTAAGGATGTTTTCATTAGTTTTTATGTTAAATTCACATTTCTGGACTTCACTTTGAGTTTGTGTGTTTTTCTGTGATTTCAGGTATTTTCTGGCTGAAATTGAAGGACTTGAGCAAAAATCAGATTCAGAGGTTGAAGAAGGAATGCTGATGCTGTTGGATTCTGACCTCCCTGCACACAAAGTGGATTTTTTGGAGCTACAGAACTCAAAATGGCGCGCTTCCAATTGCGTTGGAAAGTAGACATCCAGGGCTTTCCAGAAATATATAATAGTTTATACTTTCACCACGTTTAGATGACGTAAAAGGGCGTTGAACGTCAGTTCTACGCTGCAGCCTAGAGTTAAACGCCAGAAACACGTTACGAACCAGAGTTGAATGCCAGAAACATGTCACAACCTGGCGTTCAACTCCAGAAAGAGCCTCTACACGTGTAACATTCAAGCTCAGCCCAAGCACACACCAAGTGGGCCCCAGAAGTGGATTTATGCATCAATTACTTACTTCTGTAAACCCTAGTAACTAGTTTAGTATAAATAGGACTTTTTACTATTGTATTAGACATCCTGGATTGTATTTTTGATCCTGTGATCACATTTTGGGGGCTGGCCATTCGGCCATGCCTGGACCTTTCACTTATGTATTTTCAACGGTAGAGTTTCTACACTCCATAGATTAAGGTGTGGAGCTCTGCTGTTCCTCATGAATTAATGCAAAGTACTACTGTTTTTCTATTCAATTCAACTTATTCCGCTTCTAAGATATTCATTCGCACTTCAACATAAATGTGATGAATGTGACAATCATCATCATTCCCCTACGAACGCGTGCCTGACAACCACTTCTGTTCCACCTTAGATTGGATGATTATCTCTTGGATCTCTTAATCAGAATCTTCGTGGTGTAAGCTAGATTGATGGCAGCATTCATGAGAATCCGGAAAGTCTAAACCTTGTCTGTGGTATTCCGAGTAGGATTCTGGGATTAAATGACTGTGACAAACTTCAAACTCGCGAGTGCTGGGCGTAGTGACAGACGCAAAAGGAGGGTGAATCCTATTCCAGTATGATCGAGAACCTCAAATCATTAGCCGTGCTGTGACAGAGCATTTGGACCATTTTCACAAGAGGATAGGATGCAGCCATTGACCACGGTGATGCCTCTAGATGATTAGCCATGCAGTGACAGCGCATCGGACCATTTTCACAGAGAGGATGAAAAGTAGCCATTGACAATGGTGATGTCTTTACATAAAGCCAGCCATGGAAAGGAGTAGGATTGATTGGATAAAGACAGCAGGAAAGCAGAAGCTCAGAGGAACGAACACATCTCCATACACTTATCTGAAATTCTCACCAATGATATACATAAGTATTTCTATCTTTATTTTCTGTCTATTTATCATATATTTTCGAAAACTCCATAATCAATTATTATCCGCCTGACTGAGATTTACAAGATGACCATAGCTTGCTTCATACCAACAATCTCCGTGGGATAGACCCTTACTCACGTAAGGTTTTATTACTTGGACGACCCAGTGCACTTGCTGGTTAGTTGTATCGAAGTTGTGAATGAAAAACGATTTATTAAGACATACGTACAGAGTTTTTGGTGCCGTTGCCAGAGATTGTTCGAGTTTGGACAACTGACGGTTCATCTTGTTGCTGAGATTAGGTAATTTTCTTTTTGTTTTATTTTCAAAAAAAAAAATTTTCAAAAAAAAAAAATTTTTCAAAAATCTTTCAAAAATTCTCATCTGTTTTCGAAAATTATTCTAAAATTCCTTAAGAATGAATTCTAGAGTTTCATGAAGCATGTGAAGCCTGGCTGGCTGTAAAGCCATGTCTAAATTTATCTGGATAGGGGCTTCCAACCATCATCACAAGAGCAAGCTAGCTGTTGCTAATCCACATGCTGCTGTTCCAGATCCAAAAGATTTACATGCTAAAGCTTGACTGGCTATTAAGCCATGTCTAACCCTCAGATTGGAGCTTTAGAATAAGAGTGCAAGATTCCTGGAATTCATATTAAAAATTTTGGAATCCTTATTTTTCTTTTTCACATTAATTTTCGAAAAATATAAAATAAAAATACAAAAAAATCACAAAATCATAAAAAATCAAAAATATTTTATGTTTTTTGTTTGAGTCTTGAGTCAATTTTTAAGTTTCAAAAATCACAAAATCATAAAAAATCAAAAATATCTTGCATTTTTCGAAAAATTCATGCATTCATAGTGTTCTTCATGATCTTCAAGTTGTTCTTGGTAAATCTTCTTGTTTGATCTTGATGTTTTCTTGTTTTGTGTATTTTATTGTTTCTCATGTGCATTTTTGCATCCATAGAGTCTAAGCATCAAAGATTTCTAAGTTTGGTATCTTGCATGTTTTCTTTGCATCAAAAATTTTTCAAAAATATGTTCTTGATGTTCATCATGATCTTCAAAGTGTTCTTAGTGTTCATCTTGACATTCATAGCATTCTTGCATGCATTCATCATTTTGATCTAAAAATTTTCATGCATTGAGTCTTTTTCATGTTTTTCTCTTTCATCATTGAAAATTAAAAAATAAAAAAAAATATCTTCCCCTTTTTCACTCATAAATTTCGAAAATTTGGATTGACTTTTTCAAAAATTTTTTAAAAAATCTAGTTTTTTTTATGAGTCAAATCAAATTTTCAATTTAAAAATCTTATCTTTTTCAAAATCTTTTTCAAAAATCAAATCTTTTTCATTTTTCTTAGTTATTTTCGAAAATTTTAAAAATATTTTTCAAAAATCTTTTTCTTATCTTTATCACATAATTTTCGAAAATAACATCATCAATTAATGTTTTGATTCAAAAATTTCAAGCTTGTTACTTGCCTGTTAAAAAAGATTCAAACTTTAAGTTCTAGAATCATATCTTGTGATTTCTTGTGAATTAAGTCATTAATTGTGATTTTAAAAATCAAATCTTTTTCAAAACTAATTTCAATCATATCTTTTCAAAAATATCTTTTTATCTTATCTATTTCAAAATGATATCTTTTTCAAAAAATTGATTTTAAAATATCTTATCTAACTTCTTATCTTCTTATCTTTTCAAAATTGATTTTCAAATTTGTTTCAACTAACAAACTAACTTTTTGTTTGTTTCTTATCTTTTTCAAAACTACCTAACTAACCCTCTCTCTCTAATTTTCGAAAATATCTCCCTCTTTTTCAAAAATTCTTTTTAATTAAATAGTTGTTTCAATTTTTAATTTTAATTTTAATTTTTTTCTAATTTTCGAAAATCACTAACCACTTTTCAAAATTTTATTTTCGAAAATCCTCTTTCTCTCTCATCTCCTTCTATTTATTTATTCATCTACTAACACTTCATCTCACCCAAATTCGAACCCCCTCTTCCATCTATGTTCGAATTTTCTCTTCTTCCTTTCTTTACATTACATTCTTTTCTTCTTCTACTTACATAAGGGAACCTCTATACTTGGGCAAAAAGGATCCCTATTATTATTATTTTTCTGTTCCCTCTTTTTCATATGAACAGGAGCAAGGACAAGAATATTCTTGCTGAAGCAGATCCAGAACCTAAAAGGACTCTGAAGAGGAAACTAAGAGAAGCTAAATTACAACAATCCAGCAAGCACCTTTCAGAAATTGTCGAACAAGAAGAGGAGATGGCAGCCGAAAATAATAATAATGCAAGGAGGATGCTTGGTGACTTTACTGCACCTAATTCCAATTTACATGGAAGAAGCATCTCCATCCTTACCATTGGAGCAAACAACTTTGAGCTGAAACCTCAATTAGTTTCTCTGATGCAGCAGAACTGCAAGTTTCATGGACTTCCATCTGAAGATCCTTTTTAGAGTGGATGTTCAAACCTTCAGACAGAAAGAAGGTGAATCCCTCTATGAAGCTTGGGAGAGATACAAGCAACTGACCAAAAAGTGTCCTTCTGACATGCTTTCAGAATGGACCATCCTGGATATATTCTATGATGGTCTGTCTGAATTAGCTAAGATGTCATTGGATACTTCTGCAGGTGGATCCATTCACCTAAAAAAATGCCCGCAGAAGCTCAAGAACTCATTGACATGGTTACTAATAACCAGTTCATGTACACTTCTGAGAGGAACCCTGTGAGTAATGGGACGCCTCAGAAGAAGGGAGTTCTTGAAATTGATACTCTGAATGCCATATTGGCTCAGAATAAAATATTGACTCAGCAAGTCAATATGATTTTTCAGAGTCTGAATGGAATGCAAGCTGCATCCAACAGTACTCAAGAGGCATCTTCTGAAGAAGAAGCTTATGATCCTGAGAACCCTGCAATAGCAGAGGTGAATTACATGGGTGAACCATATGAAAATACCTATAATCCATCATGGAGAAATCACCCAAATCTCTCATGGAAGGATCAACAAAAGCCTCAACAAGGCTTTAAAAATGGTGGAAGAAACAGGTTTAGCAATAGCAAGCCTTTTCCATCATCCACTCATCAATAGACAGAGAATTCTGAGCAGAATCTATCTAGCTTAGCAAATTTAGTCTCTGATCTATCTAAGGCCACTGTGAGTTTCATAAATGAAACAAGGTCCTCCATTAGAAATCTGGAAGCAAAAGTGGGCCAGCTGAGTAAAAGGATCACTGAAATCCCTCCTAGTACTCTCCCAAGTAATACAGAAGAAAATCCAAAAGGAGAGTGCAAGGCCATTGACATAACCACCATGGCCGAACCTGTAAGGGAGGTTGAGGACGTGAATCCCAGTGAGGAAGACCTCCTGGGACGTCCAGTGATCAACAAGGAGTTTGCTTCATAGGAACCAAAGGAATCTGAGGCTCATCTAGAGACCATAGAGATTCCATTGAACCTCCTTACGCCCTTCATGAGCTCTGATGAATATTCCTCTTCAAAAGAGAATGAGGAGGTTACTGCTAAAATCTCATTAGAGATGGCAGACAATTCCAGAAAATAGGCTTATGGACAAGTAGAGGACATATTAGTAAAGGTTAATAATGCAAGGAAGATGCTTGGTGACTTTACTGCACCTAATTCCAATTTAGATGGAAGAAGCATCTCCATCCCTACCATTGAAGCAAACAACTTTGAGCTAAAACCTCAATTAGCTTCTCTGATGCAGCAGAACTGCAAGTTTCACGGACTTCCATCTGAAGATCCTTTTTAGTTCTTAACTGAATTTTTGCTGATCTGTGATACTGTTAAGACTAATGGAGTAGATCCTGAAGTCTACAGGCTCATGCATTTCCCTTTTGCTGTAAGAGACAGAGCTAGAGTGTGGTTGGACTCTCAACCCAAAGATAATCTGAACTCTTGGAATAAGCCGGTCACGACTTTCTTAGCCAAGTTTTTTCCTCCTCAAAAGCTGAGCAAGCTTAGAGTGGATGTTCAAACCTTCAGACAGAAAGAAGGTGAATCCCTCTATAAAGCTTGGGAGAGATACAAGCAACTGACCAAAAAGTGTCCTTCTAACATGCTTTCAGAATGGACCATCCTGGATATATTCTATGATGGTCTGTCTGAAATAGCTAAGATGTCATTGGATACTTCTGCAGGTGGATCCATTCACCTAAAGAAAACGCCTGCAGAAGCTCAAGAACTCATTGTCATGGTTGCTAATAACCAGTTCATGTACACTTCTGAGAGGAACCCTGTGAGTAATGGGACGCCTCAAAATAAGAGAGTTCTTGAAATTGATACTCTGAATGCCATATTGGCTAAGAATAAAATATTGACTCAGCAAGTCAATATGATTTCTCAGAGTCTGAATGGAATCCAAGCTGCATCCAACAGTACTCAAGAGGCATCTTCTGAAGAAGAAGCTTATGATCCTGAGAACCCTGCAATAGCAGAGGTGAATTACATGGGTGAACCATATGGAAATACCTATAATCCCTCATGGAGAAATCACCCAAATCTCTCATGGAAGGATCAACAAAAGCCTCAACAAGGCTTTAATAATGGTGGAAGAAACAGGTTTAGCAATAGCAAGCCTTTTCCATCATCCACTCATCAACAGACAGAGAATTCTGAGCAGAATCCATCTAGCTTAGCAAATTTAGTCTCTGATCTATCTAAGGCCACTGTGAGTTTCATGAATGAAACAAGGTCCTCCATTAGAAATTTGGAAGCACAAGTGGGCCAGCTGAGTAAAAGGATCACTGAAATCCCTCCTAGTACTCTCCCAAGTAATACAGAAGAAAATCCAAGAGGAGAGTGCAAGGCCATTGATATAACCACCATGGCCGAACCTGTAAGGGAGGTTGAGGACGTGAATCCCAGTGAGGAAGACCTCCTGGGACGTCCAGTGATCAACAAGGAGTTTCCTTCATAGGAACCAAAGGAATCTGAGGCTCATCTAGAGACCATAGAGATTCCATTGAACCTCCTTACGCCCTTCATGAGCTCTGATGAATATTACTCTTCAAAAGAGAATGAGGAGGTTACTGAAGAGCAAGTTGCCAAGTTCCTTGGTGCAATCATGAAGCTGAATGCCAATTTATTTGGTAATGAGACTTGGGAGATGAACCTCCCCTGTTCACCATTGAACTAAATGCATTGGATCAACTGAGATTGCCTCAGAAGAAACAGGATCCTGGAAAATTCCTAATACCTTGTACCATAGGCACCATGACCTTTGAGAAGGCTCTGTGTGACCTTGGGTCAGGAATAAACCTCATGCCACTATCTGTAATGGAGAAACTAGGAATCTTTGAGGTAAAAACTGCTAAAATCTCATTAGAGATGGCAGACAATTCCAGAAAACAGGCTTATGGACAAGTAGAGGACATATTAGTAAAGGTTAATAATGCAAGGAAGATGCTTGGTGACTTTACTGCACCTAATTCCAATTTAGATGGAAGAAGCATCTCCATCCCTACCATTGGAGCAAACAACTTTGAGCTAAAACCTCAATTAGTTTCTCTGATGCAGCAGAACTGCAAGTTTCATTGACTTCCATCTGAAGATCCTTTTTAGTTCTTAACTGAATTTTTGCAGATCTGTGATACTGTTAAGACTAATGGAGTAGATCCTGAAGTCTACAGGCTCATGCATTTCCCTTTTGCTGTAAGAGACAGAGCTAGAGTGTGGTTGGACTCTCAACCCAAAGATAGCCTGAACTCTTGGAATAAGCCGGCCACGACATTCTTAGCCAAGTTTTTTCCTCCTCAAAAGCTGAGCAAGCTTAGAGTGGATGTTCAAACCTTCAGACAGAAAGAAGGTGAATCCCTCTATGAAGCTTGGGAGAGATACAAGCAACTGACCAAAAAGTGTCCTTCTAACATGCTTTCAGAATGGACCATCCTGGATATATTCTATGATGGTCTGTCTGAAATAGCTAAGATGTCATTGGATACTTCTGCAGGTGGATCCATTCACCTAAAGAAAACGCCTGCAGAAGCTCAAGAACTCATTGCCATGGTTGCTAATAATCAGTTCATGTACACTTCTGAGAGGAACCCTGTGAGTAATGGGACGCCTCAAAATAAGAGAGTTCTTGAAATTGATACTCTGAATGCCATATTGGCTAAGAATAAAATATTGACTCAGCAAGTCAATATGATTTCTCAGAGTCTGAATGGAATCCAAGCTGCATCCAACAGTACTCAAGAGGCATCTTCTGAAGAAGAAGCTTATGATCCTGAGAACCCTGCAATAGCAGAGGTGAATTACATGGGTGAACCATATGGAAATACCTATAATCCCTCATGGAGAAATCACCCAAATCTCTCATGGAAGGATCAACAAAAGCCTCAACAAGGCTTTAATAATGGTGGAAGAAACAGGTTTAGCAATAGCAAGCCTTTTCCATCATCCACTCATCAACAGACAGAGAATTCTGAGCAGAATCCATCTAGCTTAGCAAATTTAGTCTCTGATCTATCTAAGGCCACTGTGAGTTTCATGAATGAAACAAGGTCCTCCATTAGAAATCTGGAAGCACAAGTGGGCCAGCTGAGTAAAAGGATCACTGAAATCCCTCCTAGTACTCTCCCAAATAATACAGAAGAAAATCCAAGAGGAGAGTGCAAGGCCATTGATATAACCACCATGGCCGAACCTGTAAGGGAGGTTGAGGACGTGAATCCCAGTAAGGAAGACCTCCTGGGACGTCCAGTGATCAACAAGGAGTTTCCTTCATAGGAACCAAAGGAATCTGAGGCTCATCTAGAGACCATAGAGATTCCATTGAACCTCCTTACGCCCTTCATGAGCTCTGATGAATATTACTCTTCAAAAGAGAATGAGGAGGTTACTGAAGAGCAAGTTGCCAAGTTCCTTGGTGCAATCATGAAGCTGAATGCCAATTTATTTGGTAATGAGACTTGGGAGATGAACCTCCCCTGTTCACCAATGAACTAAATGCATTGGATCAACTGAGATTGCCTCAGAAGAAACAGGATCCTGGAAAATTTCTAATACCTTGTACCATAGGCACCATGACCTTTGAGAAGGCTCTATGTGACCTTGGGTCAGGAATAAACCTCATGCCACTATCTGTAATGGAGAAACTGGGAATCTTTGAGGTAAAAACTGCTAAAATCTCATTTGAGATGGCAGACAATTCCAGAAAACAGGCTTATGGACAAGTAGAGGACATATTAGTAAAGGTTAATAATGCAAGGAAGATGCTTGGTGACTTTACTGCACCTAATTCCAATTTAGATGGAAGAAGCATCTCCATCCCTACCATTGGAGCAAACAACTTTGAGCTAAAACCTCAATTAGTTTCTCTGATGCAGCAGAACTGCAAGTTTCATGGACTTCCATCTGAAGATCCTTTTTAGTTCTTAACTGAATTTTTGCAGATCTGTGATACTGTTAAGACTAATGGAGTAGATCCTGAAGTCTACAGGCTCATGCATTTCCCTTTTGCTGTAAGAGACAGAGCTAGAGTGTGGTTGGACTCTCAACCCAAAGATAGCCTGAACTCTTGGAATAAGCCGGTCACGACTTTCTTAGCCAAGTTTTTTCCTCCTCAAAAGCTGAGCAAGCTTAGAGTGGATGTTCAAACCTTCAGACAGAAAGAAGGTGAATCCCTCTATGAAGCTTGGGAGAGATACAAGCAACTGACCAAAAAGTGTCCTTCTAACATGCTTTCAGAATGGACCATCCTGGATATATTCTATGCTGGTCTGTCTGAAATAGCTAAGATGTCATTGGATACTTCTGCAGGTGGATCCATTCACCTAAAGAAAATGCCTGCAGAAGCTCAAGAACTCATTGTCATGGTTGCTAATAACCAGTTCATGTACACTTCTGAGAGGAACCCTGTGAGTAATGGGACGCCTCAAAATAAGAGAGTTCTTGAAATTGATACTCTGAATGCCATATTGGCTAAGAATAAAATATTGACTCAGCAAGTCAATATGATTTCTCAGAGTCTGAATGGAATCCAAGCTGCATCCAACAGTACTCAAGAGGCATCTTCTGAAGAAGAAGCTTATGATCCTGAGAACCCTGCAATAGCAGAGGTGAATTACATGGGTGAACCATATGGAAATACCTATAATCCCTCATGGAGAAATCACCCAAATCTCTTATGGAAGGATCAACAAAAGCCTCAACAAGGCTTTAATAATGGTGGAAGAAACAGGTTTAGCAATAGCAAGCCTTTTCCATCATCCACTCATCAACAGACAGAGAATTCTTAGTAGAATCCATCTAGCTTAGCAAATTTAGTCTCTGATCTATCTAAGGCCACTGTGAGTTTCATGAATGAAACAGGGTCCTCCATTAGAAATCTGGAAGCACAAGTGGGCCAGCTGAGTAAAAGGATCACTGAAATCCCTCCTAGTACTCTCCCAAGTAATACAGAAGAAAATCCAAGAGGAGAGTGCAAGGCCATTGATATAACCACCATGGCAGAACCTGTAAGGGAGGTTGAGGACGTGAATCCCAGTGAGGAAGACCTCCTGGGACGTCCAGTGATCAACAAGGAGTTTCCTTCATAGGAACCAAAGGAATCTGAGGCTCATCTAGAGACCATAGAGATTCCATTGAACCTCCTTACGCCCTTCATGAGCTCTGATGAATATTACTCTTCAAAAGAGAATGAGGAGGTTACTGAAGAGCAAGTTGCCAAGTTCCTTGGTGCAATCATGAAGCTGAATGCCAATTTATTTGGTAATGAGACTTGGGAGATGAACCTCCCCTGTTCACCAATGAACTAAATGCATTGGATCAACTGAGATTGCCTCAGAAGAAACAGGATCCTGGAAAATTCCTAATACCTTGTACCATAGGCACCATGACCTTTGAGAAGGCTCTATGTGACCTTGGGTCAGGAATAAACCTCATGCCACTATCTGTAATGGAGAAACTGGGAATCTTTGAGTTAAAAACTGCTAAAATCTCATTAGAGATGGCAGACAATTCCAGAAAACAGGCTTATGGACAAGTAGAGGACATATTAGTAAAGGTTAATAATGCAAGGAAGATGCTTGGTGACTTTACTGCACCTAATTCCAATTTAGATGGAAGAAGCATCTCCATCCCTACCATTGGAGCAAACAACTTTGAGCTAAAACCTCAATTAGTTTCTCTGATGCAGCAGAACTGCAAGTTTCATGGACTTCCATCTGAAGATCCTTTTTAGTTCTTAACTGAATTTTTGCAGATCTGTGATACTGTTAAGACTAATGGAGTAGATCCTGAAGTCTACAGGCTCATGCATTTCCCTTTTGCTGTAAGAGACAGAGCTAGAGTGTGGTTAGACTCTCAACCCAAAGATAGCCTGAACTCTTGGAATAAGCCAGTCACGACTTTCTTAGCCAAGTTTTTTCCTCCTCAAAAGCTGAGCAAGCTTAGAGTGGATGTTCAAACCTTCAGACAGAAAGAAGGTGAATCCCTCTATGAAGCTTGGGAGAGATACAAGCAACTGACCAAAAAGTGTGCTTCTAACATGCTTTCAGAATGGACCATCCTGGATATATTCTATGATGGTCTGTCTGAAATAGCTAAGATGTCATTGGATACTTCTGCAGGTGGATCCTTTCACCTAAAGAAAATGCCTGCAGAAGCTCAAGAACTCATTGTCATGGTTGCTAATAACCAGTTCATGTACACTTCTGAGAGGAACCCTGTGAGTAATGGGACGCCTCAAAATAAGAGAGTTCTTGAAATTGATACTCTGAATGCCATATTGGCTAAGAATAAAATATTGACTCAGCAAGTCAATATGATTTCTCAGAGTCTGAATGGAATCCAAGCTGCATCCAACAATACTCAAGAGGCATCTTCTGAAGAAGAAGCTTATGATCCTGAGAACCCTGCAATAGCAGAGGTGAATTACATGGGTGAACCATATGGAAATACCTATAATCCCTCATGGAGAAATCACCCAAATCTCTCATGGAAGGATCAACAAAAGCCTCAACAAGGCTTTAATAATGGTGGAAGAAACAGGTTTAGCAATAGCAAGCCTTTTCCATCATCCACTCATCAACAGACAGAGAATTCTGAGCAGAATCCATCTAGCTTAGCAAATTTAGTCTCTGATCTATCTAACGCCACTGTGAGTTTCATGAATGAAACAAGGTCCTCCATTAGAAATCTGGAAGCACAAGTGGGCCAGCTGAGTAAAAGGATCACTGAAATCCCTCCTAGTACTCTCCCATGTAATACAGAAGAAAATCCAAGAGGAGAGTGCAAGGCCATTGATATAACCACCATGGCCGAACATGTAAGGGAGGTTGAGGACGTGAATCCCAGTGAGGAAGACCTCCTGGGACGTCCAGTGATCAACAAGGAGTTTCCTTCATAGGAACCAAAGGAATCTGAGGCTCATCTAGAGACCATAGAGATTCCATTGAACCTCCTTACGCCCTTCATGAGCTCTGATGAATATTACTCTTCAAAAGAGAATGAGGAGGTTACTGAAGAGCAAGTTGCCAAGTTCCTTGGTGCAATCATGAAGCTGAATGCCAATTTATTTGGTAATGAGACTTGGGAGATGAACCTCCCCTGTTCACCAATGAACTAAATGCATTGGATCAACTGAGATTTCCTCAGAAGAATCAGGATCCTGGAAAATTCCTAATACCTTGTACCATAGGCACCATGACCTTTGAGAAGGCTCTATGTGACCTTGGGTCAGGAATAAACCTCATTCCACTATCTGTAATGGAGAAACTGGGAATCTTTGAGGTAAAAACTGCTAAAATCTCATTAGAGATGGCAGACAATTCCAGAAAACAGGCTTATGGACAAGTAGAGGACATATTAGTAAAGGTTAATAATGCAAGGAAGATGCTTGGTGACTTTACTGCACCTAATTCCAATTTACATGGAAGAAGCATCTCCATCCCTACCATTGGAGCAAACAACTTTGAGCTAAAACCTCAATTAGTTTCTCTGATGCAGCAGAACTGCAAGTTTCATGGACTTCCATATAAAGATCCTTTTTAGTTCTTAACTGAATTTTTGCAGATCTGTGATACTGTTAAGACTAATGGAGTAGATCCTGAAGTCTACAGGCTCATGCATTTCCCTTTTGCTGTAAGAGACAGAGCTAGAGTGTGGTTGGACTCTCAACCCAAAGATAGCCTGGACTCTTGGAATAAGCTGGTCACGACTTTCTTAGCCAAGTTTTTTCCTCCTCAAAAGCTGAGCAAGCTTAGAGTGGATGTTCAAACCTTCAGACAGAAAGAAGGTGAATCCCTCTATGAAGCTTGGGAGAGATACAAGCAACTGACCAAAAAGTGTCCTTCTAACATGCTTTCAGAATGGACCATCCTGGATATATTCTATGATGGTCTGTCTGAATTAGCTAAGATGTCATTGGATACTTCTGCAGGTGGATCCATTCACCTAAAGAAAACGCCTGCAGAACCTCAAGAACTCATTGTCATGGTTGCTAATAACCAGCTCATGTACACTTCTGAGAGGAACCCTGTGAGTAATGGGACGCCTCAAAATAAGGGAGTTCTTGAAATTGATACTCTGAATGCCATATTGGCTAAGAATAAAATATTGACTTAGCAAGTCAATATGATTTCTCAGAGTCTGAATGGAATCCAAGCTGCATCCAACAGTACTCAAGAGGCATCTTCTGAAGAAGAAGCTTATGATCCTGAGAACCCTGCAATACCAGAGGTGAATTACATGGGTGAACCATATGGAAACACCTATAATCCCTCATGGAGAAATCACCCAAATCTCTCATGGAAGGATCAACAAAAGCCTCAACAACGCTTTAATAATGGTGGAAGAAACAGGTTTAGCAATAGCAAGCCTTTTCCATCATCCACTCATCAACAGACAGAGAATTCTGAGCAGAATCCATCTAGCTTAGCAAATTTAGTCTCTGATCTATCTAAGGCCACTGTGAGTTTCATGAATGAAACAAGGTCCTCCATTAGAAATCTGGAAGCACAAGTGGGCCAGCTGAGTAAAAGGATCACTGAAATCCCTCATAGTACTCTCCCAAGTAATACAGAAGAAAATCCAAAAGGAGAGTGCAAGGCCATTGACATAACCACCATGGCCGAACCTGTAAGGGAGGTTGAGGACGTGAATCCCAGTGAGGAAGACCTCCTGGGACGTCCAGTGATCAACAAGGAGTTTCCTTCTGAGGAACCAAAGGAATCTGAGGCTCATCCAGAGACCATAGAGATTCCATTGAACCTCTTTATGCCCTTCATGAGCTTTGATGAATATTCCTCTTCAAAAGAGAATGAGGAGGTTACTGAAGAGCAAGTTTCCAAGTTCCTTGGTGCAATCATGAAGCTGAATGTCAATTTATTTGGTAATGAGACTTGGGGAGATGAACCTCCCCTGTTCACCAATGAACTAAATGCATTGGATCAACTGAGATTGCCTCAGAAGAAACAGGATCCTGGAAAGTTCCTAATACCTTGTACCATAGGCACCATGACCTTTGAGAAGGCTCTATGTGACCTTGGGTCAGGAATAAACCTCATGCCACTATCTGTAATAGAGAAACTGGGAATCTTTGAGGTAAAAACTGCTAAAATCTCATTAGAGATGGCAGACAATTCCAGAAAACAGGCTTATGGACAAGTAGAGGACATATTAGTAAAGGTTGAAGGCCTTTACATCCCTGCTGATATCATAATCTTAGATACTGGGAAGGATGAGGATGAATCCATCATCCTTGGAAGACCCTTCCTAGCCACAGCAAGAGCTGTGATTGATGTTAACAGAGGTGAACTAGTCCTTCAATTGAATGAGGACTTCCTTGAGTTTAAAACTCAAGGACATCCTTCTGTAAACATGGAAAAGAGGCACAGTAAGCTTCTCTCAAAACAGAGTCAACCAGAGCCCCCACAGTCAAACTCTAGGTTTGGTGTTGGGAGGCCACAACCAAACTCTAAGTTTGGTGTTGAACTCCCATATCCAAACTCTAAGTTCGGTGTTGGGGAGTCTCAACAATGCTCTGAACATATGTGAGGCTCCATGAGAGCCCACTGTCAAGCTATTGACATTAAAGAAGCGCTTGTTGGGAGGCAACCCAACCTTTATTTAATTATATTTTTTTATTAGTTATATGTCTTCATAGGTTCATGATCATGTGGAGCCACAAAAACAACTGGAAAAATTGAAGAAAAATAAAAAACAGCATTAAAAATAGCACACCCTGGAGGAGGACTTCACTGGCGTTCAAATGCCAGTAAAGAGCATCTGGCTGGCGTTCAACGCCAGAACAAAGCATGGAGCTGGCGCTGAACGCCAGAAACAAGCATGAAGTTGGCGTTCAATGCCAGAAATATGCTGCATCTGGGCGTTGAACGCCCAGAACAAGCATCAGTTCGGCGTTTAAACGCCAGAATTGCATGCAAAGGCATTTTACATGCCTAATTGGTGCAGGGATGTAAATCCTTGACACCTCAAGATTTGTGGACCTCACAGGATCATCTTTGGATCTGTGAACCCCACAGGATCCCCACCTTACCTCCTCATAATCCTAGTTTTTTTCCACATCTTCTTCTTCATCTATTCCTTCTTCTTTTGCTCGAGGGCGAGCAACATTCTAAGTTTGGTGTGGTAAAAGCATTGCTTATTTTGCTTTTCCATAACCATTGATGGCACCTAAGGCCAGAGAAACCTCAAAAAAAAAAAAGAGAGAGAAGAGAAAAGGGAAGACAAAAGCTTCCACCTCCAAGTCATGGAGATGGAGAGATTCATGTAAAGGATCTATAGCTCAGTGGTAGAACATTTGACTGCAAATCAAGAGATCCCTGAGATACCTCAAGGGATACATTTTCCCCCACACAAATATATGGGACAATTAAGGGTGGAACATCAAGAGCACTCTATCATCCTTCATGAAATTAGAGAAGATCAAAAAGCAATAAAGGAGGAGCAACAAAGACAAGGAAGAGACATAGAAGAGCTCAAGGACATCATTGGTTCCTCAAGAAGGAAACGCCACCATCACTAAGGTGGACTCATTCCTTGTTCTTACATTCTCTGTTTTTCGTTTTCTATGTTAAGTGCTTATCTAAGTTTGTGTCTTATTACATGATCATTAGTATTTGGTAACATTGTCTTAAAGTTATGAATGTCCTATGAATCCATCACCTCTCTTAAATGAAAAATTTTTTAATTCAAAAGAACAATAAGTACATGAGTTTCGAATTTATCCTTGAACTTAGTTAAATTATATTGACGTGGTGACAATGCTTATTGTCTTCTGAATGAATGCTTGAACAGTGCATATGTCTTTTGAAGTTGTTGTTTAAGAATGTTAAATATGTTGGCTCTTGAAAGAATGATGACAAGGAGACATGTTATTTGATAATCTAAAAAATCATAAAAATGATTCTTGAAGCAAGAAAAAGCAGCAAAGAACAAAGCTTGTAGAAAAAAAATAGCGAAAAAAAAAGTAGAAAAAAAAAGAGAGAAAAAGCAAGCAGAAAAAGCCAAAAGCTCTTAAAACCAAGAGGCAAGAGCAAAAAGCCAGTAACCCTTAAAACCAAAAGGCAAGGGTAATAAAAAGGATCCCAAGGCTTTGAGCATCAGTGGATAGGAGGGCCTAAAGGAATAAAATCCTGGCCTAAGCGGCTAAACCAAGCTGTCCCTAACCATGTGCTTGTGGCGTGAAGGTGTCAAGTGAAAACTTGAGACTGAGCGGTTAAAGTCAAGGTCCAAAGCAAAAAAAAAAAAAAGAGTGTGCTTAAGAACCCTGGACACCTCTAATTGGGGACTTTAGCAAAGCTGAGTCACAATCTGAAAAGGTTCACCCAATTATGTGTCTGTGGCATTTATGTATCCGGTGGTAATACTGGAAAACAAAGTGCTTAGGGCCACGGCCAATACTCATAAAGTAGCTGTGTTCAAGAATCAACATACTGAACTAGGAGAATCAATAACACTATCTGAACTCTAAGTTCCTATAGATGCCAATCATTCTGAACTTCAATGGATAAAGTGAGATGCCAAAACTATTCAAGAGGCAAAAAGCTACAAGTCCCGCTCATCTGATTGGAGCTATGTTTCATTGATAGTTTGGAATTTATAGTATATTCTCTTCTTTTTATCCAATTTGATTTTCAATTGCTTGGGGACAAGCAAAATTTTAAGTTTGGTGTTGTGATGAGCGGATAATTTATACGCTTTTTGACATTGTTTTCAGTATGTTTTTAGTAGAATCTAGTTACTTTTAGGGATGTTTTCATTAGTTTTTATGTTAAATTCACATTTCTGGACTTTACTATGAGTTTGTGTGTTTTTCTGTGATTTCAGGTATTTTCTGGCTGAAATTGAGGGACTTGAGTAAAAATCAGATTCAGAGGTTGAAGAAGGACTGCTGATGCTGTTGGATTCTGACCTCCCTGCACTCAAAGTGGATTTTCTGGAGCTACAGAACTCAAAATGGCGCGCTTCTAGTTGCGTTGGAAAGCAGACATCCAGGGCTTTCCAGCAAGATATAATAGTCTACACTTTGGCCGAGTTTAGATGACGTAAAAGGGCGTTGAACACCAGTTCTACGCTGCTGTTTGGAGTTAAACGCCAGAAACACGTCACAAGCCAGAGTTGAACGCCAGAAATACGTTACAAACTAGCGTTCAACTCCAAGATTGAACTCTACACGTGTAACATTCAAGCTCAGCCCAAGCACACACCAAGTGGGCCCCAGAAGTGGATTTATGCATCAATTACTTACTTCTGTAAACCCTAGTAACTAGTTTAGTATAAATAGGACTTTTTGCTATTGTATTAGACATCCTGGATCAGTTTTATGCTATCTTATGTTCATATTTTGATCTATTGATCATGTTTGGGGGGCTGGCCATTCGGTCATGCCTGGACCTCTCACTTATGTATTTTCAAACGGTAGAGTTTCTACACTCCATAGATTAAGGTGTGGAGCTCTGCTGTTCCTCAAAGATTAATGCAAAGTACTACTGTTTTTCTATTCAATTCAACTTATTCTGCTTCTAAGATATCCATTCGCACTTCAACATGAATGTGATGAACGTGACAATCATCATCATTCCCTATGAACGCGTGCCTGACAAGCACTTCCGTTCTACCTTAGATTGAATGAGTATCTCTTGGATCTCTTAATCAGAATCTTCGTGGTATAAGCTAGATTGATGGCGGCATTCATGAGAGTCCGGAAAGTCTAAACCTTGTCTGTGGTATTCCGAGTAGGACTCTGGGATTGAATGACTGTGACGAACTTCAAACTCGCGAGTGCTGGGCGTAGTGACAGACGCAAAAGGAGGGTGAATCCTATTCCAGTATGATCGAGAACCTCAGATGATTAGCCGTGCCGTGACAGGGCATTTGGACCATTTTCACAAGAGGATGGGATGCAGCCATTGACAACGGTGATGCCTCTAGACGATTAGCCATGCAGTGACAGCGCATCGGACCATTTTCCAGAGAGGATCAAAAGTAGCCATTGCCAATGGTGATGTCCTTACATAAAGCCAGCCATGGAAAGGAGTAGGATTGATTGGATGAAGACAGCAGGAAAGCAGAGGTTCAGAGGAACGAAAGCATCTCTATGCGCTTATCTGAAATTCTCACCAATGATATACATAAGTGTTTCTATCCTTATTTTCTATCTATTTATTATTTATGTTCGAAAACACCATAACTATTTCATATCCGCCTGACTGAGATCTACAAGGTGACCATAGCTTGCTTCATACCAACAATCTCCGTGGGATCGACCCTTACTCACGTAAGGTTTATTACTTGGACGACCCAGTGCACTTGCTGGTTAGTTGTATCAAAGTTGTGAATGAAAAACAATTTATTAAGACGTGCGTACAGAGTTTTTGACGCCGTTGCCTGAGATCACAATTTCGTGACCAAGTTTTTGGCGCCGTTGCCGGGGATTGTTCGAGTTTGGACAACTGACGGTTCATCTTGTTGCTCAGATTAGGTAAGTTTCTTTTTGTTTTATTTTCAAAAAATTTTCAAAAATCTTTCAAAAATTTCTCATCTGTTTTTTAAAAAAAAAATTTTAAATTATTCTATGTCTTCAAAACTTTCAAGAATGAATTCTAGAGTTTCATGGTAACATCTTGAATCCTATCTAGCTGTAAAGCCATACCCAAACTGCTTTGGGATTGGTCTTCAACTAATCACCACAATGCATGTAATTCCATCCTAAAGCTGACTGGCGATTAAGCCATGTCCAACCCTTTGATTGGAGCTTTGGGCTAATATTGAAGGATTCCTGGAATTCTTCTTAAAGATTTTGGAATCCTTATTTTTTCTTTTTCATATAATTTTTGAAAAAAACCAAAAAAATTAGAAAATCATAAAAATCAAAAATATTTTGTGTTTCTTGTTTGAGTCTTGAGTCAATTTTTAAGTTTGGTGTCAATTGCATATTCATCTTGCATTTTTCGAAAATTCATGCATTCATAGTGTTCTTCATAATCTTCAAGTTGTTCTTGGTAAGTCTTCTTGTTTGATCTTGATGTTTTCTTGTTTTGTGTCTTTCCTTGTTTTTCATATGCATTCTTGCATTCATAGTGTCTGAACATGACAGATTTCTAAGTTTGGTGTCTTGCATGTTTTCTTTGCATCAAAAAATTTTAAAAAATATGTTCTTGATGTTCATCATGATCTTCAAAGTGTTCTTGGTGTTCATCTTGACATTCATAGCATTCTTGCATGCATTAATTGTTTTGATCCAAAATTTTCATGCATTGAGTCTTTTTCATGTTTTTCTCTCTCATCATAAAAATTCAAAAAATCAAAAAAATATCTTTCCCTTTTTCTCTCATAAAATTTGAAAATTTGGATTGACTTTTTCAAAAATTTTCAAAATTCAGTTGTTTCTTATGAGTCAAATCAAATTTTCAATTTAAAAATCTTATCTTTTTCAAAATCTTTTTCAAAATTCAAATCTTTTTCATTTTTCTTAGTTATTTTTTAAAATTTTTAAATATTTTTCAAAAATATTTTTCTTAATTTTATCACATAATTTTCGAAAATATCATCATCAATTAATGTTTTGATTCAAAAATTTCAAGTTTGTTACTTGCTTGTTAAGAAAGATTCAAACTTTAAGTTCTAGAATCATATCTTGTGATTTCTTGTGAATCAAGTCATTAATTGTGATTTTAAAAAATCAAATATTTTTCAAAACGAATTTCAACCATATCTTTTCAAAATTTGTTTCAACTAACTAACTAACTTTTTGTTTGTTTCTTATCTTTTTCAAAACTACATAACTAACTCTCTCTCTCTCTCTCTCTAATTTTCGAAAATATCTCCCTCTTTTTCAAAAATTCTTTTTAAATTAACTAATTATTTTAATTTTTGATTTTAATTTTATTCTTAATTTTCGAAAATTACTAACCTTTTTCAAAAACTATTTTCGAAAATCACTAACTCTTTTTCAAAAATTATTTTTGAAATTTCTCTCTCTCTCTCTCTCTCTCATTTCCTTCTATTTATTTATTCATCTACAAACACTTTTCTTCTACTCACATAAGGGAACCTCTATACTTGGGCAAAAAGGATCCCTATTATTATTATTCTTCTGTTCCCTCTTTTTCATATGAGCAGGAGCAAAGACAAGAATATTCTTGTTGAAGCAGATCCAGAACCTGAAAGGACTCTGAAGAGGAAACTAAGAGAAGCTAAATTACAACAAGCCAGCATGCACCTTTCAGAAATTTTCGAACAAGAAGAGGACATGGCAGCCCAAAATAATAATAATGCAAGGCGGATGCTTGGTGACTTTACTGTACCTAATTCTAATTTACATGGAAGAAGCATCTCCATCCCTACCATTGAAGCAAACAATTTTGAGCTGAAACCTCAGCTAGTTTCTCTAATGCAACAAAACTGCAAGTTTCATGGACTTCCATCTGAAGATCCTTTTCAGTTCTTAACTGAATTCTTGCAGATCTGTGATACTGTTAAGACTAATGGAGTAGATCCTGAAGTCTACAGGCTCATGCTTTTCCCTTTTGCTGTGAGAGACAGAGCTAGAATATGGTTAAACTCTCAACCTAAGGATAGCCTGAACTCTTGGGATAAGCTGGTCAAGGCTTTCTTAGCCAAGTTCTTTCCTCCTCAAAAGCTTAGTAAGCTTAGAGTGGATGTCCTAACCTTCAGACAGAAAGAAGGTGAATCCCTCTATGAAGCTTGGGAGAGATACAAAGGACTGACCAAAAAGTGTCCTTCTGACATGCTTTCAGAATGGACCATCCTGGATATATTCTATGATGGTCTATCTGAACTAGCTAAGATGTCATTGGATACTTCTGCAGGTGGATCCATTCACCTAAAGAAAATGCCTGCAGAACCTCAAGAACTCATTGTCATGGTTGCTAATAACCAGTTCATGTACACTTCTGAGAGGAACCCTGTGAGTAATGGGACGTCTCAAAATAAGGGAGTTCTTGAAATTGATACTCTGAATGCCATATTGGCTAAGAATAAAATATTGACTCAGCAAGTCAATATGATTTCTCAGAGTCTGAATGGAATCCAAGCTGCATCCAACAGTACTCAAGAGGCATCTTCTGAAGAAGAAGCTTATGATCCTGAGAACCCTGCAATAGCAGAGGTGAATTACATGGGTGAACCATATGGAAACACCTATAATCCATCATGGAGAAATCATCCAAATCTCTCATGGAAGCATCAACAAAAGCCTCAACAAGGCTTTAATAATGGTAGAAGATACAGGTTTAGCAACAACAAGCCTTTTCCATCATCCACTCAGCAACAGAAAGAGAACTCTGAATAAAATGCCTCTAATTTAGCAAACTTAGTCTCTGATCTATCTAAGGCCACTGTAAGTTTCATGAATGAAACAAGGTCCTCCGTTAGAAATTTGGAAGCACAAGTGGGCGAGCTGAGTAAAAGGATCACTGAAATCCCTCCTAGTACTCTCCCAAGCAATACAGAAGAAAATCCAAAAGGAGAGTGCAAGGCCACTGATATAACCATCATGGCCGAATCCAAAGAGGAAGGGGAGGACGTAAATCCCAGTGAGGAAGACCTCCTGGGACGTCCAGTGATCAATAAGGAGTTTCCCTCTGAGGAACCAAAGGAATCTGAGGCTCATCTAGAGACCATAGAGATTCCATTGAACCTCCTTATGCCATTCATGAGCTCTGATGAGTATTCCTCTTCTAAAGAGAATGAGGATGTTACCGAAGAGAAAGCTACCAAGTACCTTGGTGCAATCATGAAGCTGAATGCCAAATTATTTGGTATTGAGACTTGGGAATATGAACCTCCCTTGTTTACCAATGAACTGAGTGATCTGGATCAACTGACATTGCCTCAGAAGAAACAGGATCCTGGAAAGTTTATAATACCTTGTGCCATAGGCACCATGATCTTTGAAAAAGCTCTATGTGACCTTGGTTCAGGGATAAACCTCATGCCCCTCTCTGTAATAGAGAAACTGGGAATCTTTGGGGTGCAAGCTACTAAAATCTCATTAGAGATGGCAGACAAATCAAGAAAACAGGCTTATGGACAAGTAGAGGACGTGTTAGTAAAGGTTGAAGGCCTTTACATCCCTGCTGATTTCATAGTCCTAGATACTGGGAAGGACGAGGATGAATTCATCATCCTTGGAAGACCCTTCCTAGCCACAGCAAGAGCTGTAATTGATGTTGACAGAGGTGAACTAGTCCTTCAATTGAATGAGGACTCCCTTGAGTTTAAAACTCAAGGACATCCATCTGTAAACATGGAGAGGAAGCATGAAAAGCTTCTCTCAAAACAGAGTCAACCAGAGCCCCCACAGTCAAACTCTAAGTTTGGTATTGGAAAGTCTCAACAATGCTCTGAACATCTGTGAGGCTCTATGAGAGCCCACTGTCAAGCTATTGACATTAAAGAAGCGCTTGTTGGGAGGCAACCCAATTTTTATTTAATTATATTTTTATTAGTTATATGTCTTTGTAGGTACATGATCATGTGGAGTCACAAAATAAATATAAAAATTGAAAACGGAATCAAAAACAGCAGAAAAAAATCACACCCTGGAGGAAGACCTTACTGGCGTTTAAACGCCAGTAAGAAGCATCTTTTGGGCGTTCAACGCCAAAATAGAGCATGGTTCTGGCGCTGAACGCCAGAAATGGGCAGCATCTGTGCGTTTGAACGCCAGAAATGCACCCTGGAGAAGAGCTGGCGCTGAACGCCCAGAACAAGCATGGTTCTGGCGTTCAACGCCAAAAATGGGCAATAAATGGGCGTTCAATGCCCAGAACAAGCACCAATCAGGTGCTGAACGCCCAGAGTTGTGAGGAAGGGCATTTTGCATACCGAATTTGGTGCAAGGTTGTAAATCCTTGAACACCTCAGGATCTGTGGACCCCACAGGATCCCCACCTACCTCCACTGACTTCTTCTCACCCCTCTTTCATACAATCCCATAAACACTCTTCCCCAAAACTCTTCACCAATCACCTCAATCTCTCTTCCCTATCACCACTTTACGACTCACATCCATACACCCACCTACCTTCAAAATTCAATATCTCTTTCCCACCCAATCCCACCCATATGGCCGAATACACACAACCCTCCATCTCCTCCATATCTTCTTCTTCTTCTTCTATTCTTTCTTCTTTTGCTCGAGGACGAGCAACATTCTAAGTTTGGTGTGGTAAAAGCATAGCTTTTTTGTTTTTCTATAACCATTAATGGCACCTAAGGCCAGAGAAACCTCAAGAAAGAGGAAAGGGAAGACAATTGCTTCCACCTCTGAGCCAAGGGAGATGGAAAGATTCATCTCACAAGCCCATCACTAAGAAAAGGATGGAGCAAACAAGAGAGCACATTCATGGATCTCAACAGGCACATGAAGAAGCTCATCATCAAGAAATCCCTGAGATACTTCAAGGGATGCACTTTCCTCCACAGAATTTTTGGGAGCAAACCAACACCTCCGTAGGAGAATTAAGTTCCAACATGGGGCAATTAAGGGTGGAACATCAAGAGCGCTCCATCATCCTTCATGAAATTAGAGAAGATCAAAAAGCAATGAGGGATGAGCAACAAAGACAAGGAAGAGACATAGAAGAGCTCAAGGACATCATTGGTTCCTCAAGGAGGAAACGCCACCATCACTAAGGTGGACTCATTCCTTGTTCTTACATTCTCTGTTTTTCGTTTTCTATGTTAAGTGCTTATCCATGTTTGTGTCTTCATTACATGATCATTAGTAGTTAGTAACTTTGTCCTAAAGTTATGAATGTCCTATGAATCCATCACCTCTCTTAAATGAAAAATGTTTTAATTCAAAAGAACAAGAAGTACATGAGTTTCAAATTTATCCTTGAACTTAGTTTAATTATTTTGATGTGGAGACAATGCTTCTTGTTTTCTAAATGAATGCTTGAACAGTGCATATGTCTTTTGAAGTTGTTGTTTAAGAATGTTAAATTTGTTGGCTCTTGAAAGAATGATGATAAGGAGACATGTTATTTGATAATCTGAAAAATCATAAAAATGATTCTTAAAGCAAGAAAAAGCAGCAAAGAACAAAGCTTGCAGAAAAAAAATAGCGAAAAAATAGAAAGAAAAAAAAAAGAGAGGAAAAGCAAGCAGAAAAAGCCAAAACCTCTTAAAACCAAGAGGCAAGAGCAAAAATCCAATAACCCTTAAAACCAAAAGGCAAGGGTAAATAAAAAGGATCCCAAGGCTTTGAGCATCAGCGGATAGGAGGGCCTAAAGGAATAAAATACTGGCCTAAGCGACTTAATCAAGCTGTCCCTAACCATGTGCTTATGGCGTGAAGGTGTCAAGTGAAAACTTGAGACTGAGCGGTTAAAGTCAAGGTCCAAACCAAAAACAGAGTGTGCTTAAGAACCCTGGACACCTCTAATTGGGGACTTTAGCAAAGCTGAGTCACAATCTGAAAAGGTTCACCCAATTATGAGTCTATGGCATTTATGTATCCGGTGGTAATACTGGAAAACAAAGTGCTTAGGGCCACGGCCAAGACTCATAAAATAGCTGTGTTCAAGAATCATCATACTGAACTAGGAGAATCAAAAACACTATCTGAACTCTGAGTTCCTATAGATGCCAATCATTCTGAACTTTAATGGATAAAGTGAGACGCCAAAACTATTCAAGAGGCAAAAAGCTACAAGTCCCGCTCATTTAATTGGAGCTATGTTTCATTGATAGTTTGGAATTTATAGTATATTCTCTTCTTTTTATCCTATTTGATTTTTAGTTGCTTGCGGACAAGCAACAATTTAAGTTTGGTGTTGTGATGAGCGGATAATTTATACGCTTTTTGGCATTATTTTTAGTATGTTTTTAGTAGAATCTAGTTACTTTTAGGGATGTTTTCATTAGTTTTTATGTTAAATTCACATTTCTGGACTTTACTATGAGTTTGTGTGTTTTTCTATGATTTCAGGTATTTTCTGGCTAAAATTGAGGGACTTGAGCAAAAATCAGATTCAGAGGTTGAAGAAGGACTGCTGATGCTGTTGGATTCTGACCTCCCTGCACTCAAAGTGGATTTTCTGGAGTTACAGAACTCAAAATGGCGCGCTTCCAATTGCGTTGGAAAGTAGACATCTAGGGCTTTCCAGCAATATATAATAGTTCATACTTTGGCCGAGTTTAGACGACGTAAAAGGGCGTTGAACGCCAGTTCTATGCTGCTGTCTGGAGTTAAACGCCAGAAACACGTCACAAGCCAGAGTTGAACGCCAGAAATACGTTACAAACTGGCATTCAACTCCAAGATTGACCTCTACATGTGTAACATTCAAGCTCAGCCCAAGCACACACCAAGTGGTCCCTGGAAGTGGATTTATGCATCAATTACTTACTTCTGTAATCCCTAGTAACTAGTTTAGTATAAATAGGACTTTTTACTATTGTATTAGACATCTTTGATCAGTTTTATGCTATCTTATGATCATATTTTGATCTATTGATCATGTTTGGGGGGCTGGCCATTCGGCCATGCCTGGACCTCTCACTTATGTATTTTCAAACGGTAGAGTTTCTACACTCCATAGATTAAGGTGTGGAGCTCTGCTGTTCCTCAAAGATTAATGCAAAGTACTACTGTTTTTCTATTCAATTCAACTTATTTTGCTTCTAAGATATCCATTCGCACTTCAACATGAATGTGATGAACGTGACAATCATCATCATTCCCTATGAACGCGTGCCTGACAACCAGTTCCGTTCTACCTTAGATTGAATGAGTGTCTCTTGGATCTCTTAATCAGAATCTTCGTGGTATAAGCTAGATTGATGGCGGCATTCATGAGAGTCCGGAATGTCTAAACCTTGTCTGAGGTATTCCGAGTAGGACTCTGGGATTGAATGACTGTGACAAACTTCAAACTCGCGAGTGCTGGGCGTAGTGACAGACGTAAAAGGAGGGTGAATCCTATTCCAGTATGATCGAGAATCTTAGATGATTAGCCGTACCGTGACAGGGCATTTGGACCATTTTAACAAGAGGATGGGATGCAGCCATTGACAACGGTGATGCCTCCAGACGATTAGCCATGCAGTGACAGCGCATCGGACCATTTTCCAGAGAGGATCAAAAGTAGCCATTGCCAATGGTGATGTCCTTACATAAAGCCAGCCATAGAAAGGAGTAGGATTAATTGGATGAAGACAGCAGGAATGCAGAGGTTCAGAGGAACGAAAGCATCTCTATGCGCTTATCTGAAATTCTCACCAATGATATACATAAGTGTTTCTATCCTTATTTTCTATCTATTTATTATTTATGTTCGAAAACTCCATAACTATTTCATATCCGCCTGACTGAGATCTACAAGGTGACCATAGCTTGCTTCATACCAACAATCTCCGTGGGATCGACCCTTACTCACGTAAGGTTTATTACTTGGACGACCCAGTGCACTTGCTGGTTAGTTGTATCGAAGTTGTAAATGAAAAACAATTTATTAAGACGTGCGTATAGAGTTTTTGACGCCGTTGCCTGAGATCACAATTTCGTGCACCACTTTCTCACTAACATTGGGGCTTCTCTTTTCTTCCACGTTAGTGCCCATGTTAGTGAAGCTAACGGGGTAGCTAACGTGGGTCTTCTTGCCTTTTGCTAACGTTAGTGGCATTAACGTTCTCACTAGCTTTCCAATCTTTCCTTCCTTCCACTTTAATAGCCACGTTAGTGGCACTAACGTAGCCACTAACGTGGCTCTTTTCTGCTTCTTTTGGTCTGAAATGAAGCAAACAAAGTGTATCAAAGTAACATACAAGACAAACTTCATTATACTAAGTGTGCTAATAATGCCCAAAATCAAAACTTCACTTAGTGTGATCTATTTCATCATATTTACCATGTATATTAACTAAAATTCACCTATGCTTGAGATTTTGTTTCATGTAGAGATTTTTCATGATTTTGCTCCTTTATCAACAAAAATTGTATGAAAACTGCATTAAAAACTATTGAAAAAGCATAGAAAAACAGGCCATGATGCCCTGGCATCAGGAGGGTGAGGTGTTTTCGGCCAAGGGTGAAGTTAGGGTTGTGTTGTGTGAAAATGAAGAAGGAATGAGGGGTTTATATAGGAGTGGGGGGAGGGTGAAAAGAACCCGTCCCGTAGGGGGGAGTGCAATAGAGAACCTGAGATCCGATGCGAACAATCAGTCGAAGGAGCTTAGAGCCTTTACTTGATATTCTATTAGTAAAGCGCACTCACTCTAATGGCTTACCTTTTGCATGATGTGTCAGCGAGAAAATGGGAACAGCGGCTTAAGCCATTAGGTGTAGGCGCTTTTCAGAGGTGATGGGGAAGAGTGATTGAGTTGATTGGTGAAGGGTATTTGGGGAAGAGAGTCATGAAAAGGTGTGAAGAGGAGAGAAGAAGGGTAGGTGGGGGTCCTATGGAGTCCACAGATCTTGAATGAATCCTGTGGGGTCGACAAATCCTGTGGTGATCCTGTGGGGTCCATAGATCCTGAGGTGTCAAGGGTTTTTCATCCCTGCACCTTTTAGACGTGTAAAACGCCCTATACATGCAATCTTGGCATTTAACGCCAGACTGCTACTTGTTTCTAGCATTAAACGCCACTTCCATACTCTGTTCTGGCGTTTAACACCAGCTTGGTGCCTGTTTCTGGCGTTAAACGCCAGACAGATGCTTGTTTCTGGCGTTTAAACGCCAGACTGCTCTCCTCCAGGGTGTGCTATTTTTTCTGCTGTTTTTCATTTCGTTTTTGATTTTTCAGTAGTTTTTTTGACTCCACATGATCATCAACCTAATAAAACACGAAATAACAATAGAAGATAACATTGGATTGCCTCCCAACAAGCACTTCTTTAATGTCAATAGATTAACAGTGAGCTCTCACAGAGCCTCACAGATGTTGGAACCTTCCAACACCAAACTTAGAGTTTGAATGTGGGGGTTCAACACCAAACTTAGAGTTTGGTTGTGGCCTCCCAACATCAAACTTAGAGTTTGACTTTGGGGGCTTTGGTTGACTCTGTAGTGAGAGAAGCTTTTCATGCTTCCTCTCCATGGTTACAGAAGGAGATCCTTGAGTTTTAAACACAAGGCTATCTTCATTCAGTTGAAGGATCAATTCTCCTTGGTCCACATCAATCACAGCTCTTGCTGTGGCTAGGAAGGGTCTTCCAAGGATGATGGATTCATCCTCATCCTTTCCAGTGTCTAGGATTATGAAATCAGCAGGGATGTAAAGGCCTTTAACCTTTACTAGCACGTCCTCTACTTGTCCATAAGCCTGTTTTCTTGAGTTGTCTGCCATCTCTAATGAGATTCTGACAGTTTGCACCTCAAAGATTCCCAGTTCTCCATTACAGAGAGTGGCATGAGGTTTATCCCTGACCCAAGGTCACATAGAGCCTTCTCAAAGGTCATGGTGCCTATGGTATAAGGTATTAAGAACTTTCCAGGATCCTGTTTCTTCTGAGGCAATGTCAGTTGATCCAGATCACTCAGTTCATTGATGAGCAAGGGAGGTTCATCTTCCCAAGTCTCATTACCAAATAATTTGGCATTCAGCTTCATGATTGCACCAAGGTACTTGGCAACTTCCTCTTCAATGACATCTTCATTCTCTTCAGAAGAAGAATACCCATCATAGCTCATGAATGGCATAACGAGGTTCAATGGAATCTCTATGGTCTCTAGATGAGCCTCAGATTCCTTTGGTTCCTTAGAGGGAAACTCCTTATTGGTCACTGGATATCCCAGGAGGTCTTCCTCACTAGGATTCACATCCTTCTCCTCCCTTGTAGGTTCGGCCATGATGGTTAAATCAATGGCCTTGCACTCTCTCTTTGGATTTTCTTTTGTATTGCTTGGGAGAGTACTAGGAGGAGTTTCAGTGACTCTTTTACTCAGCTGGCCCACTTGTGCCTCCAAATTCCTAATGGAGGACTATGTTTCATTCTTGAAACTTACAGTGGCCTTAGATAGATCAGAGACTATATTTGCTAAGCTAGATGGATTCTGCTCAGAACTCTCTGTCTGTTGCTGAGTGGATGATGGAAAAGGCTTGCTATTGCTAAACCTGTTTCTTCCACCATTATTAAAGCCTTGTTGAGGCTTTTGTTGATCCTTCCATGAGAAATTTGGATGATTTCTCCATGAGGGATTATAGGTGTCTCCATAGGGTTCACCCATGTAATTCACCTCTGCTATTGCAGGGTTCTCAGGATTATATTGACTTGCTGAGTCAATATTTTATTTTGAGCCGATATGGCATTCAGAGTATCAATTTCAAGAACTCCCTTCCTCATAGGCGTCCCATTATTCACAGGATTCCTTTCAGAAGTGTACATGAACTGGTTATTTGCAACCATGTCAATGAGTTCTTGAGCTTTTGCAGGCGTTTTCTTTAGGTGAATGGATCCACCTGCAGAATGGTCCAGTGATATCTTTGATAGCTCAGATAGACCATCATAGAATATATCCAGGATGGTCCATTCTGAAAGCATGTCAGAACGACACTTTTTGGTCAGTTCCTTGTATCTCTTCCAAGCTTCATAGAAGGATTCACCTTCTTTCTGTTTGAAGGTTTAAACATCCACTCTGAGCTTACTAAGCTTTTGAGGAGGAAAGAACTTGGCTAAGAAAGCCATGACCAGCTTATCCCAAGAGTTCAGGCTATCCTTAGGTTGAGAGTCCAACCATATTCTAGCTCTGTCTCTTACAGCAAATGGGAAAAGCATAAGCATGTAGACCTCGGGATCAACCCCATTGGTCTTAACAGTATCACAGATTTACAAGAATTTAGTTAAGAACTGAAAAGGATCTTCAGATGGAAGTCCATGAAACTTGCAGTTCTGTTGCATCAGAGAAACTAATTGAGGTTTAAGCTCAAAGTTGTTTGCTCCAATGGCAGGAATTGAGATGCTTCTTCCATGTAAATTGGAATTTGGTGCAGTAAAGTCACCAAGCATCTTTCTTGCATTGTTATTATTTTCGGCCATGTCACCTTCTTTTTCGAAAATTTCTGTCAGATTTTCTCCAGAGAGTTGTGCTTTAGCTTCCCTTAGCTTCCTCTTCAGAGTCCTTTCAGGTTCAGGATCAGCCTCAACAAGAATGTTCTTATCCTTGTTCCTGCTCATATGAAAAAGAAGAAAACAGAAAAGAAAATATGGAATCCTCTATGTCACAGTATAGAGATTCCTTATGCAAGTATAAGAAGAGAATAATGTAAGAAGGAGAAGAGGTAAAATTCGAACACGGAGAGGAAGATGTGGTTTGAATCTTGGGTGGAAGAGAAGTGTTAGTAGATGAATAAATAAATAGAAGGAGATGAGAGAGAGGGAATTTCGAAAATTAATTAAATTAAAAAATAAAATTTAAAGTTAAATTTTGAAAATTAAAATTGAAATCAAATTAAATTAAAAATGAAAATAATTATTTAAAAAAAGGGAATTTTGAAAAAGAGGGAAGGGATTTTCGAAAATTACGCAGTTTTGAAAAAGATAAGAATCAATCAAAAAGTTAAGTGGTTAATTGAAAAAGATTTGAAATTCAAATTTGAAAAGATAAGAAGTTAGAAAAGATTTTGAAATTGATTTTGAAAAAGATGTGATTGAAATTTATTTTGAAAAAGACTTGAAAAATAAATTTAAAAAGATTTGATTTTGAAAATTAAAGTTGATTACTTGACTAACAAGAAACAAAAAGATTTGATTTTAAAATTTAAAGATTGAATCTTTCTTATTAGGCAATGATGGGATATTTTCGCAGAGAAACGAATTTCTCCAAGACACCCAAATCTAACCGGCAAGTGCACCGGGTCGCATCAAGTAATAATAACTCACGGGAGTGAGGTCGATCCCACAGGGATTGAAGGATTGAGCAATTTTAGTTTAGTGGTTGATTTAGTCAAGCGAATCAAGATTTGGTTGAGAGATTTGTGATTTGCAGAATTTAAATTGCATAGAAAGTAAAGGGAATGGGTAATTGGCATGAAATTTAAAGTGCTGAATCTTAAAGAATAAGAAATTAAATGGCAGAAACTTAGAACGCAAGAAATGTAAATTGCAGAATCTTAAAGTGCAAGAAATGTAAATGGCTTGAATTGTAAAGGGAATTGGGAGTTGGATTTGTAGGAATTAAACAAGGGAAATTAAAATTTAACAAGCAGAGGAATAGAAGAACACTTGGATTGAATCAGATCTAGAAACAGATTTGTAAATGAGCATGAAAACAGTAAACAGGGAATGGGAAATGGGAAATCCGGATCTCAGGACCCAAGAGACTAGAAAACCAAGTCTAGATCTCAATGCCTTCCTAGATCCAACAAGAACAATTGCCAAGGAAATTGTAAATTGCAAAGAAAGTAGATGAAGAACAATTAACCGAAACTGAAATTCAATTAAGCAGAAAATTAAACAAGATTCCAAGGTGAGATTGAAACAGAATTTCTTCAATTCTCCACCCAAAATCCAAGACAAGAAAAGTAAAGAGTGCTGGGCAAGAACAAGGAAGAAGAGAGATCAATTCTCCTCCCAAATTCTCTTGAATTAAAACAACAATGCTAAGAAATGTAAAAGTGAGCTCTCAATCAAACCAGAAAAGAAAGCTCTCTGAAAACTCAAAGGGAAGCTCCCTTAAAACTTAAATTCTAATCTATTTATACACTTTCTTCAAATGGTCTTCAAGCCTTCAATTGGACCTTTGCTCTTGGTGGAATTGGGTTGAGAGAGGCCTTGGTTGATTGCTCCTGGAGTTTGGAGAAGAACCGAATTGAACCGGGTTGGAATCATGAAAGCTTGAGTAAAAGTTGGAGTAAAAGTTAGGGTCTAACTTTTGCTCCAACTTTTCACATCAGCACCATTGTTTTGCTGATACCAACGTTGGGGCAAAAGTTAGGGGTCTAACTTTTGCTCCAACGTTGGCTTCCCCTTGGTTATTCATGGCGCCAACGTTAGCCAAAAAGTTAGGGGCTAACGTTGGCGCAAACTTTTGCTAGCCCAGGGAGAGTTTTTCAGGCGCCAACGTTAGCCAAAAAGTTAGGGGCTAACGTTGGCGCAAACTTTTGGTGCATCTAGGGAGTGTTTTTCATGCCAAAAGTTAGCCAAAAAGTTAGGGGCTAACTTTTGGTCCAGCTTTTGCCCAAAAGTTAGCCAAAAAGTTAGGGGCTAACTTTTGCTCCAGCTTTTGCCCAAAAGTTAGCCAAAAAGTTAGGGGCTAACTTTTGCTCCAGCTTTTACCCAAAAGTTAGCCAAAAAGTTAGGGGCTAACTTTTGCTCCAGCTTTTGCTTCTTGGTTCATAATTAATCCAAGACTCAAGTCATTCCTCCTAGCCATTCCTTCTTGCATCAACCTTTCTCCAAGCTTTCTTCACCTATCATTAATCAACCAAACACATCAAAGCTATGCTCAAAATCATGAGATATTCATTCTTTCATAATATATGACAATTATAGCATAAAACCTCATGAAATAGCATGAATTCATACATGGTTGATTAAATTAAAGGAAACATGAAAATCTACCCAATTGGCTTGCTTTTGGCTCAAGAAAGTGCATAATTCAATTGAAAACAAAAGAAAAAGGCTAGTGAAACTAGGCTAAGATGACTTGTCATCACAACACCAAACTTAAAGCTTGCTTGTCCCCAAGCAAGAAATGATTTATTGAGAAAAAAGAATGAAATGGGAGAGGATGTTCATGCTAGTAGAGTGTTATTGATAGTTCATGGGGTTTTATGTGGATATGTACACACTCACCTCTTATTGACTCTTAAGCCTAGAAAGCCTCCTTCAAGCTTCAAGTAACATACTGCTATGACCTCTCATTATTCCTTTATCCTTGGCTATTGTCTTGTTCATGAGCTTTATTTGAGTGTCATGTGTAGCAAGTTCATTTTCTTTTCTTTATACTTGACACATTATTCACTATAGACACTTGGCTCACATTCCTTCTTAAAACATTGATGCCCAGCACCTCTTTGGGCTACTAAATGCCTTGTAGTTAGGTTGCTCTTGACAGTGGACTTTCAGCTGATGATCCCGGGTTAGTTAACCCAAGTCACCGAGTGTTGATGCACTCCAAAGAGCTTAGTAGTCCAAGCAGATCCTAATACAAAGACACCACAGGCATATATTCTAAGGTTCAAGCTATTGGTGTCCAGCTTTGTTTCTTTTTGTTTTCTTTTGTTCTGCCACTCTTTGGCTGTTTCTTTTTCTCCCCTTTTTTCTTTCTTTTTGTTTTTCTTTCTAACCAAGGATTTTTATTTGATTGAGATTCATAGACAGTAGGCCACTTTATACTTAGAAGGGGGCATCCTAGTTCTTTTATTCACTAAAAGTGAGCTATTATACAATCACACATACATACCACCACTTACTTTTATTGTACTTCAATCTAACAGAGAACTATCTCACTTCACATTCAAACATTTCTTTTATTGAATTGAAATTGCAGGGGACAAAGCATGCATTTTTTTAAGTGAAAGTAAACACACAAGCACACACTTAGACTAGCTTACTTATTTTAAGAAAATTGATTCTACTTGTACTAGATGAACACTTTAGCAAGATATAAATCATAGCATCTCTCAACAGCTGAAGTTAAGTATAGATACAACCTATTGGTTTGTAGTTCTTTTGTCCTTCTTTTTGTTGATCCCCTTTTGAGTCATGGTGCATTATGTCTTCAATTGGTGGTTAGTTCCCTGCACAATTCTCAAAAGTTGCTTGCTTCTCAAGCCCTTAGGTGACTGGTTAGTATGCATGAATTGAGTGTGGCTTTTGGATTTAATTTGGTGTGGGAACACCAAACTTAATTCCTTGCCACTGTCTCTAATGCAACAGGTTGTCTACTTATGACTACTTTTGGCCTTGCTAAAGGTTATGGAACCAAAACTAAAAGCAATTAAATGGTTGAATAATTTGTCTGATTGCTTGGAGCTAGCATTATGCAGGAGGTGAGAGTATACTTTTAAATGAGATTTTGGTGGAACACCAAACTTAGAATCCTTCATTCTTCCTTAAATTGTTTTGGTGTGCAACACCAAACTTAGCTCCTTGCAATGCATACCAATTATTCAACATTTTTATTGAAAAGGCTATGAAAAAAAAACTATCTCAGGTTGGGTTGCCTCCCAACAAGCGCTCTTTTAATGTCACTAGCTTGACATCTTGTTCTTTGATCATGGAGGTTGAAAATCATAGTGCCTCAGCTTTTCTCCTCTTACTGTGAACTTTCTTCCGGTATCCTCTTTGATGATCTCTAAGTGTTCAAGTGAAAGTACCCGGTTCACAGTGTAATATTCAAATAATTGTGGAGACATCTTCATTGGTTGTGTGTTTAACACTACTTTATCCCCTGGTGAAAAGCCTTCAGTGGGGATTTTCTTATTTTTCCACCCTTTTGGCCTCTTCTTCTTCTCTTCTTTCTTAAGAGATGATTCATGCCTTGGTGGTTCTTTATCTGGAATGTTGAGGTTCTCATCTGGGGGTTTTGGATCTAGTTCCTCCTTGATTTCTTTGGTCTGTTGCACCATCTTTACTTCTTTCAAGCATGGATGTAGAAGTCTTGGAGTTAACTCATTGAATGCCTCCTTCAAGCTTTGATCCTTGGCCTTATCCTTCATACAATCTTCTTCTTGAGTAGGCTCATGCAGGATTTTAAAAACATGGAATGCTAGGTGCTCATCATGCACTCTTAACAACAATTCTCCTTTTTCAACATCTATCAATGCTCTGCCCGTAGCCAGGAAAGGCCTCCCCAGGATGATGGGAGTGTTAGGGTCTTCATCCATATCCAGGATGACAAAATCAGCTGGGAGAAAGAATTTTCCCACTTTTACCAACACATTCTCCACAACTCCCAGTGCTTGCTTAATGGATTTGTCAGCCATTTGGAGAACTATTCGTGTGGACTTCAGCTCAGAAATTTGAAGTTTCCTCATTAGAGACAAAGGCATCAAGTTTATACCTGCACCGAGGTCACAAAATGACTTCTCAATTGTTATGTTTCCTATGGTGCAAGGTATGTAAAAACTCCCAGGATCATCTTTCTTCTTTGGCAACTCTCTTTGGAGGATAGCACTACATTCCTTTGTCATCTCAACAATCTGTCCTTCCTTCAGGGATCTTCTCTTTGTGAGTACTTCTTTCATAAATTTGGCATATAATGGCATTTGTTCAAGTGCTTCTAAGAAAGGAATATTGAGGCTGAGAGTCTTGAATATATCCAGGAATTTTGAGTATTGCTTATCCTCGTTTTCTTTTTTTAACCTCTGAGGGTACGGAAGTTTGGGGACATCTGGCTTCACCCCTTCCTTCTTCTCTTGTAGCTGTGTTTCAAGGATGTCCACATCTTTCTTTGAGCTTTTTGCATTCTTGGTTTTTCTCTCCTCTTCACTTCTCTCTTCTGTCTCTTCTTGTGGAACTTCTCTGTTGTGTTCTTCTTGCTTGATGGCTTCCTTCTCCCTAGTCTTTTCACTTCCCACTATGATTGCTTTGCACTCCTCCCACTTTGTAGCTTTTCCTTTGTCCTTTGGATTGGAGATTGTATCACTTGGGATAACATTGGTTGGCCGTTCAGCTTGTTTGGCCAATTGTCCCACTTGTCGTTCAAGGCTCTTCATGGTAGCTTCATTTCTCTCTTGCATTTTGACCAAGCTTTGAGTGGACTGAGCAATTGCTTGTATGGCTGCCTCAAGACATGAAATTCTACTTTCATGATGGTCTATTGGTGGTATGATGGGGGTGGAATGTGGTTGCTGGAAGTTATTTGTAGGGGTAGTGTGGTAGTTTTGGGGGTTAGATGTTGGTGCGGAAATGCTATTTTGATGAGTTTGTGGATTGTGGTGGGGTGGTTGATATGTATTTTGTGGTTTCTTGTATTGATTATTATTAGCGTTTTGCTGGTCGTGGTTTGAGTAAGTTGTGTTCCTTGAGTTGTTTTGGTTTGAGTTTTTCTGCCACGATTGCTGGCTGTGGGTGTGGTTATCTCCCCATCTGAGATTTGGATGGTTCTTCCAGAATGGATTGTAGGTGTCACCATAAACCTCATTTTGGCATGAGCCTTGGTTGTGCACATATTGAGGTTGTTCCTGCTGCTGATTTTCTTGGTTTTCTTCATTTTGTCCCCATGTGGTTGATGGTTGGCTTGTATTCACTGCTACAACTTGTAAACTATCAATCTTTTTATCCATCTGCTCAAATTGTTCTTGAATCTGCTGCTGCATTATCTTGTTTTGAGCTAGGAGGTTGTCAACCCCTTCCATTTCTAACACTCCTTTCCTTAGTGATGGTTGGTGTTGTCTCTGATGGCCAAAGAAATATTGGTTGTTAGCCACCATGTCAATGTGGTTCTGAGCTTCTTCAGCTGTCTTCATGATATTCTTCATCTGATTCTTCCTCTCCAGCAACATTTTTTTCTCTTGCTTCTCTTCTTAGCCTTCGGAGGATTCTTTCGTCAGTTTCATGAAAGGTAGGGATCTCTCTTCTTGTATCTGACATACAAACAAAACATAAGAATCACACAACACCAGAAAGGCAATAACACTTCAATCCAAGGCTGAAGTGAAATATTAGTTAGCTTAAGCAAAAATTCAAACAGTTAGCGGGTTAGCAACGAAAATAAAGAAACAGAAAAGAAAAAGTGCTTGATCTAGATCACCACCTCACTTAATCATTGTCAACCTAATCAATCCCCGGCAACGGTGCCAAAAACTTGATGGGATATTTTCATAGAGAAACGAATTTCTCCAAGACACCCAAATCTAACCGGCAAGTGCACCGGGTCGCATCAAGTAATAATAACTCACGGGAGTGAGGTCGATCCCACAGGGATTGAAGGATTGAGCAATTTTAGTTTAGTGGTTGATTTAGTCAAGCGAATCAAGATTTGGTTGAGAGATTTGTGATTTGCAGAATTTAAATTGCATAGAAAGTAAAGGGAATGGGTAATTGGCATGAAATTAAAGAGAGCTGAAATTTAAAGTGCTGAATCTTAAAGAACAAGAAATTAAATGGCAAAAACTTAGAACGCAAGAAATGTAAATTGCAGAATCTTAAAGTGCAAGAAATGTAAATGGCTTGAATTGTAAAGGGAATTGGGAGTTGGATTTGCAGGAATTAAACAAGGGAAATTAAAATTTAACAAGCAGAGGAATAGAAGAACACTTGGATTGAATCAGATCTAGAAACAGAATTGTAAATGAGCATGAAAACAGTAAACAGGGAATGGGAAATGGAAAATCCGGATCTCAGGACCCAAGAGACTAGAAAACCAAGTCTAGATCTCAATGCCTTCCTAGATCCAACAAGAACAATTGCCAAGGAAATTGTAAATTGCAAAGAAAGTAGATGAAGAACAATTAACCGAAACTGAAATTCAATTAAGCAGAAAATTAAACAAGATTCCAAGGTGAGATTGAAACAGAATTTCTTCAATTCTCCACCCAAAATCCAAGACAAGAAAAGTAAAGAGTGCTGGGCAAGAACAAGGAAGAAGAGAGATCAATTCTCCTCCCAAATTCTCTTGAATTAAAACAACAATGCTAAGAAATGTAAAAGTGAGCTCTCAATCAAACCAGAAAAGAAAGCTCTCTGAAAACTCAAAGGGAAGCTTCCTTAAAACTTAAATTCTAATCTATTTATACACTTTCTTCAAATGGTCTTCAAGCTTTCAATTGGGCCTTTGCTTTTGGTGGAATTGGGTTGAGAGAGGCCTTGGTTGATTGCTCTTGGAGTTTGGAGAAGAACCGAATTGAACCGGGTTGGAATCATGAAAGCTTGAGTAAAAGTTGGAGTAAAAGTTAGGGTCTAACTTTTGCTCCAACTTTTCACATCAGCACCCTTGTTTTGCTGATACCAACGTTGGGGCAAAAGTTAGGGGTCTAACTTTTGCTCCAACGTTGGCCTCCCCTTGGTTATTCATGGCGCCAACGTTAGCCAGAAAGTTAGGGGCTAACGTTGGCGCAAACTTTTGCTAGCCCAGGGAGAGTTTTTCAGGCACCAACGTTAGCCAAAAAGTTAGGGGCTAACGTTGGCGCAAACTTTTGGTGCATCCAGGGAGTGTTTTTCATGCCAAAAGTTAGCCAAAAAGTTAGGGGCTAACTTTTGGTCCAGCTTTTTCCCAAAAGTTAGACAAAAAGTTAGCCAAAAAGTTAGGGGCTAACTTTTGCTCCAGCTTTTGCTTCCTGGTTCATAATTAATCCAAGACTCAAGTCATTCCTCCTAGCCATTCCTTCTTGCATCAACCTTTCTCCAAGCTTTCTTCACCTATCATTAATCAACCAAACACATCAAAGCTATGCTCAAAATCATGAGATATTCATTCTTTCATAATATATGACAATTATAGCATAAAACCTCATGAAATAGCATGAATTCATACATGGTTGATTAAATTAAAGGAAACATGAAAATCTACCCAATTGGCTTGCTTTTGGCTCAAGAAAGTGCATAATTCAATTGAAAACAAAAGAAAAAGGCTAGTGAAACTAGGCTAAGATGACTTGTCATCAGGCAAGTAACAAACTTAATATTTTTGAATTAATCACATTAATTGTTAGCATTGAATTCAAAAATATAGAATAAAAATAAGAAAGAGATTTTGAAAATTAATTTGAAATTTTCCAAAATATGAAAGAAAAATTGAAAAAGATTTGATTTTTGAAAAATATTTGAAAAAGATAGAATTTTTAAATTGAAAATTTGATTTGACTCATAAGAAACAACTAAATTTTAAAAGTTTTGAAAAAGTCAACTCAAATTTTCGAAAATTTATGAATGAAAAAGGGAAAGATATTTTTTTTATTTTTGAATTTTTAATGATGAAAGAGAAAAACATCAAAAAGACTCAATGCATGAAAATTTTGGATCAAAACATGTGATGCATGCAAGAACACTATGAATGTCAAGATGAATACCAAGAACACTTTGAATGTCAAGATGAACACCAAGAACTTATTTTTGAAAAGTTTTCAAGAAAAGAAAACATACAAGACACAAAACAAGAAAATATGAAGATCAAACAACAAGACTGGCCAAGAACAACTTGAAGATCATGAAGAATGCAATGTATGAAATTTTCGAAAATAATTTTTTTTTAGAAAATTAAAAAGATGCAATTGACACCAAACTTAAAACTTGACTCTAGACTCAAACAGGAAACACAAAAATATTTTTGATTTTAGGATTTTATAAATTTTTTTGGTTTTTTCAAAAATTATTTTGGGAAAAACGAAAAAGAAGAAATATTATTTTTTTTTAAGTTTTCGAAAATAAAAAAAATAAAAACAAAGACTTAAAATTAGAATAAAATTACCTAATCTAAGCAACAAGATGAACCGTCAGTTGTCCAAACTCGAACAATCCCTGGCAACGGCGCCAAAAACTTGGTGCACGAAATCGTGATCGTTCATTCCTTGGTAACGGCGCTAAAAACTTAATACGCACGTTCATAATTTTATTTCTTTTTCACAATTTCGATACAACTAACTAGCAAGTGCACTGGGTCGTCCAAGTAATAAACCTTACGTGAGTAAGGGTCGATCCCACAGAGATTGTCGGCTTGAAGCAAGCTATGGTCACCTTGTAAATCTCAGTCAGGCGGATTCAAAAGGTTATAGAGTTTTAATAATTAAAAGAAAAATAAAACATAAACTAGGATAGAGATACTTATGTAATTCATTGGTGAGAATTTCAGATAAGCGTATAGAGATGCTTTCGTTCCTCTGAACCTCTGCTTTCCTGCTGTCTTCTTCCAATCATTCCTACTCCCTTCCATGGCAAGCTTTATGTAGGGCATCACCGTTGTCAATGGCTACATCCCATCCGCTCTGTGAAAATGGTCCAATGTGCTGTCACTGCATGGCTAATCATCTGTCGGTTCTCGATCATACTGGAATAGGATTTACTATCCTTTTGCGTCTGTCACTACACCCAGCACTCGCGAGTTTGAAGCTCGTCACAGCCATCCCTTCCTAGATCCTACTCGGAATACCACAGACAAGGTTTAGACTTTCTAGATCTCAAGAATGGCCATCCATGGGTTCTAACTTATACCACGAAGATTCTAATATCTCGGACTCGGTCCTCTGTATTAGATATCTAAGAGATACTCAATCCAGCTTGTTTGCGTGTAGAATGGAAGTGTTTGTCAGGCACGCATTCATAGGTGAGAATGATGATGAGCATCACATAATCATCACATTCATCATGTTCTTGGGTGCGAATGGATATCTTAGAATAGGAATAAGCTTGAATTGAATAGAAAAATAATAGTACTTCGTATTAATTCATGAGGAACAGCAGAGCTCCACACATTAATCTATGGTGTGTAGAAACTCTACCGTTGAAAATACATAAGCGATGAAGGTCCAGGCATGGCCGACTGGTCAGCCCCCATAAAGGTCTAAGATAGCATAAAACTGATCAAAGATCTGATCCCCAGATCTAAATACAATAGTAAAAAGTCCTATTTATACTAAACTAGTTACTAGGGTTTACAGAAATGAGTAAATGATGCAGAAATCCACTTCTGGGGCCCACTTGGTGTGTGCCTGGGCTGAGCATTGAGCTTTACACGTGTAGAGGCTTCTCTTGGAGTTGAACGCCAGTTTGTAACCTATTTCTGGCGTTTAACTCCACTTTGCAACCTGTTTCTGGCGTTTAACTCCAGAATGCAGCATGGAACTAGCGTTCAACGCCAGTTTGTTCCTCTAAAGTCGGGCAAAGTATGGACTACTATATATTGCTGAGAAGCCCAGGATATCTACTTTCCAACACAATTGAAAGCGCGCCATTTGGTATTCTGTAGCTCCAGAAAATTCACTTTGAGTGCAGGGAGGTTAGAATCCAACAGCATCTGCAGTCCTTCTTCAACCTCTGAATCTGATTTTTGCTCAGGTCCCTCAATTTCAGCCAGAAAATACCTGAAATCACAAAAAAAATACAAAAACACATAGTAAAGTCCAGAAATGTGAATTTTAATTAAAAACTAATAAAAATATACTAAAAACTAACTAAATCATACTAAAAACTATGTAAAAACAATGCCAAAAAGCATATAAATTATCCGCTCATCAGTAGCCATTGACAACGGTGATCCACCAACACACAGCTTGCCATAGGAGGAACCTTGCGTGCGTGAAGAAGAAGACAGGGGGAAAGCAGACATTCATAAGACAAAGCATCTCCAAAACTCCAACATATACTCCATTACTGTTTCATGCTCTTTTATTTTTCGCAATTCAGACTGATAATCATAATTAATCTCCTGACTAAGATTTACAAGATAACCATAGATTGCTTCAAACCAACAATCTCTGTAGGATCGACCCTTACTCACGTAAGGTATTACTTGGACGACCCAGTGCACTTGCTGGTTAGTGGTACAGAGTTGTGAAAAGTGTGAATCACATTTTTGTGCACCAAGTTTTTGGCGCCGTTGCCGGGGATTGTTTGAGTTTGGACAACTGACGGTTTATTTTGTTTCTTAGATTAGGAAAAATTTTTCTTTTTGGTTTAGAGTCTTCTATCATTATTTTTGGTTGAATTTTTTTAATTTCTTATTTTCTCTTTTTTAAATTTTTTTCGAAAATTTTTACAAACTAATAATTGAGTTTTCCTGTTTGAGCTTAGTTTCATATTTTAAGTTTGGTGTCAATTGCATGTTTTTATTTTCTTTTAAATTTTCGAATTTATGTTCATTATTCTTTCTTAATCTTCAAGTTGTTCTTGTTTATTTTCCTTGTTTGATCTTTAGTTTTTCTTGTTTTGTGATTTTTCTTGTTTTTCTTGTGCTTTTTCAAAATATCAGTTTTCAAAAAAAAAAAAATTATACATTAAATACCTTATTAAAACACTTTAAATTTATAACTCAATTGGCTAGAGCGTTGTGTTTATGTTCCTGGTAATTAGGAATTTTCCTTTTAAAACTTTTCAAAAATAATTTTTCTTTGATTAAATCTTGTGTCAAACTTTTAAGTTTGGTGTTCTCTTATTATTTTTCTTTAATTTTCGAAAAGTTATTTTTAGTTTTCTAAAAGTTTTAAGTTTGGTGTTCTTTTTATGCTCTTGAATCTTTGAATTTTGTTCTTGTTGTTCTTGTGAGTCTTCAAGGTGTTCTTGAGTCTTCTCTATATTTTGATCTTAAAATTTTTAAGTTTGGTGTTCCTTGGTGTTTTCCCTCCAAAATTTTCGAAAATAAGGAGCATTGGATCTAAAAATTTTAAGTTTTGTGTCTTTTTATTGTTTTTATCTTTCCTCTTTGAATTCAAAAATATCTTTTTTCCTTTATTTTAATTGATTTTTCGAAAATTACATTTAAAAATTCAGATTTTTATTTTAAAAATCAAATCTTTTCAAAATTCAAAATCTTATTCAAAAATCATATTCAAAAATTTTTCAAATCTTTTCAATTAATTAGTCAATTCAACATTCAAATTTCTTTTAATTTTCGAAATCTATATTTTATTTTCTAATTACTTTACTTTATTTTATTTCATTTTTTTTCGGTTATTTTTAATTAAATAAAACAAAAAAATAAAAATATATTTTACTTGCAATTCACATCATCTCCCTTTCTCCATCACGGATCTAAATGGAAATGAACAGTCCAGAAGGACTCTGGGGTCATATGCTAACCCCACTACTGCTGCATATAGGAGTAGTATCTGTATACCCTCCATCAAAGCAGGCAGTTTTGAGTTAAATCCTCAGCTCATTGTCATAGTGTAGCAAAATTGCCAGTATTCTGGTCTTCCACAGGAAGAACCTACTGAGTTTCTGGCACAATTCTTGCAAATTGCTGACACAATACGTGACAAGGAGGTAGATTAGGATGTATACATACTGTTACTGTTTCCGTTTGCTGTAAAAGATCAAGCTAAAAGGTGGTTAAATAACCAACCCACAGCAAGCATAAGGACATGGAAACAGTTATCAGACAAATTCCTGAATCAATATTTTCCTCCAAAAAGGATGACACAACTAAGGCTGGACATCCAAGGCTTTAAACAAGAGGATGATGAATCCCTTTATAATGCCTGGGAGAGGTACGGAGGGATGCTAAGGAAATGTCCCTCTGAAATGTTTTCAGAGTGGGTGCAATTAGACATCTTCTACTATGGGCTTACAGAAGGTGCTCAAATGTCCCTAGACCACTCAGCTGGTGGATCTATACACATGAGAAAAACTATTGAAGAGTTGCTGAACTCAATCAACAAAGTAGTGTCTGCTGAACTTGGTCCTCCAGAACAAGTTGCTGAACTCAATCAACAATTGTGCTTTCTAACAAAACAGCTAGCAGAATTCAAGGAGATGCTACAAGACACTAAAAATGTTAATAAAAATATGGAGGCACAATTGAATCAGACAAAACAACAGTTATCAAAGCAGATAACAGAAGAGTGCCAGGCAGTTCAATTAAGAAGTGGGAAAACATTAAATACCTCGCTTCAGAACAGCAGAAAGCCAAGGAAAGAACAACTGATAGAGGATGAGTAAAATATCATCCAAAATCCCTCTGAGGACAGTAAGAGCCCAAAGAGGAATGATTCTGGCGCTCAAACGCCAGAAAAGGATGGAGAGCTGGCATTAAACGTCCAACCCATACTCAGTTCTGGCGTTCAAACGCCACAAACAAGTAAGGAGTTGGCGTTAAATGCCCAAAGGAAGCTCAGTTCTGGCGTTCAAACGCCAGGAACAGGTAAGGAGTTGGCGTCCAATGCCAATCCAGCTTCTACCCCTGGCATTCAAACGCCAGTGAGGGATCACACACACACAAGTGCTGATGACAACCCCTCTAAAAAGGCTTCCCCAACCACTTATGTAGGAAATAAACCTGCAGCAACCAAGGTTGAGGAATACAAAGCCAAGATGCCTTATCCTCAAAAACTCCGCTAAGAGGAGCAGGGTAAGTAATTTGCTCGCTTTGCAGACTATCTCAGGACTCTTGAAATAAAGATTCCGTTTGCAGAGGCACTTGAGCAAATACCTTCTTATGACAAGTTCATGAAAGAGATCTTGAGTCATAAGAAGGATTGGAGAGAAACTGAAAGAGTTCTTCTCACTAAAGAATGCAGTGCAGTCATTCTGAAAAGCTTTCCAGAAAAGCTTAAAGATCCCGGGAGCTTCATGATACCATGCACATTAGAGGGTAATTGCACCAAGACAGCTTTATGTGATCTTGGGGCAAGTATCAATCTAATTCCTGCATCCACTATCAGAAAGCTTGGTTTAACTGAAGAAGTCAAACCAACCCGGATATGTCTCCAACTTTCTGATGGCTCCATTAAATACCCATAAGCATGATTGAAGACATGATTGTCAGGGTTGGGCCATTCGCCTTCCCCACTGACTTTGTAGTGCTGGAAATGGAGGAGCACAAGAGTGCTACTCTCATTCTAGGAAGACCTTTCCTAGCAACTGGACGAACTCTCATTGATGTCCAAAAGGGGGAAGTAACCCTGAGAGTCAATGAGGATGAGTTTAAGTTGAATGCTGTCAAAGCCATGCAGCATCCAGACACACCAAAAGACTGCATGAAAGTTGATCTTATTGACTCTTTAGTAGAGGAGATCAACATGGCTGAGAGCCTCGAATCAGATCTGGAAGACATCTTTGAATCAACAGGAAGAGGAAGCACTACTTCAAGTGCTAAGGACACACAAGACAGCTCTTGGATGGTCCATAAGTGACCTTAAGGGCATAAGCCCAGCTAGATGCATGCACAAGATCCTATTGGAGGATGATGCTAAGCCAGTGGTTCAACCACAGAGGCGGCTAAATCCAGCCATGAAGGAAGTGGTGCAGAAAGTGGTCACCAAGTTATTAGAGGCTGGGATTATTTATCCTATTTCTGATAGCCCCTGGGTGAGCCCTGTCTAAGTTGTCCCCAAAAAGGGAGGCATGACAGTGGTTCATAATGAAAAAAATGAACTAGTTCCTACAAGAACAGTTACAGGGTGGCGCATGTGTATTGACAATAGAAGGCTCAATACAGCCACCAGAAAGGATCATTTTCCTTTACCATTCATAGACCAGATGCTAGAGAGACTAGCAGGTCATGATTATTACTGCTTTTTGGATGGCTATTCAGGGTACAACCAAATTGTAGTAGATCCCCAGGATCAAGAGAAAACTGTATTTACATGTCCATCTGGAGTATTTGCCTATAGAAGGATGCCATTTGGGCTGTGTAATGCACCTGCAACCTTTAAGAGATGCATGCTCTCTATTTTCTCTGATATGGTGGAAAAATTTCTGGAAGTCTTCTTGGATGACTTCTCAGTATATGGAGACTCATTTAGCTCCTGTCTTGATCACCTGACACTAGTTCTGAAAAGATGCCAAGAGACTAACCTGGTTTTAAATTAGGAAAAATGTCACTTTATGGTGACTGAAGGGATTGTCCTTGGGCATAAAATTTCAAACAAGGGGATAGAGGTGGATCAAGCTAAAGTGTAAGTAATTGAAAAATTACCACCACCTGCCAATGTTAAGGCAATTAGAAGCTTTCTGGGGCATGCAAGATTCTACAGGAGGTTTATAAAGGATTTTTCAAAAATCGCAAAACCTCTAAGCAATCTGCTAGCTGCTGACACACCATTTGTGTTTGACACAGAGTGTCTGCAGGCGTTTGAAACTCTGAAAGCTAAGCTGGTCACAGCACCAGTTATTTCTGCACCAGACTGCATATTACCATTCGAATTGATGTGTGATGCCAGTGATCATGCCATTGGTGCAGTATTGGGGCAGAAGCATGACAAGCTTCTGCATGTCATTTATTATGCTAGCCATGTTTTAAATGACGCCCAAAAAAATTACACAACCACAGAAAAAGAATTGCTTGCAGTGGTTTATGCCATTGACAAGTTTAGATCATACTTAGTAGTATCAAAAGTGATTGTGTACACTGACCATGCTTCTCTTAAATATCTACTCACAAAGCAGGATTCAAAACCCAGGCTCATAAGATGGGTGTTGCTTCTGCAAGAGTTTGATATAGAAATAAGAGAAAGAAAAGGGACGAAAAACCAAGTGGCTGATCACCTGTCCCGAATAGAACCAGTAGAAGGGGCGTTCTTCCCCTCTATTGAGATCTCTGAAACCTTTCCGGATGAGCATTTGTTTGCCACTCAGGAAACACTATGGTTTGCAGACATTGCAAACTATAAAGCTGCAAGGTTCATAACCAAGGAGTACAGCAGGCAACAAAAGAAAAAATTAATTACTGATGCAAAGTACAACTTGTGGGATGAACTCTATCTCTTTAAGAGATGTGCAGACAGAATAATCAGAAGGTGTGTGCCTAGAGAAGAAGCACAGAAGATCTTATGGCATTGCCATGGGTTACAATATGGAGGACATTTCGGAGGTGAGCGAACAGCCACCAAGGTCCTCCAATGTGGCTTCTACTGGCCTACCCTCTATAGAAATTTCCAAGAGTTTGTACATAACTGTGACAGTTGCCAGAGAGCTGGTAATCTGCCTCATGGTTATGCCATGCCTCAACAAGGAATCTTGGAGATAGAGTTGTTTGATGTATGGGGTATTGACTTCATGGGGCCTTTCCCACCATCATACTCAAACACTTATATTCTGGTTGCAGTTGACTATGTATCTAAATGGGTAGAGGCCATTGCCACACCCACTAATGATACTAAGACAGTGCTGAAGTTCCTCCAGAAATATATCTTCAGCAGGTTTGGTGTCCCTAGAGTACTAATCAGTGATGGGGGACACTCACTTCTGCAACAAACAGCTTTACTCTGCCATGGTCCGGTATGAAATTAGCCACAAAGTGGCAACTCCATATCATCCACAAACAAATGGGCAAGCTGAAGTCTCTAACAGAGAACTAAAAAGAATCCTGGAACGGACTGTAAGTACCCATAGAAAGGATTGGGCAAGACTCCTATAGGGACCTCTCCATACAAGCTTGTGTATGGTAAGGCCTTTCATCTGCCCGTGGAACTGGAATAAAAAGCCTATTGGGCAACCAGATTCCTGAACTTTGATGCCAAATTAGCTGGAGAAAAAAGATTGCTCCAGCTGAAGGAGCTAGAGGAATTTAGACTCACTGCTTTCGAAAATGCCAAGCTTTACAAAGAGAAAGCAAAAAGATGGCATGACAGAAAGCTATCATCTAGAGTCTTTGAACCAGGACAGAAGGTTCTGCTGTTTAACTCTAGGCTCAGGCTATTCCCCGGGAAACTGAAATCCCGATGGAGGGGACCAGATGTGATTACAAGTGTGTCACCATATGGCTATATGGAGCTTCAAGACATTGATTCTAACAAGAAGTTCATTGTTAATATACAGAGAATCAAACATTATCTTGAAGGCAATGTTGAGCAAGAATACTCAAGGCTGAGGCTAGATTAAAAAGCTTAGCAAGGTCCAGCTAAAGACAATAAAGAAGCACTTGCTGGGAGGCAACCCAGCCATTAGCAAACCTCTTTTTGTTATTTTATTTTATTCTATTCTTCATTTTATTTATTTTAAAAGCATATAAGTTCAATATTAATAAGGTAAAGAATCAATTGCATAAGTTCACAGGGTTACAGAAGGACTCAGAGCACAAAACAGGAAAAAGGAGCTCACTGGCAAGAAAACGCTAGTAAGAGGCACAATTGGGCGTTAAACGCCCAAAAGAAGCATCTACTGGGCGTTTAACGCCAGTAGAGATAGCCATCTGGGCGTTTAATGCCAGATTTACAGCATCCTGGGTGTTCAAAAAAATGCCTAGTGACAAAGGAGTTTCTGGCGTTTAACGCCAGCTAGAAGCAACAGCTGGGCATTAAACGCCCAGACCAAGCATCAGTTGGGCATTAAACGCCCAAAACATGCAGCAGTTGGGCGTTTAACGCCAGGATTGTGGGGAGTAGGTTATTTCGTTTTCATTTCAAATTTTTTCCATTTTTCATGTTTCAATTCATGATTTCTTGCATAAACATGTTACAAATCCTAATTTTTCAAATCCTTTTTCAAAAGATATCAAATGTATCTTAATTCATAAACCCTTTTCTTTTAATCCTCTTCAAATTATTTTCAAATCCTTTTTAAAACAAATCTATCTCTTTTCCTTCTAAAATCTTTTCAACTTATCAATATCTTTCATATCTTTTCAATTTTAAATTACAACTTTTCCTATCATACATATCTTTTCCAAATCACTTTTTCTATCATATCTTTTTCAAACAATTTTCGAAACCCACCCCCTTCCCTTTAAATGTTGGTTCGGCCTCTCCCCCTCTCCTCCACAATTCGAACTTGGTTCTCCCTATATCCCTCTCCTTTCTTTTCTTTTGCTTGAGGACAAGCAAACCTCTAAGTTTGGTGTGTTTATCCGTGATCACTAAGCGAATACCCACTAAGATCATGGCTCCTAAGGGAAAACAAACCAATTCAAGAGGCAAGAAAGAGAATATTCCAAAACCAATTTGGAATCAAGGGAAGTTCTTAACCAAAGAACATTTAGACCATTACTACAAAATAATGGGTCTAAGGTCAGTGATCCCAGAAGTTAAATTCGATCTGAAATAAGATGAATATCCGGAGATCCAAGAGTAAATTCGAAACAGGAGCTGGGAACTCCTAGCTAATCCTGAAACAAAGGTGGGAAGAAACATGGTTCAGGAATTCTACGCAAATCTGTGGTAGACGGACAGGCAGAGAATAGCGGGAACCGCATTCTATGACTATAGAACTCTGGTCAGAAGGAAGATTGTTCACCCCCACCCTGACAAAATAAGGGAGATCTTCAAGCTGCCTCAACTGCAAGACGACCCAGACTCCTTTAATAGGAGAATGATGAGATCAAACCTGAGCTTGGACAAAATCCTAGAGTACATATGTCTCCCTGGAGCCAAATGGACAACCAACACAAAGGGTGCCGCAAACCAACTCAAAAGAGGAGATCTCAAACCAGTCGCCAGAGGTTGGCTGGACTTCATTGGGCACTCTATACTGCCCACTAGCAACCGCTCTGAGGTCACCATCAGAAGAGAAGTAATGATTTATTGCATTATGCTGGAAAAAGAAGTGGAAGTTCATCAGCTGATTGCTTGTGAGCTTTACAAAATTGCAAACAAGAACTCCAAAAGATGCCAGATTGGCTTACCCAAGCTTGGTCTCTCTGTTATGTAAAGATGCTGGGATAAAAATGGGAGTATATGAGTATATCCCAGTTGAGCTACCAATCACCAAAAAGTCTATGGAAGGACAACAAGTGCAGGACGACCCCATCAAGAGGAGAGCACAGGAGTTCCTCCCGAAAATCCCTCAAATTGAATACTGGGAGCGCCTAGAAGCATCTGTCACCAAGTTGCAAGAAGCTGTGGATCAACTGAAGGAAGAACAGCAAAATCAAAACAACATGCTCTGCAAACTCCTTAGAGAACAAGAAGAGCAAGGGCGTGAACTGAAGGAATTGAAGCGCCAGAAGCTATCTCTTGAAGGGCCAAGCACTCCACAGACTAAAGAGGCATCCACCTCCCAAATTCAAGGTTGTTGATTTCTAATCTTAGCCTTAACTCTATTATAATTGTTCTTATTAGAAATTTACCTTAGAAATTATATATGAGTAGTAGTAATTAGTATCTCTATTTTGATTTTTTCTCCAATTAAGCTATAATTTATTTTTCTCATCATCATCAAACATGAATAAAATAGCAGATTTTTAGAATAAGGAGGCAATATTTTTTCGAGTTCTTAATAAGGAAAATTCTAATTATTTATATGTGGTGGCAATGCTTTTTGTCTTCTGAATGAATGCCTGAACAGTGCATGTTTTTGATATTGAATTTTATGAATGTTTAAAAAATTGTTGGCTCCTAAAAGAATGATGAGCAAGAGAAATGTTATTGATGATATGAAAAATCATGAAATTGATTCTTGAAGAAAGAAAAAGCAGCAAAAAAAAAGAAAGAGAGAGAAGGAGCAGTAGAAAAAGCCAATAGCCCTTAAAACCAAAAGGCAAGGGTAAATGATCCAAGGCTTTGAGCATCAGTGGATAGGAGGCCCTAAAATGAATAAAATCCTGGCCTAAGCGGCTAAACTAAGTTGTCCCTAACCATGTGCTTGTGGCATGAAGGTGTCAAGTGAAAAATTGAGACTGAGCGGTTAAAGTCAAGGTCCAAAGCAAAAACTGAGTGTGCTTAAGAACTCTGGACACCTCTAATTGGGGACTTCAGCAAAGCTAAGTCACAACCTAAAAAGGTTTACCCAGTTATGTGTCTGTGGCATTTATGTATCCGGTGGTAATACTGGAAAACAAAGTGCTTAGAGCCACGACCAAGACTCATAAAATAGCTATGTTCAAGAATCAACATACTAAACTAGGAGAATCAATAATACTATCTAAATTCTGTATTCCTATAGATGCCAATCATTCTGAATTTCAAAGGATAAAGTGAGATGCCAAAACTGTTCGGAAGCAAAAAGCTACTAGTCCCGCTCATCTGATTAGAATCTGAGCTTCACTTAAAACTCTGAGACATTATTGCTTCTTGATTTCTTTTCATCCTATTTTATTTGTCTAGTTGCTTGGGGACAAGCAACAGTTTAAGTTTGGTGTTGTGATGAGCAGATATTTTATATGCTTTTTTAGGGTAATTCCATGTAGTTTTTAGTATGTTTTAGTTAGTTTTTAGTATATTTTTATTAGTTTCTAGGCAAAATTCATATTTCTGGACTTTACTATGAGTTTGTGTGTTTTTCTATGATTTCAGGTATTTTCTGGCTGAAATTGAGGGAGCTGAGCAAAAATCTGATTCAGGCTGAAAAAGGACTGCAGATGCTGTTGGATTCTGACCTCCCTGCACTCGAAATGGATTTTCTAGAGCTACAAGAGTCCAAATGGCGCGCTCTCAATTGCGTTGGAAAGTCAACATTCAGAGCTTTCCAGAAATATATAATAGTCTATACTTTGCTCAAGGATAAACGGCGTAAACTGGAGTTCAACGCCAGTTCCATGTTGCATTCTGGCGTTAAATGCCAGAAACAGGTTAGAAGTTGGAGTTAAACGCCAAAAACAGGTTACAACCTGGCGTTTAACTCTGGAAACAGCCTAGGCACGGGTAAAGCTCAAGTCTCAGCCCCAGCACACACTAAGTGGGCCCCAGAAGTGGATTTCTGCACTATCTATCTTAGTTTACTCATTTTCTGTAAACCTAGGTTACTAGTTTAGTATTTAAACAACTTTTAGAGATTTATTCTACACCACATGACATTTTAGATCTGAACTTTGTACTCTTTGAGGGCATGAGTTTCTAAACTCCATTGTTGGGGGTTAGGAGCTCTGCTGTGTCCCGATGAATTAATGCAATTATTTATGTTTTCTATTCAAACACGCTTGTTTCTATCTAAGATGTTCATTCGCACTTCAATATGATGGATGTGATGATCCGTGACACTCATCACCATTCTCAACCTATGAACGTGTGCCTGACAACCACCTCCATTCTACCTTCGATTGAATGAGTATCTCTTGGATTCCTTAATTAGAATCTTCGTGGTATAAGCTAGAATCCATTGTTAGCATTCTTGAGAATCTGGAAAGTCTAAACCCTGTCTGTGGTATTCCTAGTAGGATTCAGGGATTGAATAACTGTGACGAGCTTCAAACTCACAAGGGTTGGGTGTAGTGATAGACACAAAAGGATCAATGGATCCTATTCCAGCATGAGTGAGAACTGACAGATGATTGGCCGTGCGATGACAGTGCACCTGGACCATTTTCACTGAGAGGATGGATGGTAGCCATTGACAACGGTGATCCACCAACACACAGCTTGCCATAGGAGGAACCTTGTGTGCGTGATGAAGAAGACAGGGGGAAAGCAGACATTCATAAGACAAAGCATCTCCAAAACTCCAACATATACTCCATTACTGCATAACGAGTATTTATTTCATGCTCTTTTATTTTTCGCAATTCAGACTGATAATCATAATTAATCTCCTGACTAAGATTTACAAGATAACCATAGATTGCTTCAAGCCAACAATCTCCGTGGGATCGACCCTTACTCACGTAAGGTATTACTTGGACGACCCAGTGCACTTGCTGGTTAGTGGTACGGAGTTGTGAAAAGTGTGAATCATAATTTCGTGCACCAAAGGAACATGAAGAAGTGGATTTTGAGAAAGCAGCTTCGACGCGCACGCACACTCCACGCGCACGCGTGGGTGCAAGGAGCTGGACATGGCGCGCGAAAGGTGACGCATCCATCGACACGCACGCGTGCTTGCCGCGTATGCGTGGATCGAAAAATTCAGGCGACGCGCACGCGTGCATGACGCGTACGCGTGACGAGCTGCACGTGACCTCATTAAAGAAATCGTGCCTGGCAATTTCTGAGGCTCAACAAGCCCAAATTCAAGCTGGTTCTGCATGGAAAAGACCTAAGGACTCTAGGGGGAAAGTGGGGGATCATCCATTATACACTTAGATACAATTTTAGCTAGTTTTTGGTTTTTGTTCTTCTAGAGAGATAAACCCTTGTTCCTCTCTAGATAAACCCTTGTTGATTTCTAGTTTTGATTACTTAATTTGAATTCCTTAGTATAATTTGTTTAGATCTTGTGTTAGATTTATGTTTTCTTGTCATTTCCCATTTTCTACCCATTTTGTGAACCTTGTGGATCTTGAATTGTTAATGTTACATTGATGTTCTCTATGATTAGTAGTGTTGTTTGAGTGATTTTCTATTGAAAATTGTTAGTGGGTACTTTTTAATTTCAATTTAATTGCATTTTGAATATGTCTCTTAGTAATGCTTACCATGTGTTTGATGAAATGTTTCCTTTGATTATGGATTAATTTTCTTTACTCTTGGCTTAGGCTAAGGGAATTGGGTAACTTAAGTCATTGGGTCTAATAGATTTGGTGATTTGAAAACCCTTAGTGGTCAATTTGATAAGCATTGATACTAGCCTATTACTAAGTTAATTGGTAGCTAGGTTAGGCCTTATGGTTTGATGTTGATCAAGCCATTTAATATACTTCAAGTATAGAAGTAAACTTAATGAGTTTGGTTCCTTATAATTGTTAAGATATGGTTATTAGACAAGGATGGTGAACCTAATTCCTATGCCTAGCCAAGAGTTGCTTTTGTTATTCATATTTGAAATCCAATAAAAAAATTGTAATTGCTTGATTCTAGTTATAGTTACTTGTTCATTTTTAGAGTAGAATTATAATGGATGTTCTCTTATTAGTTTGGATTTGCTCATACACTGCTTTAGTTACTTGAATTGGTTTCTTGCACTTTAAGATTTCTTGCTTGATAAGTCTCTTAGTTTAATTTCTTGCTCATGATTTGCAACCCCATAATTCTAACCAATGTTGATGCACGTGTTTTTCCATTCCTTGTGAGACGACCCGAAGTTTGAATACTTCGGTTATTTTTATTGGGGTTGAACTTTGTGACAACCAATTCCTTAAAATTTGATTCGAGGATTGATTATTGGTTTGGACTATACTATTAACGAGGTTAATTTGTGAATTTCGAGACCGGTATAAATCCTTGGCCATCACACGCGTGGGTGGAATGTTGGCTCAGCAACGTTGTCTCCAACGCTCATCTCAATGTTAAAAAATCAAGGGTCAGGCGTACGCATTGCCCACACGTACGCTTGACCAGAAAAATGTTGGAGGGAATGTTTGCATGCCAACGTTGACGAAAACGTTGAGGAAGGGTCTGGGAGCAATTTTTAACGCTGCAACATCACTAAAGGCCCAAATTATTACACTACTGGATTATGCAAGCAAGCTAAAGCCCATCAACATCACTCAATCCAAGTCACAAGAAGCATCTAGATTAGGAATTTTAATTCAATTATAATTTGCTCTTTCATTTTAATTGTAAGCCTATATATAGGCAGTAGCTAGATTGGAGAAATCTTTCTGGATTGGAGGGGAGTCCAGAATCATGCATCCACATCCTTTCATGCACTTTTATTTCTTTTCTTTTGTTTTCTATTTTTCTGGTAGTTTAATTTTTGTTTGTAATTTCCATTATGAATTTGAGTTTCAATTTCAGTTCTATTTCTTAATCTTCATCTTTATTTTTCTTCATTTTCTATTTGAGTAGAGCGATGAACTAAACTAACTCTTTCCATTGGGTTAGAGAGCTCTATTGTTATTTAATGGATCAATTGTAGTTTTCATTCTCCTTCTTCAGTCTTTTCTCTTGATTTTACTAGAAAGATTTCGATCTAAATTCAATTGAATAATTATCTCGATGGAGAAATTGTTCATACTTGGATTTCCTCGGAACCTTGACAGAGGAATGAGGAAATCATGCTAGAAATACTTTCTCACATTGGATTAGGTTGGGGATTGGAAGGATATTGTGACATTTAATCCTACTAATACTTTGATCTATGAAGGTGTGTGGTATAATCAGTGACCAAACTTCATCTCTTTCCATGAACAATTAAACCAAGATATTCGAAAATTGTTCAAGTTTAGAGAGATTGGTGAGCCAAGACATTGGGATCCAATCACCTAAGATTGCCAAGCAAGATCAATGAATGCATTCATTGAGGAAGAGATGAGAACGAACTTGATCCGGATAATTCAATATCTCTTGATCCCAATGTTCATTTTATTTTTCTTCATTTACTTTATGTCATTTACTTTATGTACTTTACATTTATGTCAATTCACTTTTCTGCACTTTACTACTTTTATTTACTTTGATTCAATTTACTTTTCTATTGCTTATCACTCCAAACTGAATCGTCTAACTAGGCTAATCAACTAACTATTGATTGCTTAATCCGTTAATCCTCCTGGGATCGACCTCACTCTTTTGTGAGTTTTATTACTTGATACGACCTGGTGCACTTTCCGGTAGTTATTGCGCGGAACCTATTTTTCCCGTATCAATAGGATGATCAGGCAATCAACTCTGTTAATCACATTAAGACGAACGTGTCTGACAAACACCCGCGTCTACTTGGGTTTGTGTAGCCAGAAAGCACGAGCCAACAGCTATGTTTATACATCTCTCAGACGGCTAATCCACGACTTTGTTGGGGACTTCTCGAGACACCAATTCAGCCAATTTTCGGGGAGATTGTGGTCTCCATGCTATAGGCTAGAATCCATAGAGGCAGCATTCTCTGATCCGAAAGATTCGACCTTGTCTGTGGCATTTTGAGTAGGATCGCCAAGAGAATGAACTGCTAGAGCTTCACCCTACATCAGATTAAATGACCACAGGAAATGTCGTTTGATCTGGAGTATAGGAGATCAATGACCATGGGCAATGGCTTTGATCACATACAACCTGCCATAGAAGAACATCAACCATAAGCAAAGAAGACAGTAGTACCATAGAAGAACATCAATCACATGCAACTCCAAGCCTTAAGCCTATTCCTATTAGTATTTTCTACCACTTTTGCTTTTATAGTTTCATGATCATCAAAGTTCAACAACCTTCTGATCTGCTTGACTAAGACTTGCAAGATAACCATAGCTTGCTTTAAACCACAGTCCTCGTGCGATCGGCCCTCACTCGCTCAGGTATTACTTAGACGACCCAGTGCACTTGCTGGTACAACATTATGAAGGTGTGGGGATTCGTGCTAACAGGCAGCAAGGAGCAAAACTAGGTATCAAATTCCTCTTCATCAGATTCCAAGTAGTCATCTTCTTTCTCTAAGCTTGCCATATCCTCATCAAATGAGTCCAGGTGCTTTAGAAGCACAGCAACCGTATCATGAGATTTCATCCAGGATTTTTGATTTTGCATTGAAAGCTTTTGAGCTTCCTTACAAGATTTGACCATCTGCTTGGTCATTGAAGCAAATTCCTTACATTTTTACCTTTTGCTTGCTGAGGTCCACCGCCACCTTTGATAGTAGATACCTTGTTCTCAACAGGCTCATTGCTTAAATATATATTAAAATATTCAAACAAACAAGTTAAAAACATGCCATAGGGGAGAGAACACTTTTTATCACTTTTTACACAATCCCACATGTCGTGAGTCATAAGATATACGAAGGAAATTGGAATGGAATTCAAAATAGCATAGAGCACAAGGGTGTCACAAACAATTATCCTTTGATATGAACCACTTTGAGGCATGATAATATGAGTGATGATGCGATGCAACAGAGCCCTAACAGGTCCTAGGGCCTTATGAGTGGGAGTTGTATCATCCATAGAAGAAAAATTTTCACAGATTCGAGCCAGTACTTCTTGATGAGAAATGCCAACTTGGTTATCCAATTTAACAGCCATATACACTTTTACCCCTGTGTCTTGATATCCAAGGGTCGCGCCAATGGTTTCAGCATTCAAGATAAAATGAGTGTTTTTAACAAAAGAGTGAAGTTCTCCTTCACAAAAAAGTGAGTTCGCAAAGAACTCATGCACTAAGTTCGGGTAGACAGGTTTTCTAATTTTGAAAATGGGAGTACATTTCAGATCATGAATATTAGTTTTAAAATTGATTAACAATAAAGGAAGAAAAGAGAGTACGGTTCGCAAGAATTTGTTTATGAAACTCATACTAAGCACATGTTGCAAATCGGTGAGGATCATAGTGAGAGTGAGTTTTGCCATACTTTCGCTTGAAATCAAGAGAGTTAATATTAGTAGGTTCCCTAGTGTTTTGAAGTATGGTTCTTTAGGGACCTCTAGAAGGACGGTTGCTTGGTGTAGAGTGACCAGTCAGATGTGAAGTGGAACGGCGAGGAGGTGATGATGGTTGGTCTTCCTCTTCACGCATGGGTCCTTTCCCTTTTCCTCCTTTACTACGAGAGGATTCAGCCTCCTTTCTCGCTGAAAAAGCTTTAGGATGAATAACTTTTCTTGCTATAGATTCGGATGAGTGGGACAAATGACAAGAAGATGAATGGGAGTGCATATGTATGTGTGTGTGTGATGCCAGGGTATTTTGGCCAGCTTCACTGACCTTTTCTTTACTGTTTTTAGGTTAGTTTCATGCATTTCTTTAGGAAATAAGCTAGTTTTGGGTAAATATTCACTTATGCCTTCACTCAAGCATACATTGTGCATTTTACATGATTTCATAAGGATTTTGCATAAGTTTAGTGACAAATATTATGTTGCATTACTCATGACTTGGACTAGAGCTTTGATGCACTTTGTTGCTTGATTTTAGGACCAAAAAGGAGCAAGAAAAGGGGAGGTAACTTGCAAAGATTAATGAGAAAAGTGATTGCCAATAACACTCTCAAAAAGCCATCAATGCCCACGTTAGAGAGTTACGTTAACCAAGTTAACGTGAACTCTAACGTGGAGAAAAGAAGTTGAGCCAACGTTAGTGACACTCAACATTGTCACTAACGTTGGCAATCACTCATAAGTAGCCACGTTAGAAGCCACGTTAACCTAGTTAATGTGGCCTCTAACGTTAAGGGGGAGGGAGAGAAGCCAATGTTAGTGACACTCAACATTCTCACTAACGTTGGCCTATGGTGCTAAGTACCACGTTAACTCCCACGTTAACTTGGTTAACGTGGGAACTAACGTAGAGAATGAAGAGTTGTCGACAATGTTAGTGACACTCAATATTGTCACTAACGTTGAAGCAACCACACAACCCCCAAGAGTCACGTTAACTTGGTTAACGTGGAAGCTAAAGATGAGAAATAAAAGATGAGCCAACGTTAGTGACACTCAACATTGTCACTAAAGTTGGGATGGCTAAAAGATGGCCACGTTAGAAACCACGTTAACCTAGTTAACGTGGACTCTAACGTGAGACCTAGGGGCACATTGGAACGTTAGTGACAATGTTGAATGTCACTAACGTTCTCGAAGGATGGCAAAGGCCACGTTAGAAGCCACGTTAACCTAGTTAACGTGAGCTTTAACGTGAAGCAAGAAGGGGCACAGTGGAACGTTAGTGACAATGTTGAGTGTCACTAACGTTCTCGAAGATTGACAAGGCAACGTTAAAAGCCACGTTAACCTAGTTAACGTGGGTTTTAACGTAAGGCAAAAGGGGTGCATTGGAACGTTAGTGACAATGTTAAGTGTCACTAACGTTCCCGAACTTGGACTTTCACTAAATGATTAACACTCCTTACGCCCTGAGCTTAAGTCTCTGCCAACTCCGCACTTTCTCTCTGCAAGTAAAGCCAAGCCCAAATAAAGAAAGGAACTGCTTCAAACTCAAGATCCAAAGGCCCAAGACTTGAAGAGTGAACTAGAAGCTGAGAAGAGTAGTATATATAGGAGTAGCTTTGAATTGTAAAAGAGTTCTAGAGGCTGAAGAACCACTCTTTGTATTTTACTTTCTTTGCAATTTCTAGTTTATGATGTATTCTCCATCTTTGTTTTCATTTTCAAGAGCTATGAACAACTAAACCCCTTTCATTGGGTTAGGGAGCTCTGTTGTAATTTAATGGATCAATACTAATTTTCATTGTTCTTCTTCTATCTTTCCTCTTGATTTTACTTGAAAGCTTTCGATCTTCATCCAATTGAGTAGTTATCTTGGAAGAGAAACTATTCAAACTTGGATCTCTTTTGAACCTTGGAAGAGGAATGAAGAGATCAAGCTAGAAATGCTTTGTCATGCTGGACCAAATTGGGTTTGGATGGGTATGTGACTGTAACCCTCTCAATACTTGGTTTGGGAAATGCATGTGGTATAATCAGTGACCATACTTCATCTCTTCTCATGAGCAATTGACCAAGGAATTGGCTATTGATCAAGATTTGAGAGATTGAATTGCAAGAAATTGTAATTCAATCACTTAAGATTGCCAAGGAGATCAATGAGTGCATTGATTGAGGAAGAGATGAAAATGAACTTGATCCAGAGAATTGCAACATCTCCTAAGCCCAATGAACTCCCCATCTCTAATCTCACCCATTCTCTTTAATTTCTGCGATTTACTTTTATGAGCAAATCCCCCATTCCCATTTACAATTCTGCAATTTATTTTCAGTCATTTACTTCCAGTCCTTTAGTTCTAGCATTTACTTTTCTGTTATTTACATTCCCGCCATTTTATTTTCTGCAACTTTCAACCCAAATTCTGGATTCGCTCAACTAGAACATTCTTCTAATTAAAGTTGCTTGATCAATCAATCCCTGTGGGATTCGACCTCACTCTATTGTGAGTTTTTACTTGACGACAACTTCGGTACACTTGCCGAAGGGAGATTTGTTGTGAGACAAGTTTTCCGTGCATCAAGTTTATGGTGCCGTTCCCGGGGATTGATTGTGCATCAATAATGATTAGATTGGAAGATCACTAGATTGAGCATTTTATTTTGTGAATTTCATTTTTCTGTTTGAGTGACTTACTTTTTTGTTTTTAGTTAAACTTCTTCCCTTCTCCATCTACTCTTTTGTTTTTCTTTGTTATTTTCAATTCTGTTTGCTAACCCACTAACTGTTTGATATATTGCATCACCCACAACTAACATCAATTCTGACATAAATACTGTCTGCACCTATATTCTCTGCTTGTACTTGTTGGTTGTATGACAGGGAGAAGAAGTGGGGCTTCAACTTCCTTTGATTCTGAACCAGAGAGAACCTTCCTTAGACTAAGGAGGGAGGCAAAAGAAAAACGAGTAGTTGGTGCTGAAGAAGAAGAGGAACAGTTTGAGGAAAACTTTGAACCAAACATGGAAGAAAACATGGAAAATCATCATGAAGAAGAGATTCACAACCATGGCAGATGAGGTGGAGCAAATCATGCTGGGGAGGATAGAAGAGTTTTGGGCTCTTACATTAATCCAAACCCAGGCAATTGTGGAAGTAGCATCCAAAAACCAACAATCCATGCCAACAACTTTGAACTTAAACTACAGCTCATCACCCTTGTTCAGAACAACTGTTCGTTTGGATGAGGTGTTCAAGAAGATCCCAACCAACATTTGACCACCTTTCTGAGAATATGTGACACAGTGAAATCTAATGGTGTTCTTCCTGACGCCTATAGATTGCTCTTATTTCCCTTCTCACTCAGAGACAAGGCAGCCAAGTGGCTGGAATCCTTCCCAAGGGAGAGCTTGACAACTTGGGAGGATGTGGTGAACAAATTCTTAGCAAGATTCTACCCTCCTCAACGAATCAATAGGCTGAGAGCTGAGGTTCAAACCTTCAGGCAACAGGATGGTGAGACTCTGTATGAAGCATGGGAGAGGTTCAAAGACTTAACAAGGAGGTGTCCACTAACAATGTAGCTCACCAACAATTCACCCAGAGGACATCTCAACACCCCCACAACAACACTTCTCCACATACTTATCAAAACCAAAACAACACATCTGCTCCGAATCACTCATCAATTGATGACAGGCTCTCTAAGATTGAAGCCCTACTTGAAGGAATAAGCCAAGAGATTCAAGAAAATAAGGCGTTCAAAGAGGAGGTGCGAGCCAATATTAAGAACCAGGGAGAAACCATTAGGAAGCTGGAATTCCAGGTGGGATATTTGTCTGAGAAGATTCCCAAACCTACTGATAGCTTCCCAAGTGACACGGAGAAAAACCCCAAGGGAGAAGCAAAGAAAGTAAGATGGGAAGATTGCAAAATGGTCACTACAAGTGATCAAGAGACTGAAGACAAGCAAGACAAAATGTGCAAACAACCTGAAGACAACTCAACAAAGGAGGAGGATAGAGATCACAAAGAACCAGAAATCTCACAACAAGAGCTGCTGAAGCTCTATGCACCATTCCATCAACTGCTCAATGGTGCTGTGGGAAAAAGAATATACTCAAGGTTCCTAGACTTGTTTGCATCTCTGCATGTGAACATACCATTCATCAAGGCAATTCAACAAATGCCTGCATTCATCAAGTATATGAAGGAACTTCTTCCCAGGAAAAGCTCACTCAAGGGAGGGCAGACTATAGTGATGAACAAGGAATGTAGTGCCCTTATTCAACCTGAGTTGCCTACAAAAAGAAGAGACCCAGGAAGATTTCATATCCTTTGTGCCATAGGTGAAAATATGTTCGACAGAGCACCATGCGATTTAGGGGCCAGCATCAACTTACTGCCCTTATCCCTGGTGAAGAGGCTGCAGATCAATGAGATAATGCCCACAGATGTCATTATCAGACTGGCTGACAAAACTCAAAAGCAAGCAATAGGAGTGGTGGAAAATGTGTTGCTAAAGGTTGGGAAGTACTTTCTCCCAACAGACTTTGTCATTCTGGACATGGAAGAAAGTCACACTCACCCATTCATATTGGGAAGACCATTTCTAGCTACGGCCAGAGCACTTATCGATGTAGAGAAAGGGGAGCAAATATTGAGAATCCATGATGAACAACTCAGCTTCAATGTTTTCAAACTCTCACAAGAAATAGATCAAGAGGACAAAGAACTAAGCACAAATGATAATGAGACACTGAAGGAGGAAACAAGCACTGAAGCACAGCCAGTTCGTTCTGAGACCCCCTTAACTGACAAACAAGGAAAACAGCAATTGCCACAGCTCAAGGAAAAGTTGGAGGAACCCAAACCTCTAGAGGCAGGTGAAGACAGCATCACAACTCGTTGGAGAAAAGAGGTTACCAAGGGGAAGGCAACCTCAAAAGAAACAAAGAAGAAGGTACCAAGGAGATGGAGGAACAAGAAGATCCCTACGGAAGACTTCTCTCCAGGGGATAGAGTTGTCTCAGCCTACTTCCCAGATATTCCCCCTAATCTCCCTACTGTGCCATGTCAATTACCCAAGGTCTTCACTATCAACAGAGTTCTTTCCCTGGAACATGTGGAAATCATTGATCCAACCAATGGATACAAGTCCACAGCAAGAGGGGAGGACTTTAAGCACTACCAACCACCGTGATGAAAGAAAAACGTTAAGCTAGTGACGCTAAAGAAGCACTTCATGGGTGGCAACCCATGTTTTATATGCTTTCAGATGATATTGAATAAGTCAATCTTTATGAGCTTCAATCCAAACTTAACAAACAATTGGTGAAAATCTTCTTATGCAGAATATAGTGAGGAACAAGTTTGGTGTTCAAAGCAAACCAGGTTGCATGCTAGCCTTGGGAGCTTTGAACACAAAACTTTCATCACAGTGCTTCAAACTAAGTTTGGTGTCACCCCATGGTGCCACCCAAATGCATATAAGGAACCACCAATAGTTAGTTAGTTAGTTGAAATTCATAAACAAACAATCAAATCCTTTCTTTCAATTTATTCTAGCCGTAGAGTTTTAATTTTCTTATATATTAATTCCCTTATTTCAAATCTTTATATGAAAGGAAAAGAAGCATGAAAAGGGATTGATTGGACAATTAAATGGGGGAAATTTCGCCACTTAAATAAGAGGGGCTACACACTTGTTCTAAAGAGGGAATACGTTGGAAAATGTTGCCATGCAACATTGAAAAAAAGGGACCCCTAGAAGACCGAGCAATCCCCATCATAAAGTGATGATCCTTGTCTTCTAGCCATGCATAACCCCAACCGTCCATCAAGTGACCACTTCATCAATCTACACCCTCCATTCTCTCACAACTTCTCTATATAAACAACCCTTGCCCATACCACCCTTCATTGTCATCACACACCTTCACCACTCTTCATTTCGGTACAATACACCCCCTATCCAATTACAAACATTCCTCCCCTCACTCTCCTCATTGTCATAAAACCCTAAACAACCAAAAGTCTCCACAACCTTACCACCTTCACATATTAAATCATCATTCATGGCATCTTCAAGTTCTAAAAAAAGGGAAGGGAAGGAACCCATGGAAGAACACCCATATGATGAGAAGAGATTTAGAAGCTTGCATCATGCATTGTAATACGGGTGGATGGTTGATAAGGAAATCATTTATGAGCTGGGATTTCAAGTTACAAAGACTGAATGCCCCGAAATCACAGAGAAGGTAGAAAGGAGAAGATGGGAGCTCCTCACTGACCCGGTCACTAAGGTGAATGCAAATCTCATAAGAGAATTTTATGCAAATGCAGTCGGGTATGATAAAAAAGATGAGTCATATACATGCTTTGTGAGAGGAACAATGGTGGATTTTGGTCCCATGAGTGTAATGAGGGCATTGAAGCTACGGTCTATACCATTTGAAGAAGAAAGTTACCACTCAAGATTGGACAACAACCCCAATTATGACCAGCTTTTACTAGACCTTTGTGTACCAGGAGCTGACTGGGAAAGGGGTGCAGGAAATAAACCAAAGTTCATTAAGAGAACAGATCTCACTCCTGAAGCTAAGGGGTGGTTCGAGCTAGTGAGGAGGTCTATTCTCCCAGCTGCAAACAACTCAGAGGTGAATCTCGAGAGAGAAACAATGTTGCATTGTATACTCAAGGGAGGAGAAATCAAAGTTCATGAGATCATAGCTCAAGGAATTAGAAAGATGGCAGAGAAAAGCGACTCAAGAGGAACATTAGGTTACCTCAGCACTATTTACCGAATATGCAAGAAAGCTAGGGTGGTTTTTGAAGATGAGGACCCCGTTTGGATAAAGGAAGGCATTCCAATAACGGTCCGAAGGATGAATGCTGTAGCACTTCCCCTGCCTCAACGGAAGCAAAGAAAGAGGACAGCCCCTCCAGTAGTTGAAGGACAGGTCTTAGAGGGACAAGCACCACAGACCTTGGACATGCACCAATTATAGGAAGCCATTGATGGCTTATCTAGACAATATTTGGAAAGCCAAGGAGCACAGAAAGAGCTTCAACTACAGATGATGGGGCAGCAAGATGAGTGGCAAAGGCAAATGATGGAACAACAACTAAGCCGAGGACAACAATGGGGAGAAGCATTCAACAGGAATGAACAAAGGCAAAACGAGCAACAAGAATCCACCCAGAGGCTAATCAACATCCAAGCACATCAAGGGGCACACATACATGAGATGCATCAAAGACAAATAGAACAGGCAGAACTATTGGACGAGCAAAGGGCATTCACAGAAGGAGTTTACATGAGTCAAACAGGACATCAGATAAATACTCAAGCTAGGCTCGGCTACTTAGTGGGACAGCTACCAATATTGCATCCAGGAATAGCCAAGTATGATGAAATGAAGGATGAATTAGCACGAAAGGAAAGACAAAGGGTGGAAGAGAGTCATGAGTCAGTGAGGAAGGCACTCGAGGATTGGAAACAAGCAAGATTGGCATGGATGCGAGGAAATGCAAGAGGAAACAAGGAGGACAAGCAAGGAAAAGAGCGTGGACACCCACAACAGTAAAAGGTGGTGGAGTTCCTTCTTTGTTCCATCTTTCTCTGTGTTTTAAATAAGGAAGATCTTGTATGAAATAGAACTTGCTTCCATGTTATGTTTAAACCTTTTTCAAATCATGTTATTTTTAGTTTTTGGTATTGAATAGGTCCATGATTACTGGTCTTTATGTCACTGCATCATTACTTCCCTTTCTTGTAAGCTTGTCCCTTTTTAAATCAAATGAAGAAGAGAATGCTTATGTTTTTAAAAGACCAGAGTAGAGTTCATATTGTGGAAGTGCATTCATGAATCTTTGGGGTAGTCATAAGTTAGCTAAGTTGGTTCAACCACAAGGCTAGGAAGACAACTATCTATCCTGAATACTTTGCTTTGGAATACACTCATGAGACTAAGCTAATAACAAGATCCTAAGAAGAGAAAAGGGAAAGAACAATGGAAGTGAAAAACAAAAGAAAAAGAGTAAGCAATAAGGCTAGGCATTAATGGTTTTAAGCTTGAGGCAAGTGTCTGTGGTGCTCCTGTGTGAGGGATATACTTGGATGAATAAGCTCTTAGGGGTGCCTTATCACTTGGTAACTTGGGTTAACTAACTCGGGATTATCAGCTGAAAGTCCACTATCAAGAGTAACCTTCACTACAGAACACTTAGTAACCCAAAGAGGTACTGGACACTAAGGTCTCAAGAATAGAAAATAAATAAACTAAATGCCTGTAGTGTGTATGTATGGGGGATAGGCTTGAGGGAGTAAGTCCTTAGGAGTGTCTCAACACCTAGCACCTTGAACCAACTGGTTCGGGAGTGTTGGCTGAAAGCTTATCTTAAAGAGTTGCCCCCTTACAGAGCACTTAGCCTAAATAACACAAACAACCCTTGTAATAACAATAAAAGGATCAATGAATAAAAGTCTCATGGGATATGAACAAAGTGGGTGTTTTAGGACAGAATAAAGGTCTGAAAACCAGAAATGGAATGAACCTAAGTTGCTATGCATGAAACCACCATAAAATCAGTAATATGACTTCCACAAGAAAGACTCATTCTTCTGGATATTCCATTCATCATTTTCTTGTTCCAGTATTTGCTTAGGGACAAGCAAGCTTTAAGTTTGGTGTTGTGATGCCAGGGCATTTTGACCAGTTTCACTGACCTTTTCTTTACTGTTTTTAGGTTAGTTTCATGCATTTCTTTAGGAAATAAGCTAGTTTTGGGTAAATATTCACTTATGCCTTCACTCAAGCATACATTGTGCATTTTACATGATTTCATGAGGATTTTGCATAAGTTTAGTGGCAAATATTATGTTGCATTACTCATGACTTGGACTAGAGCTTTGATGCACTTTGTTGCTTGATTTCAGGACCAAAAAGGAGCAAGAAAAGGGGAGGTAACTTGCAAAGATTAATGAGAAAAGTGATTGCCAATAACACTCTCAAAAAGCCATCAATGCCCACGTTAGAGAGTCATGTTAACCAAGTTAACGTGAACTCTAACGTGGAGAAAAGAAGTTGAGCCAACGTTAGTGACACTCAACATTGTTACTAACGTTGGCAATCACTCATAAGTGGCCACGTTAGAAGCCACGTTAACCTAGTTAATGTGGCCTCTAACATTAAGGGGGAGGGAGAGAAGCCAACGTTAGTGACACTCAACATTGTCACTAACGTTGGCCTATGGTGCTAAGTACCACGTTAACTCCCACGTGAACTTGGTTAACGTGGGAACTAACGTAGAGAATGAAGAGTTGTTGACAGTGTTAGTGACACTCAACATTGTCACTAACGTTGAAGCAACCACACAACCCCCAAGAGTCACGTTAACTTGGTTAACGTGGAAGCTAACGATGAGAAATGAAAGATGAGCCAACATTAGTGACACTCAACATTGTCACTAACGTTGGGATGGCTAAAAGATGGCCACGTTAGAAGCCACGTTAACCTAGTTAACGTGGACTCTAACGTGAGACCTAGGGGCACATTGGAATGTTAGTGACAATGTTGAATGTCACTAACGTTCTCGAAGGATGGCAAAGGCCACGTTAGAAGCCACGTTAACCTAGTTAACGTGAGCTTTAACGTGAAGTAAGAAGGGGCACACTGGAACGTTAGTGACAATGTTGAGTGTCACTAACGTTCTCAAAGATTGACAAGGCAACGTTAAAAGCCACGTTAACCTAGTTAACGTGGGTTTTAACGTAAGGCAAAAGGGGTGCATTGGAACGTTAGTGACAATGTTAAGTGTCACTAACGTTCCCGAACTTGGACTTTCACTAAATGATTAACACTCCTTACGCCCTGAGCTTAAGTCTCTGCCCACTCCGCACTTTCTCTCTGCAAGTAAAGCCAAGCCCAAATAAAGAAAGGAACTGCTTCAAACTCAAGATCCAAAGGCCCAAGACTTAAAGAGTGAACTAGAAGCTGAGAAGAGTAGTATATATAGGAGTAGCTTTGAATTGTAAAAGAGTTCTAGAGGCTGAAGAACCACTCTCTGTATTTTACTTTCTTTGCAATTTCTAGTTTATGATGTATTCTCCATCTTTGTTTTCATTTTCAAGAGCTATGAATAATTAAACCCCTTTCATTGGGTTAGGGAGCTCTGTTGTAATTTGATGGATCAATACTAATTTTCATTGTTCTTCTTCTATCTTTCCTCTTGATTTTACTTGAAAGCTTTCGATCTTCATCCAATTGAGTAGTTATCTTGGAAGAGAAGCTATTCAAACTTGGATCTCTTTTGAACCTTGGAAGAGGAATGAAGAGATCAAGCTAGAAATGCTTTCTCATGCTGGACCAAATTGGGTTTGGATGGGTATGTGACTGTAACCCTCTCAATACTTGGTTTGGGAAATGCATGTGGTATAATCAGTAACCATACTTCATCTCTTCTCATGAGCAATTGACCAAGGAATTGGCTATTGATCAAGATTTGAGAGATTGAATTGCAAGGAATTGTAATTCAATCACTTAAGATTGCCAAGGAGTTCAATGAGTGCATTGATTGAGGAAGAGATGAAAATGAACTTAATCCGGAGAATTGCAACATCTCCTAAGCCCAATGAACTCCCCATCTCTAATCTCACCCATTCTCTTTAATTTCTGCGATTTACTTTTATGAGCGAATCCCCCATTCCCATTTACAATTCTGCAATTTATTTTCAGTCATTTACTTCCAGTCCTTTAGTTCTAGCATTTACTTTTCTGTTATTTACATTCCCGCCATTTTATTTTTTGCAACTTTCAACCCAAATTCTGGATTCGCTCAACTAGAACATTCTTCTAATTAAAGTTGCTTGATCAATCAATCCCTGTGGGATTCGACCTCACTCTATTGTGAGTTTTTACTTGACGACAACTTCGGTACACTTGCCGAAGGGAGATTTGTTGAGAGGATTGGGGTTGTTTGGAGTGAGGAGGATTTTAGGGGGGTATTGATGCTAGGGTATTTTGGCCAGTTTCACTGACCTTTTCTTTACTATTTTAGGGTAGTTTCATGCATTTTCTTAGTTAATAAGCAAGTTTTGGGTAGATAATCACTTACATCTTGATTCAAGCAAACATCGTGAATTTTATATGATTTTTTGAGAATTATGCATGAATTGAATGATAAAATGGATGATGCATGATCTCACGAGTTAGAACCTAGCTTTGATGCACTTTACTTGCTTGATTTTAGGACAAAGGAAGCAAGAAAGATGCCACGTTAATAGCCATGTTAGTCTAACTAACGTGACCATTAACGTGGAATGGGGGCTAGCTTGCAACGTTAATGAGAAAAGTGATCACCAATAACGCCTTCGTGAGCCATCATAACCCACGTTAGTTGCCACGTTAACTACATTAACGTGGAAGCTAACGTGGAGGAGAAGTAAAGCTCTAACGTTAGTGGTAAAGGTGAATACCACTAACGTTGGAAAATCGGGCACACTTAGCCACGTTAAGAGTCACGTTAATTACATTAACGTGAACTCTAACGTGGAAGGAACAAAGAAGTGCCAACGTTAGTGACACTCACCTTTGTCACTAACGTTGGACCAAGCCACCATTAGCCACGTTAGTTGCCACGTTAGTTACATTAATGTGGAGGAAAGGAATGATGAGCCAATGTTAGTGACACTCACCTTTGTCACTAATGTTGGAGATGGCAATCACCACCACGTTAGTGGCCACGTTAATACAATTAACGTGAGGCACTAACGTGAGAAGGGGCATTTGGAGCGTTAGTGACAAAGGTAAGTGTCACTAACGCTCTCAAGGCTGAGGCATGCCGACGTTAGGAGTCACGTTAGCTACCCTAACGTGGACTCTAACGTAGGGAGGAAGGGCAACAAGCAAACGTTATTAGAAAAGGTGAATGCCAATAACGTTTGCGAAGGACCAAGAGGCAACGTTAGTGGTCACGTTAGTGCCACTAACGTTGAAGTTAACGTGGACCATCTTGGGTTCGGAACGTTAGTGAAAAAGGTGATCGTCACTAACATTCTCGAACCCACATTTTCACTTAACGTTAACACTACTAACGTCCTAACTAACGTCCATGCCTAACTCACGCTTTCTCTGCAAGCAAAGCTGAGCCCACTGAAGACTGCAACTGCTTCAACTAAAGACCCAAAGGCCCATATCTAAGAGTTGAAGAGCCAACTAGAAGATTAGAAGAGTAGTATATATAGGAGTAGTTTTGAACTAGTAAGGAAGCTTTTGGCATTTTGGATAACTACACTTTCTATATATTTTACTTTCTCTGCAACTTCTAGTTTTAGTTTTCATAATGTACTTTACACTTACGCTTTCCATTCCCAGAGTTATGAACAACTAAACCCCTTTCATTAGGTTAGGGAGCTCTGTTGTAATTTGATGGATCAATAATAGTTTTCATTATTCTTCTTCTTTCTTTTCTCTTGATTTTACTAGAAAGATTTCAATCTTCATCCTATTGGGTAGTTATCTTGGAAAAGAAGCTATTCATACTTGGATCTCCTTGGACCTTGGAAGAGGAATGAAAAGATCATGCTAGAAATGCTTTCTCATGTTGGACCAAATTGGGGTTTGGATAGATATGGTGACATATAATCCTACCAATACTTTGATTTGGGAATACATGTGGTATAATCAGTGACTGTTCCGAGGGTTACCTGAAACTGTAGGTCGATCTCGGATGAGATCTTCTGTACTGGTCGGAGATGACGTGTTCGGCTAGCTGGTGGCGGCCGGAGCTGTTGTATCCGACTCGTTGGACTGGCTGCACTTCTGATCCTTAGTCACCGGAGGATGGGGGGTACCTGCAAGAGACTCCGATGCTTAAGTTAGCACGGGTATTAAGCAGGTTTATTGTAGAATCAGAGTATGAGTTATACCTGGGTGCTCCAGTGTATTTATAGTAGTGTGGGCTGACCATTCCGATAAGATAAGTTAGTTATCTTATCTTATCTTATCTTTGGGTGAGGTCAGCTTATCTTCAAGGGAATCGCCTTTATCTCTATAGGCTTTGACTGCCTTTGGATTTGGGTCGTGTTCCTCTATTTGGCCCTTTATTGGGCTTTCCTGTCGATTTGGCCGACCTCTTTGAGAAGAGGTCGGGTAGCCTGACCTGAAGAAGTTTGTCGCTTTGTCGCCAATCATCCCAGGTCGGATAGCTCAACCCAGGATATGAACAGTGCCCCTGCTTGAGCTCGGTCTTTTTGTTGAGGTCGAGTCCTTGACTTCGGTCCTTCTCTAGTGAAGCCTAACTCAAGCATTTTGTCGATTCCTTTCTTTGTAGAGCCTTTTTGAATGTGGAACGTTTTCCTCTAAAAGTGCGCGCTTTTATATCGGCGCTTTGGGAACGTGCGAGGGTTTAATACCCTCATTAATTGGCTTCAAGTGCCCCGTTTCCCTTGGTTTTTATTTTGAACTTTGCCGTCAGAAACGGTTTCTCTTCTTCGTTCCTCTTCGTAACTTCTCCCTTTACTTTCTCGTTTTCTGTTTTCCCTAGAGTTTCACAGTTTCTTCCTGCGACGCCTGCTCTACTACCGCTTTCTGTGGAAAAAGAGTGATTCTGGATTTCTTCCTCCGTTTTCTTCCGGCGAATTTTTTCCGTTCGAGGGGTGGCTCTGTCGCTTCTTGCTCTTCAGCTTTCTTTCGAGGTTTCCTTCTATCTTCCAGGTTCGATTTTTCCTCCTCTGTCATTTTTTTATGTCTGAGTTTGATTTTGCTTGGAGAAAGTTTGGATCTTTCTGCTTTTACTGTGCCTGATTGTTGCGTGTTCTGGAGTTTCTTCGTCTTTTGTATGAATTTTTTCGTCTTTCCTGTTGCTTGATGCTTTTAGGGCTTTTGCATGTTATCACCGTTTCTGCTTGTGCTTTCGATGATGGTTTTTGTTTGATTCTGGAGAAAAAGCTGTGTCTTTGACGATTCTCTGCTTGGCATGTTTGGTGTTGTCGAAGCTTTTTGTAAAAAGATAGTGGCTTTGATGACTTTTCTACTTTTTTGTGTTTTGTCTTTCTCCTATGAAAATGCTTGCTGTTTGAAATCTTCTTTTTGTTTGGGGGATGCCAAGACGTAAGCTGTAGATTTTTTTTGAAACCTTGCTTTGCCACGGCCTCCAAAGGATGCCCCAGGACTTTGGTTTGAGTCTTGGGGTTTTCCTTTTCTGTTTGTTCGTCTGTATCATATTAGTCGAGTTGCTTTGCCCCTCCTCCGAGATGATTTTTAGTAATCCAATCTTCTTTTCTTTTTGTAGGATTAGTTGGCCTCATGTCTTCTCGCAATAACGTTGTAGAGATGTCTTCCAAAGTTCTCGAGGGAATGTCCGATTGGCTGGACTCCCTTGTCCTAATTTGTGTCTCTGTTGTAGATGCTGAATTTTGTGTAGAGCTGAGGAAACGTCATAGGATCTGTGGTAACAGTGCTCGGGAGAGGGATTATGAGCTTGTAGTTCCTGACTCTAATGAGAGGGCTTGTTTTCCTACTTTCGTCGAGGGGGAGCGTCCTTTCTTCTACGCCTATGAATATTTCTTCAGCCAGTTGGACGTTACTTTTCCTTTTACTGCTTTCGAGACCGACTTGTTGTGGTCATGTAACATTGCTCCATCCCAGCTTCATCCGAATTCCTGGGGTTTTATCAAGATATTTCAACTGCTTTGCCAAGAGTTAGGCATAACACCTTCTCAAACTCTTTTCCTCTATCTTTTTGTCTCGGCCAAGCCCGGAGGTTCTTCCATAAAGAAAGCTTCCTGGGTTTCTTTCAGATCGGCCCAGGGGCATAAAGTTTTTGCTATGTATGATGAGTCTTTTAAAGATTTTAAGAATTATTTCTTCCAAGTCCGTGTTGTTGAGGGGGTCCACCCCTTTTTTCTTGATGAGAATGATGAGCCTGCATTTCTTCTAGAGTGGCAAAAGAATGTGAGAGTGCCACGTTATACATGGGAGATGCTTAATGAGATTGAGTGGGCTTTTGTAGTTGTTCTTGAAGATTTGTGCGGGGAACCACCCCATCTGGATACAAAAGATTCTTGAGTGATCCATCTTTGGTTCGAACTGCTTTGGGTACTGTTTGACTTGTTATATACTTGTTTCTGAGTTTTTCTTCTCCTATGTTGTAACTCTTCATTTATGGTTGATTCTGTATTTTTAGAAATGTCGAAAAATAATGATTCCATGAAGGCCTACAAGAAGGCGAAGAAGTCTGCTGCTGCTCAAAACATCTCGGCCAAGGCGGCCGGAGAGGGATCTTCTCAAGTTCCAGAAAAGCCGCCCGTGCCGAGTTCTCCTGGGCCAAGGAAGGTGATCCCCACTCCTCGAGTTCGTCTAACTGATCCTCCACAGACTTCTGCCATTACTTCTGGTGCTCCTCCCAATAAGAAATAGAAAATAATTGAGGCCTTTAACCTTGACGCCCCTGATTTTAATGTAATCGAGTTCGTAGATCAGCAAATCGGTCCCTACGGTACCCTCCCCATGGCTGATGTGTCAATCCTTCGCCATCTGGATTTTATGACCCGAAACAGTGTTAAAATGGCATATATGGGGGCTGCCTTGTACCGAAATGCTCAGAATATTCCTCTCCATGCCACCAAAGAATTTATGGAGGAGGCTAAACAGGAGTTCGACCGGATGAAGGGCCTGAAGGAAGAGCTTGAGGTAAAGCTAGCCAAGTTGGAGAAGGATCTGGAGAACGAAAAGGCGAGTTCCCTTGCTCTGGCAGCTTCTGTGCGGTTGGCCGAGGACACGGCATTGAGGCATAAGGACAGTTATGTGACATCTTATCGGGAGGTGGTGCGCCTGAGGGAAGAGTTGGAGATTTCCCGAGCTGATTACTCCGAGCTCCAAGGTCATCTTGTTGGCAGCGTAACTGCTGCCTATGAGAACTTGAAGGAGCAGGTTCGGATTATTGCTCCTGAGGCCGACCTTACTCTTTTCAGCCTGGATAATGTTTTGAGGGATGGTAAGATTGTCCCTGATGACCAGGATGATGATGATGTTAAGCCTCCCCCTGTGTCTTCTACCAAAGTGTCAACCTCTTCAGTTCCTCCAGTTGTGTCTGATCCGGATTGCCAGATTCTGAACCGGGATGATGGAACCGTGGATGCTGTGCCTAGTCAGACTCGCCTTCCTTCTCCTTGTACTGATGCTGTCGAAAAGGCTCCCGATCTTTGCTGATTTCTCTTGGATATTTTGTGTAAATAGCCCGGCTTGTGGGCTTCTAAACTCTTTTTTTGTAGTTTGAATATTTTGCTCGACTGTGGATACTCTTTTGGGTTGCTTGTCTAGCAACTTTGTTTTTGAAAAACAACAAGTAGTTTTCAAGCTTTTGGGGCTGACCCTGAAGCTCGTTATAATATTGTATTTTATATCCCGCTCGTTTGTGCTTGTCTTAGCACTTTTTGGAGATGTTGGAGCCTTGCTTCTCGGCCTCTTTGGATCGCTTTGCACCTGTTGCTTGCGGGTTGACTCCTTTGAGGTCGTGAATGTGCGGGTCCAACTTGTTTCTCAGTTTTCTTGCTCTTGCTTGTATTTCTAGCAACCCATAGCCGATTTCTTTACGTTGGTCCTCGTCTTAGCTACCTTTGTAGTCCTCTTTCTTGGACCTTTGGTAGGTCTCTTTTAGGGACTACTTTATAACTTGTTTGTGGGAGGTCGACTTCTTTACGTCATCTTTTTCTAAGTTATTTTTGTAATCCTCTTTCTTGGACCTTTGTCAGGTCTCTTTCGGGGATTACGTTTATAACTTTGTTAGTTGTAGGAGATCGACTTCTTTGCGTCGTCCTCTTCTAAGTTATTTTGTAATCCTCTTTCTTGGACCTTTGTCAGGTCTCTTTCAGGGATTACTTATATAACTTTGTTAGTTGTAGGAGATCGACTTCTTTGCGTCGTCCTCTTCTAAGTTATTTTGTAATCCTCTTTCTTAGACCTTTGTCAGGTCTCTTTCAGGGATTACTTATATAACTTATTTTGTAGGAGACCAACTTCGTTAGGTCGATCTCTTCTAAGTTATTTTGTAATCCTCTTTCTTGGTCCTTTGTCAAGTCTCTTTCAGGGATTACTTATATAACTTATTTTGTAGGAGACCGACTTCGTTAGGTCGATCTCTTCTAAGTTATTTTGTAATCCTCTTTCTTGGACCTTTGTCAGGTCTCTTTCAGGGATTACTTATATAACTTATTTTGTAGGAGACCGACTTCGTTAGGTCGATCTCTTCTAAGTTATAGCAATTCCTCTTTTATAGGGTTGGCCAGACCTCTTTCCAAGGATTTGCTGATAACTTGGGTTGACTTGGTCCGACTTCTCAACGTCGGCCACTCTTTAAGTTATCATTTAGCAATCCATAAGACCTCGTCATGTTCTTTTTTCGGATCATTTTCGATAACTTCTTGCATTATTCTGTGTTCATCTTTACCGATTTATAAAAGGTGGTTTCTGTCGACCTTTAGATGAATCGCGTTTTCATCTTTATTGGTCTTTTATCGTGATCGTGCAGTGAATCTGTTTTTTACTTTCTGCCGATCTGTTGCTTTATAATCGGATGATGAATGCTTCAGATTAATTCATCTTGAGAATTTGTTGCAGGCGTGCCACGATCTGGGAAGCTCTCGTCCATCGAGTTCGGACAGTCTGTAGTAGCCCTTCCCAAGTACTTTTATGACTCGGTAGGGTCCTTTCCAGTTTCCTGCCAACTTTCCTTCTCCGGGTCGAGTTGTTCCAATATCATTTCGGATTAGGATGAGATCATTCTCCGTGAAACCTCTTTGCACTACCTTTTGATTATATCTTGAAGCCATTCGGCGCTTTAGCGCTTCTTCCCTGATCCGAGCTCTTTCTTGGATTTTCGGAAGTAGGTCGAGTTCTTTTCTTTGAAGTTGCGAGTTGGCTTCTTCATTGTAGTGGAATACTCTAGGCGACCCTTCCTCGACCTCTACTGGGATTATTGCCTCCACTCCGTACGCTAATCGGAACGGTAATTCGTTTGTGGTGAAATGTAGCATGGTTTGATATGCCCATAGGACCTGTAGAAGTTCTTCAGCCCAAGCTCCCTTCGCATCTTGCAGTCTCCGTTTCAACCCAGCCAATATGACTTTGTTGGCAGCTTCAGCTTGCCCATTGGCTTGAGGATGTTCGACGGAGGTGAACTGGTGCTTTATGTTCAAGTCGGCTACTAATTTCCTGAAGCCTGCATCTGTGAATTGAGTGCCATTGTCTGTGGTGATGGAGTATGGAACCCCGAACCTTGTGACAATGTTCCTATATAGGAATTTTCGGCTTCTTTGAGCAGTGGCATTGGCTAGGGGCTCTGCCTCAATCCACTTTGTGAAATAGTCTACTCCGACTATGAGGAATTTAACTTGTCCTGATCCCTGGGGAAAGGGTCCGAGAAGATCGAGTCCCCATTTTGCAAATGGCCAAGGCGAAGTTACGCTGATGAGTTCTTCTAGCGGGGCGATGTGAAAGTTGGCATGTTTCTGGCATGGGGGACATGTCTTTACAAATTCTGTAGCTTCCTTTTGTAGATTTGGCCAGTAAAATCCCGCTCGAAGTACCTTTTTGGTGAGAGCTTGTGCCCCGAGATGATTGCCACAAATACCGCTATGTACTAATACGCACGGAAACTTGTCTCTCAACAATTTTCCTTCGGCAAGTGTACCGAATTTGTCGTCAAGTAAAAACTCACAATAGAGTGAGGTTGAATCCCACAGAGATTGATTGATCAAGCAAATTTAATTAGAGGAATGTTCTAGTTGAGCGAACCAGAATTTGATTTGAGATTTGCAGAAAATTAAATGGCGGGAGAGTAAATAGCAGAAACAGTAAATGCTAGAAATAAAGAGTTGAATGTAAATGGCGGAAAGTAAATTGCAGAATCTTAAACGGGAATGGGGTAATTGCTCATAAAAGTAAATGCAGAAATTAAAGAGAATGGGTAAGATCAGAAATGGGAGTTCATTGGGCTCTGGAGATGTTGCATTCTCCGGATCAAGTTCATTTTCATCTCTTCCTCAATCAATGCATTCATTGATCTCCTTGGCAATCTTAAGTGATCGAATTCCAATTTCTTGGTAATTCAATCTCTCAAATCTTGATCAATAGCCAATTTCTTGGTCAATTGCTCAAGAGAAGAGATAAAGTATGGTCACTGATTATACCACATGCATTTCCCAAATTAGGTGTTGGTGGGATTATAGTCACATATCCATCCAAACCCAATTTGGTCCAGCATGAGAAAGCATTTCTAGCATGATCTCTTCATTCCTCTTTCAAGGTTCAGAAGAGATCCAAGTATGAAAAGCTTCTTTTCCAAGATAACTACCCAATTGGATAAAGATTGAAAGATTTCAAGTAAAATCAAGAGAAAGGATAGAAGAAGGAGAATGAAAACTAATATTGATCCATCAAATTACAGCAGAGCTCCCTAACCTAATGAAAGGGGTTTAGTTGTTCATAGCTCTAGAAAATGAAAACCAAGATGGAGAATACATGATGAAAGTAGAACTAGAAGTGCAGAAAAAGTAAAATACAGAGAGTAGTTCTATGCCAAAGGCTCCCTAAAGTTTCCAACCCCCTAACTAATTCAAAGCTACTCCTATATATACTACTCTTCTCATCTTCTAGTTGGCTCTTCAAGTCTTGGGTATGGGCCTCTGAATCTTGAGTTTGAAGCAGTTATCCTTTTCATTGGGCTTAGCTTTGCTTGCAATGAGAAAAGGTGAAGTAGGCAGCGACTTTGACTCAGGACGTTAGTGGTGTCAACGTTAAGTGAAAGTGTGGGTTCGAGAACGTTAGTGACAATCACCATTTTCACTAACGTTCCTAACCCAAATATGATCACGTTGACTTCAACGTTAGTGGCACTAACGTTACCACTAACGTTGCCTCTTGGTCCTTCACACACGTTATTGGGACTTACCTTTCCCAATAACGTGGAGAGTCCTCCCTTGTCCCTACGTTAGAGTCCATGTTAACTAGGTTAACATGGCTTCTGACGTAGTAATGCCAATCCTTCGAGAACGTTAGTGACACTTACCTTTGTCACTAACGTTCCAATGTGCCCCTATTTCCCACGTTAGAGTCCACGTTAACTAAGTTAACGTGGCTTCTAACATAGTCATGCTAGCCATCTCCAACGTTAGTGACAAAGGTGAGTGTCACTAACGTTGGCTCATCATCTCTTTATCCACGTTAGCTTCCACGTTAACTAAGATAACGTGGGAGTTAACGTTGCTCATGGTGGCTCTTGGTGGTTCGCCTCAACGTTTGTGACAAAGGTAAGTGTCACTAACGTTGGCTATCAATTGCTCTCTCCACGTTAGCTTCCACGTTAACTAGGTTAACGTGGGAGTTAACGTGGCTTATGGAGGCTTGGCCAACGTTAGTGACAAAGGTGAATGTCACTAACGTTGGCTTCTCTTTTGCTTCTTAACGTTAGAGTCCACATTAACTAAGTTAACGTGGCTCTAAACGTGGCCACTTATGAGCTTGGTCCAACGTTAGTGACAAAGGTAAGTGTCACTAATGTTGGCTCCATTTTCTTTTTTCCACGTTAGAGTTCACGTTAACTTAGTTAACGTGACTCTTAACGTGGGTTATGATGGCTTCGAGGGCGTTATTGGCGATTACTTTTCTCATTAACGTTGCAAGCTAGCTCCCATTCCACGTTAGTGGTCACGTTAGTTAGACTAACGTGGCTGCTAACGTGGTTTTTCCTTGCTTCCTTTGTCCTGAAATCAAGCAATAAAGTGCATCAAAGTTCTAATCCAAATCATGAGACATGCATCCTCTAATTTGTCATATAATTCATGCAAAATTCTCATGAAATCATGTAAAGTGCACAATGTATGCTTGAATCAAGATGTAAGTGAATATCTACCCAAAACTAGCTTATTTTCTAAGAAAATGCATGAAACTACCTTAAAAATAGTAAAGAAAAGGTCAGTGAAACTGGCCAAAATGCCCTGGCATCACAACACCAAACTTAAAGCTTGCTTGTCCCTAAGTAAGTACTGGAACAAGAGAATGATGAATGGAATGCCAAGAGAAAATGAGTCATTCTTGTGGAAGTCATGTCCCTGGTTTTATGGTGGTTTCATGCATAGCAACTTAGGTTCATTCCTTCACTGGCTTTCAGACCTTTATCATGTCCTAGAATACTCACTTTGCTTGCATCCCACGAGACTTTTATTCATTGATCCCTTTTGTTTCTTGTCAATTCAGGGCTTATTTGTGTTCTTAGGCTAAGTGCTCTGTAAAGGGGCAACTCTTTAAAATAAGCTTTCAGCCAACACTCTCGAACCAGTTGGTTCAAGGTGCTAGGTGTTGAAACACCCCTAAGGACTTACTTCCTCAAGTCTCTCCCCCATACATACACACCACAGGCACATGGTTTGTTTATTTTCTTTCCTTGAGGTCTTGGTGTCCAGCACCTCTTTGGGCTACTAAATGTTCTGTAGCAAAGATTGCTCTTGATAGTGGACTTTCAGCTAATAATCCCGGGTTAGTTAACCCAAGTTACCAGGTGATAAAGCACCCCTGAGAGCTTAGTAATCCAAGTAGATCCTTGGTACAAGAACACCACAGACACATCCCTCAAGACTCAAACCCTTGGTGCTTAGCCTCTTTTCTTGCTATTTTTCTTTTATTCTTCAACTTTGATTATTCTTTCCCTTTTTCTTATTAGGATCTTGTTATTTAGCTAGTCTCATGGGGTGTGTTCAAGCATATGATTCATGACAGATAGTTGTCTTCCCACCTTGTGGTTGAACCAACTTAGCTAACTTATGACCACACCACAAACTCAAGAACTTACTCCATAATATGAACTCCACTCTGGTCTTTTATAAAACACTCATTATCTTTTCATTTGATTCAAAAGGACAAACATACAATTAAGTAAGGAAATGATGCAGTAATGACATTTAGACTAGAAAACACAGCCCTAATCAACAAAAAGTTTAAAAGACAGAATTGAAAAAGGTTCAAACTAACGAGTAACTATTAATCAAAAGTGCATTCGGACTTCCAACTTTCAACATTCTAAGTACATGGAATTAAGTAACAATACAACTTTCGGGTGATGGTTTCTAGTTGCCCTCTTTTTGTCATCATCCTAGTCTTTGCTACCTCACTTCCTTGGGTGAAGGTAGACCATTTCCTCATAAGATTCCTACAAAGTTATTGGAAGTTGCTTGTTCCCAAAGCACTTGAGAAATAGTTAGCTTGCATGTATGCTTGTGACTTCTGAACTTAATTTGGTGTGTGAACACCAAACTTAGTTCTTTACCCAGTACAAAACCTTGCATATATGCAGAGAACCTCATATCTTGTTATTAAAAAAAATAATTATTAACTAAAGTCTAACTACATCTAAGTGGTTTCCCTTGATTGGTTGGAGCTAGCAATGTGCTTTGGGAGTGGAGTGTGATTCTAACTAAGATCCTTTGGTGGAACACCAAACTTAGAATTACACTTTCACTCTTGGATTATTTTGGTGTGGAACACCAAACTTAGCTCCTCGCAATACATGGGAAACAACTTGTGACCTTTATTGAAATAAAGATGAAAAGGAAACTACCTGAGGTTGGGTTGCCTCCCAACAGAGTGCTCTTTTATCGTCGCTAGCTCGACGATTCCTCAATTACTTGAGATGATACTTTACTCTGGGTTTTCCCCCATGTTGCCCATATAATGTTTGACTCTTTTTCCATTCACAGTGAACCTCCTCTCTGAACCTTCATCCATGATTTCTATGTGCCCATATGGCGAGACCTTCGTGACAAGGAAGGGTCCTGACCACCTTGACTTGAGTTTGCCAGGTAACAGTCTCAATTTGGAGTTGTAAAGGAGTACTGGTATGCGAAATTGTTACTCAGGTTGTGAATTATTATTCGAAATTGATTCACTGGCAATGGCACCAAAAACGGATGCACAGAACCATGGTCTAAACATATCTTTACAACTTCGCATAACTAACCAGCAAGTGCACTGGGTCGTCCAAGTAATACCTTACGTGAGTAAGGGTCGAATCCCACGGAGATTGTTGGTATGAAGCAAGCTATGGTCACCTTGTAAATCTCGGTCAGGCGGATATAAAATAGTTATGTAGTTTTCGAAATCTAGTAATAAAAGAAGGATAGAAATACTTATGTAAATCATTGGTGAGAATTTCAGATAAGCGTGTGGAGATGCAATCGTTCCTCTGAACCTCTGCTTTCCTGCTATCTTCATCCAATCAGTCTTACTCCTTTCTATGGCTGGCTTTATGTAAGGGCATCACCGTTGTCAGTGGCTACATCCCCTCCTCTTGTGAAAATGGTCCAAGATGCCCTGTCACGGCACGGCTAATCATCTGAGGTTCCCGATCATGCTGGAATAGGATTCTCCTCCTTTTGCGTCTGTCACTACACCCAGCACTCACGAGTTTGAAGCTCGTCACAGTCATTCAATCAATGAATCCTACTCAGAATACCACAGACAAGGTTTAGACTTTCCGGATTCTCTTGAATGCCGCCATCATTCTAGCTTACACCACGAAGATTCTGATTAAGAGATCTAAGAGACACTCATTCAATCTAAGGTAGAACGGAGGTGGTTGTCAGGCACGCATTCATAGGGAATGATAATGATTGTCACGTTCATCACATTCAGGTTGAAGTGCGAATGAATATCTTAGAAGCGAAATAAGATGAATTGAATAGAAAACATTGGTACTTTGCATTAATCTTTGAGGAACAGCAGAGCTCCACACCTTAATCTATGGAGTGTAGAAACTCTACCGTTAAAAATACATAAGTGAAAGGTCCAGGCATGGCCGAATGGCCAGCCCCCTGATGACAAGTCATCTTAGCCTATTTTAACTAGTCTTTTTCTTTTGTTTTCATTAGAATTATGCACTTTCTTGAACCATAAGCAAGCTAATTGAGTAGATTTTCATGTTTCCCTTTGATTGAATCAACCATGTATAAATTCATGCCATTTCATGAGGTTTTATGCTAAAATTGTTGCATATTATGATAGAATGAATATCTCATGATTATGAGCATAGCTTTGATGAGTTTGGTTGATTAATTATAGGTGAAGAAAGCTTGGAGAAAGGTTGAAGTAAGAAGGAATAGCTAGGAGTAAAGAGAAGACAATGGAATAAGTGAAATTGAACCAGGAAGCAAAAAGCTGGACCTAAAGTTAGCATCAAACTTTTGCACAAACTTTTGGTTGAAAAGTTAGCCCCAACGTTAGCCCCCTAACTTGGAGGCTAACGTTGGAACTTGAAAATCATTCCCTGGGTACCAAAAGTTTGCGCCAACGTTAGCCCCCTAACTTTGAGGCTAACGTTGGCATGAAGAAATCCTCCCTGGGCATCAAAAGTTTGCGCCAACGTTAGCCCCCTAACTTTGAGGCTAACGTTGGCACATAAAAATCACAAGGAGGAGCAAAAGTTTGCGCCAACGTTAGCCCCCTAACTTGGTGGCTAACGTTGGCGCCACAAGCACACAAGGCAAGGCCAACGTTAGGGTCAAAGTTAGACCCCTAACGTTGGCACCAACGTTCATATCAGCAAATTTTGTGGGCTGCTATGAAAAGTTGGTGCAAAAGTTAGACCCCTAACTTTTGCTCCAACTTTTGGTCCAACTTTTGCAAAACTCCAACCCGGTTCAATTGGTTCACTTTGGTTCTTCTCCAAACTTCAAGAGCAATCAACCAAGGCCTCTTTCAACCCAATTCCACCAAGAGCAAAGACCCAACTCAAGGCTTGAAGATCATTTGAAGAAAGTGTATAAATAGGATAGAATTCAAGTTCTTCGGGGAGCTTTCCTTTTGGAATTTTCATAATAGTTTTCGGAGAGCTTTTGGATTGAGTGAACTTTAATTTCTTTGTCTTGGGGAAGGAGAATTCACTTCTCTTCCTCTCAGTTTTATTGCTTTCAATTTCAATTACAATTGTCTTGGATCTTGGGTTGGAAAATTGAAGAAATTCTGTTTCAATCTCATCCTTGGATCTCTCTGTTTATTTACTGAATTTGAATTTCTGTTTCTGTTACTTGCTTCTCATCTACTTTCCTTGCAATTTACAATTTCCTTTCAATTGTTCTTGTTGGATCTAGGAAGGCATTGAGATCTAGACTTGGTTTTCTAGTCTCTGGGTCCTGAGATCTGATTTCCCATTTTCAATTCTCTGTTTACTGCTTTATATGTTCATTTACTTTTCTGTTTCAGATCCGATTCAATCCCAATTCCCTTTTACTCTTCTGTTTAATGCAATTCAACTTTTCCTTGTTTAAATTCTGCAAATCCAATCCCCAATTCCCTTTACAATTCCAGCCGTTTACATTTCTTGCACTTTAAGATTCCGCTATTTACATTTCTTGCATTCTAAGTTTCTGCTATTTAATTTCTTGTTCTTTAAGATTCAGTACTTTAATTCCCTGTTCTCTTTACAATTCCTTGCAATTTAATTTCTGCACATCACAAAACACTCAACCAAATCTTGATTCGCTTGACTAAATTAACCACTAAGCTAAAATTGCTCAATCCTTCAATCCCTGTGGGATCGACCTCACTCCCGTGAGTTTTTATTACTTGATACGACCCGGTACACTTGCCGGTTAGATTTGTGTATTTTGGGAGAAATTTATTTTTTACCAAAATATCTCATCAAGTTATTGGCGCCGTTGCCGGGGATTGATTAGATTGACAATGATTAAGTGAAGTGGTGATCTAGATCAAGCACTTTTTCTTTAATTTTGATTAACCCATTAACTGTTTGATTTTTTGCTTAAACTAACTAACACTTCAATCTGGCAGTAAATTGAAGTGTCACTGATTTTGTGCATTTCTCATGCTCTGCTTGTATGTCAGGTACAAGAAGAACTATACCCAATTTTCATGAACAAGACGAAAGAACTCTCAGGAGGTTAAGAAGAGCTGAAAGAGGGAAAAATATTGTTGGAGAAGAGGAATCAGACGAAGAATTCCAAGAGATGGAGGAACATTTAACCAATCCACCAGGTGGAGAAGACAACAACAATGGCAACCCACCCCAGAGGAGAGTTTTGGCTTCCTATACCTTTGCAAATCCTAGACATTGTGGGAGCAGCATCTTGGCTCCAAATGTCAATGCTAACAATTTTGAACTCAAGCCACAACTCATCACTTTGGTTCAGAACAATTGCTCTTTTGGTGGAGGACCACTTGAGGACCCACACCAACATTTATCCACTTTCTTGAGGATATGCAACACTGTCAAAACTAATGGAGTGCCCCCTGACAGTTACAAACTGATGCTATTCCCATTTTCTCTCAGGGACAAGGCCACTCAATGGTTGGAATCTTTTCCAAGGAACAGCATCAACAACTGGGATGATTTGGTAACCGAGTTCCTTGCAAAATTTTATCCACCTCAGAGGATTATAAGGTTAAAGGCTGAGGTACAAATATTTACACAAATGGAGGCCGAACCCATCTATGAGGCATGGGAGAGATACAAGGCTCTGATCAGGAAATGTCCCCCTGCCATGTTTAATGAGTGGGAGAAGCATCAAAATTTCTATGAAGGCTTGACACTGAAATCCCAGGAAGCTTTGGATCATTCAGCTGGAGGTTCCTTGCAACACATGAAAACTGCAGAAGAAGCTCAAGAACTCATTGATATGGTGTCCAACAACCAATATTTCTTTGCTCATCAAAGAGGCCGCCAACCATCACAAAGGAGAGGAGTAATGGAGCTAGAAGGAGTGGATTCAATCCTAGCTCAAAACAAGATGATGCAGCAGCAAATTCAACACCAATTTGAGCAAATGGCCAAGAGGATTGATAGTCTCCAAGTTGCAGCAGTTAACACTAGCCAACCATCAACCACATGGGGACAGAGTGAAGAAACTCAAGAAGAACAACAACAAGAGCAAGTACAGTATATGCACAACCAAGGACCAAATGAAGTGTATGGTGATACATACAATCCATGCTGGAAGAACCACCCAAACCTCAGATGGGGAGATAACCATACCCAAAACCAACAACCATGGCAGAGGAACTCAAACCAACACAACCCAAGAAGCAACCAAAACCACAACCAGCAGCAGACTAGCCAAAACCCCTACAGAAAACCTCAAAACAACTACCTCAACGTCAACCAATACCAATCTAATAACCAACCCACCAACCAAAATGCCTACCATCCACCACCCACATCTCATAACCCACCTCAAGTATCACCTGAAGCCCAAAGAATCACTCACTTGGAGGCCATGATAGACAAAATGTTGAAACACCAGGAAATGGTAACCAAGAATCAGGAAGCCTCCCTGAAAAGCCTAGAGAGACAGATGGGGCAACTCTCCAAGCAAGTATCTGTTGAGAGACCTTCAAACTCACTGCCCAGTGACACAATCCCAAATCCCAAGGAGGAATGCAAGGCAATACAATTAAGGAGTGGGAGAACATTGATAAGCAACAATGACACTATAAGGAAGCAAGCAGAGAACATCAAAGAACCAACGGAGGATGAGAAGCAAACAAAGGTAGATGAGGCCAAGGAGCAAGTTGTGATGCCAAACAAAAGCACTGAGAAACTTAAAGAGAAGGACAACCAGCCACAAAGCTCAAGGGAAGTAGCTCAAGGACAGCAGCAAATAGGAAAGAGCACCACACCTCCACTGCCATATCCCCAGAGGTTTAACAAAGAGGTTAAAGACCAGCATTTTCACAAATTCCTTGAGATTTTCAAGAAGCTAGAAATTAATATCCCCTTGGCTGAAGCACTGGAACAAATGCCTCTATATTCCAAGTTTCTGAAGGATCGTATCAACAAGAAAAGAAGTTGGCTTGAAAGGGAAACCGTATTACTCACCGAGGAATGCAGTGCTGTGATTCAACGGGGTATTCCACCAAAACTTAAGGATCCGGGAAGCTTTGTAGTCTCATGCACTATTGGCAAGATAATTCTCAACAAGGCTCTCTGTGACTTGGGTGCCAGCATCAATTTAATGCCTCTCTCAATGATGAGAAAACTTGCCATAGAAGAGCTTAAACCCACCAGGATGTCACTAGTCATGGCTGACAGATCAATCAAGACACCCAATGTTATTGTGGAGAATCTGTTGGTGAAGGTTGGGGAGTTTATTTTCCCAGCAGATTTTGTAATTTTGGACACTGAAGAAGAAGGAAACGACTCAATCATTCTGGGAAGGCCATTTCTATACACAGCAAGGGCCATCATTGATGTAGAAAAAGGAGAAATGACCTTCAGGGTCCATAATGAACAAATGGTCATAAACGTGTTCAGATCAATGCAAAACGCTCCTGAGCAAGAGGATTACGTAAGAGTGGACATGATAGACAGTTTGGTGGAAGAAACATTGGAAGAAAATTTTCAAGAGCAAGAAGGAAATCAAGGGGCAACAGAGGAACAAGTGGCTGAGACCTCTACTGAGCAGGATGAAAGACAAGATAAGAAGGAAGATGTACGAAAACAAGAACTGAAACCTTTACCCACCCATCTCAAGTATGCATTCCTTGGCACATCGGAGAGCTTCCCAGTAATCATTAATTCATCCCTGACAAAGAAGGAAGAGGGAGAACTTCTTGACGTACTCAAAGCTCACAAAGATGCTTTAGGATGGACCATTGATGACCTGAAGGGAATCAGCCCTGCAGTATGTATGCATAAGATCCTCTTGGAAGATAATTCCAAACCAGTGGTTCAACCGCAAAGAAGGCTAAATCTCACAATGAAGGAAGTTGTCCAGAAGGAAGTAATGAAGTTGTGGAATGCAGGGATAATCTTCCCAATATCTGACAGCCCATGGGTAAGCTCGGTTCAAGTTGTACCAAAGAAGGGAGGAATGACGGTCATCACTAATGAGAAAAATGAGTTGATCCCTACTAGAACAGTGACTGGGTGGAGGATGTGCATAGACTATAGAAGATTGAATGATGCCACCAGGAAGGATCATTTCCCTCTCCCATTCATTGATCAGATGCTGGAAAGGTTAGCCGGCCATGCCTATTACTGCTTTTTGGACGGATATTCTGGGTATAATCAAATCGTGGTGGACCCAAAGGACCAAGAGAAAACTGCCTTTACATGTCCATTTGGAGTTTTTGCATATCGGAGGATGCCCTTTGGGCTCTGCAACGCCCCTGCCACATTTCAAAGGTGTATGCTCTCCATTTTCTCTGATATGGTCGAAAAATTTTTAGAAGTCTTCATGGATGACTTCTCTGTTTTTGGTGATAATTTCAATGCTTGCCTAAACCATTTAACCCTTGTCTTGAAACGGTGCCAAGAAACTAATTTGGTTTTAAACTGGGAGAAATGCCATTTCATGGTACCCGAAGGGATTGTTCTTGGCCATAAAGTTTCAAAAAAGGGGATAGAGGTTGATAAGGCAAAGGTTGAGATCATAGAAAAACTCCCTCCACCAATTAATGTGAAATCTGTTAGAAGTTTCTTGGGGCATGCCGGATTTTACAGAAGGTTTATCAAGGACTTTTCAAAAATAGCCAAACCTTTGAGTAATCTGTTAATGCTTGACAACCCTTTTGTTTTTGATGAAAACTGCCAGCATGCCTTTGAAACTTTAAAAAATAGACTCACAACAGCACCAATCATCACACCTCCAGATTGGGAATTACCTTTTGAACTCATGTGTGATGCAAGTGACCTTGCAATTGGTGCTGTACTTGGGCAAAAGAAGGGAAATTTGCATCATGTCATATATTATGCAAGTAAAGTATTGAATGAGGCCCAAAGAAATTACACCACAACAGAAAAAGAATTGCTAGCTGTAGTCTATGCATTTGATAAGTTTAGATCATATCTAATAGGATCCAAAGTTGTGGTTTACACTGATCATGCTGCACTTAAGTATTTAATGTCAAAGCAGGATGCTAAACCAAGACTCATCAGGTGGATACTGCTCCTACAAGAATTTGACATAGAGATAAGAGATAGGAAGGGCACTGAAAATCAGGTCGCTGATCATCTATCGAGGTTACCACATGAAACAAGTCAAAAAGCATCCCAGCCCATAAATGAAAGCTTCCCAGATGAGTACCTTCTGCAGATCCAGCAAGCACCTTGGTTTGCTGACATAGCAAATTACAAAGTGGGAAGAAAGATACCACAAGAGTTCTCTAAGCAACAAGTGAAGAAGTTGATCAACGAAGCAAGGAAATTTTCATGGGATGAACCCTTCTTGTTCAAGAAATGCTCTGATGGAGTAATTAGAAGGTGTGTTCCCGAAAGTGAAATGAGGGACATCTTGTGGCATTGTCATGGTTCAGCTTATGGTGGACACTTTGGCCCAGAAAAAACAGCCACAAAAGTACTGCAGAGTGGCTTCTATTGGCCAACTATCTTCAAGGATGCCAGAGAATATGTACACCAATGTAATGAATGCCAGAAAGCAGGAGGATTAACAAAAAGGAATGAGATGCCTCAAAACTTTATCTTAGAATTAGAATTGTTCGATCTATGGGGAATTGATTTCATGGGGCCTTTTCCTCCTTCTTATTCTTTTAGATACATCTTGGTAGCAGTGGAGTATGTCTCAATGTGGGTGGAAGCCATATCCACAACCACCTGTGATGCACATATTGTCCTCCAATTCCTTAAAAAGCACATCTTCACTAGGTATGGAGTGCCCAAGGGTCTTGTTAGTGATGGTGGTAGTCACTTTTGCAACAAACAGATGGAGAAACTCCTCCACAAATATGGAGTAATTCATAAAGTAGCCACACCTTACCATCCTCAAACTAACGGCCAAGCTGAACTTGCAAATAGGGAATTAAAGAAGATCCTGGAGAAAAAAGTGGGAATCACAAGAAAAGATTGGGCTAGAAAGCTAGAGGATGCATTGTGGGCGTATAGGACAGCTTTTAAAACTCCTATTGGCAAGTCACCCTTTCAGCTATTGTATGGCAAATCCTGCCACCTCCCTGTAGAGCTTGAACACAGAGCTTTTTGGGCCACTAAACTCCTCAACCTTGATCCCCAAGCTGCAGGAGAAAAAAGGTTGTTACAACTAAATGAGTTGGATGAATTTGGACTAGAGGCTTATGAAAGTGCGAAGATATACAAGGAGAGAGCTAAGAAGTGGCATGACAAGAAGATCACAAAGAAGGAATTCAAGCCAGGACAGCAAGTGCTCCTGTATAATTCGAGGCTTAAAATCTTTCCTGGCAAGCTGAAGTCTAAGTGGACTGGCCCATACTTGGTGACAAAGATTTTTCCCTATGGGAATATTGAACTGCTAGATGAGGCAACGAAGAATCAATTCACAGTAAATGGTCACAGAGCAAAGCTGTACTTAGGAGGACAATGGGGTAAGGAAAAAGAGGTTCAACACCTACAGCCCTCTTAAAAAGAATTGAAAGATGTCAAGCTAGTGACAATAAAAGAGCGCTTGTTGGGAGGCAACCTAACCTGAGGTAGTTTTCTTTTCATAACTTTTTCAATAAGAGTGTTGGATAACTGCTATGTATTGCAAGATGCTAAGTTTGGTGTTCCACCAAAACTACATTCTAACTTCCTGCACATTGCTAGCTCCAAGCAATCAAACAGATTATTCAAACAACTTAACTGTTTTTGTTTAGTCTCATTTTCATAACCTTTAGCAAGGACACAAAAGTTTGCCCAGAGTTAACCTGTTGAATCAGAAGAAGTAGCAGGAAGATACTATGCATCAAGACTCAAAAATGGGCACAGCAGAAAGAAGAACAAAAGAAATGCAAACCAATAGGTTGTATCTATACTTAACTTTTGCTGTTGAGAAATACTTTTGATTGATGTCTTGTTAAAGTGTTCATTTAGTTCAAACAGATTCAAATTTCTTTTAAAATAAGTAGGCTAGTTTATGTGTGTGCTTGTGTATCTACTTTCACTTAGCAAAAAGCATGTTGTCCCCTGCATCTTTAAGTTCAATAAAAGAAAAAGTTTGAATGTGAAGCAAGATAGTCTCTGTTAGATAGAAGTAGAAGAAAAGTAAGTGGTGGTATGTGTGTGATTGTATAATAGCTCACTTTTAGTGAATAAAGAGCTAGGATATCTCCTTCTAAGTAAAGAGTGGCCTACTGTCTATGAATCTCAATTAAATAAAAAAAAATTCCTCTGTTAAAAAGAAAAACAAAAAGAAGAAAAAAAAAAGATAGCCAAAAAGTGGCAGAACAAAAGGAAACAAAAAGAAACAAAGCTGGACACCAATAGCTTGAACTTTAAAATATATGCCTGTGATGTCTTTGTACTAGGATCTGCTTGGATTAGTAAGCTCTTAGGAGTGCCTCAACACTCGGTGACTTGGGTTAACTAATCCGGGATCATTAGCTGAAAGTCCACTATCAAGAGCAACCTAACTACAAGGCATTTAGTAACCCAAAGAGGTGCTGGGCATCAATGTTTTAAGAAGGAATGTGAGCCAAGTGTCTATGGTGAATAATGTGTCAAGTATAAAGAAAAGAAAATGAACTTGCTACACATGACACTCAAATAAAGCTTATGAACAAAGTAATAGCCAAGGATAAAGGAATAATGAGAGGTCATAGCAGTATGTCACTTGAAGCTTGAAGGAGATTTTCTAGGCCTAGGAGTCAATAAGAAGTGAGTATTTGCATATCCATACAAAATCCCATGAACTATCAATAATACTCTGCTAGCATGAACATCCTCTTCCATCTCATTCTTTCTTCTCAATAAATCTTTTCTTGCTTGGGGACAAGCAAGCTTTAAGTTTGGTGTTGTGATGACAAGTCATCTTAGCCTATTTTAACTAGTCTTTTTCTTTTGTTTTCATTAGAATTATGCACTTTCTTGAACCATAAGCAAGCTAATTGAGTAGATTTTCATGTTTCCCTTTGATTGAATCAACCATGTATAAATTCATGCCATTTCATGAGGTTTTATGCTAAAATTGTTGCATATTATGATAGAATGAATATCTCATGATTATGAGCATAGCTTTGATGAGTTTGGTTGATTAATTATAGGTGAAGAAAGCTTGGAGAAAGGTTGAAGTAAGAAGGAATAGCTAGGAGTAAAGAGAAGACAATGGAATAAGTGAAATTGAACCAGGAAGCAAAAAGCTGGACCTAAAGTTAGCATCAAACTTTTGCACAAACTTTTGGTTGAAAAGTTAGCCCCAACGTTAGCCCCCTAACTTGGAGGCTAATGTTGGAACTTGAAAATCATTCCCTGGGTACCAAAAGTTTGCGCCAACGTTAGCCCCCTAACTTTGAGGCTAACGTTGGCACATGAAATTTAGCCCTGGGCACCAAAAGTTTGTGCCAACGTTAGCCCCCTAACTTTGAGGCTAACGTTGGCATGAAGAAATCCTCCCTGGGCATCAAAAGATTGCACCAACGTTAGCCCCCTAACTTTGAGGCTAACGTTGGCACATAAAAATCACAAGGAGGAGCAAAAGTTTGCGCCAACGTTAGCCCCCTAACTTGGTGGCTAACGTTGGCGCCACAAGCACACAAGGCAAGGCCAACGTTAGGGTCAAAGTTAGACCCCTAACGTTGGCACCAACGTTCATATCAGCAAATTTTGTGGGCTGCTATGAAAAGTTGGAGCAAAAGTTAGACCCCTAACTTTTGCTCCAACTTTTGGTCCAACTTTTGCAAAACTCCAACCCGGTTCAATTGGTTCACTTTGGTTCTTCTCCAAACTTCAAGAGCAATCAACCAAGGCCTCTTTCAACCCAATTCCACCAAGAGCAAAGGCCCAACTCAAGGCTTGAAGATCATTTGAAGAAAGTGTATAAATAGGATAGAATTCAAGTTCTTCGGGGAGCTTTCCTTTTGGAATTTTCATAATAGTTTTCGGAGTGCTTTTGGATTGAGTGAACTTTAATTTCTTTGTCTTGGGGAAGGAGAATTCACTTCTCTTCCTCTCAGTTTTATTGCTTTCAATTTCAATTACAATTGTCTTGGATCTTGGGTTGGAAAATTGAAGAAATTCTGTTTCAATCTCATCCTTGGATCTCTCTGTTTATTTACTGAATTTGAATTTCTGTTTCTGTTACTAGCTTCTCATCTACTTTCCTTGCAATTTACAATTTCCTTTCAATTGTTCTTGTTGGATCTAGGAAGGCATTGAGATCTAGACTTGGTTTTCTAGTCTCTGGGTCCTGAGATCTGATTTCCCATTTTCAATTCTCTGTTTACTGCTTTATATGTTCATTTACTTTTCTGTTTCAGAACCGATTCAATCCCAATTCCCTTTTACTCTTCTGTTAATGCAATTCAACTTTTCCTTGTTTAAATTCTGCAAATCCAATCCCCAATTCCCTTTACAATTCCAGCCGTTTACATTTCTTGCACTTTAAGATTCCGCTATTTACATTTCTTGCATTCTAAGTTTCTGCTATTTAATTTCTTGTTCTTTAAGATTCAGTACTTTAATTCCCTGTTCTCTTTACTTCCATGCAATTTAATTTCTGCACATCACAAAACACTCAACCAAATCTTGATTCGCTTGACTAAATTAACCACTAAGCTAAAATTGCTCAATCCTTCAATCCCTGTGGGATCGACCTCACTCCCGTGAGTTTTTATTACTTGATACGACCCGGTACACTTGCCGGTTAGATTTGTGTGTTTTGGGAGAAATTTATTTTTTACCAAAATATCTCATCACCCCCAAAACGTGATCACAGGATCAATAATACAATCTAGGATGTCTTTTACAATAATAAAAAGTTCTATTTATAATAAACTAGCTACTAGGGTTTACAGAAGCAAGTAATTGATTCATAAATCCACTTCTGGGGCCTACTTGGTGTGTGCTTGGGCTGAGCATGAATGTTACACGTGCAGAGGCTCTTTCTGGAGTTGAACGTCAGGTTGTAACGTATTTCTGGCGTTCAACTCTAGTTTGTGACTTGTTTCTGGCGTTTAACTCCAGACAGCAGCATAGAACTGGCGTTCAACGCCCTTTTACGTCGTCTAAACTCGGCCAAAGTATGGACTATTATACATTGCTGGAAAGCCCTGGATGTCTTCTTTCCAACGCAATTAGAAGCGCGCCATTTTGAGTTCTGTAGCTCCAGAAAATCCACTTTGGGTGCAGAGAGGTCAGAATCCAACAGCATCAGCAGTCCTTTTTCAACCTCTAAATCTGATTTTTGCTCAAGTCCCTCAATTTCAGCCAGAAAATACCTGAAATCTCAAAAAAACACACAAACTCATAGTAAAGTCCAGAAATGTGAATTTAACATAAAAACTAATGAAAACATCCCTAAAAGTAACTAGATCCTACTAAAAACATACTAAAAACAATGCCAAAAAGCGTATAAATTATCCGCTCATCACAACACCAAACTTAAATTGTTGCTTATCCCCAAGCAACTGAAAATCAAATAGGATAAAAAGAAGAGAATATACTATAAATTCCAAACTATCAATGAAACATAGCTTCAATCATATGAGCGGGACTTATAGCTTTTTGCCTCTTGAATAGTTTTGGCATCTCACTTTATCCATTGAAGTTCAGAATGATTGGCTTCTATAGGAACTCAGAGTTTAGATAGTGTTATTGATTCTCCTAGTTCAGTATGATGATTCTTGAACATAGCTTCTTTATGAGTCTTGGCCGTGGCCCTAAGCACTTTGTTTTCCAGTATTACCACCGGATACATAAATGCCACAGACACATAATTGGGTGAACCTTTTCAGATTGTGACTCAGCTTTGCTAAAGTCCCCAATTAGAGGTTTCCAAGGTTCTTAAGCACACTCTTTTTTTGCTTTGGACCTTGACTTTAACCGCTCAGTCTCAAGTTTTCACTGACACCTTCACGCCACAAGCACATGGTTAGGGACAGCTTGGTTTAGCCGCTTAGACCAAGATTTTATTCCTTTAGGCCCTCCTATCCACTGATGCTCAAAGCCTTGGGATCCTTTTTATTTGCCCTTGCCTTTTGGTTTTAAGGGTTATTGGCTTTTTGCTCTTGCCTCTTGGTTTTAAGAGCTTTTGTCTTTTTCTGCTTGCTTTTTCTTTTTCTTTCTATATATTTTTTTTTCGCCTATTTTTTTTTTCTGCAAGCTTTGTTCTTTGCTGCTTTTTCTTGCTTCAAGAATCATTTTTATGATTTTTCAGATTATCAAATAACATGTTTCCTAGTCATCATTCTTTCAAGAGCTAACATATTTAACATTCTTAAACAACAACTTCAAAAGACATATGCACTGTTCAAGCATACATTTAGAAAACAAGAAGCATTGTCACCACATCAATATAATTAAGCTAAGTTCAAGGATAAATTTGAAACTCATGTACTTCTTGTTCTTTTGAATTAAAACAGTTTTCATTTAAGAGAGGTGATGGATTCATAGGACATTCATAACTTTAAGACAAAGTTACTAACTACTAATGATCATGTAATGAAGACACAAACATAGATAGGCACTTAACATAGAAAACGAAAAACAAAGAATGTAAGAACAAGGAATGAGTCCACCTTAGTGATGGTGGCGTTTCCTTCTTGAGGAACCAATGATGTCCTTGAGCTCTTCTATGTCTCTTCCTTGTCTTTGTTGCTCCTCCCTCATTGCTTTTTGATCTTCTCTTATTTCATGAAGGATGATGGAGTGCTCTTGATGTTCCACCCTTAGTTGTCGAATGTTGGAGCTTAGTTCTCCTAGGGAGGTGTTGATTTGATCCCAATAGTTTTGTGGAGGAAAATGCATTTGAGGCATCTCCGGGATCTCATGGTGATGAGCTTCATGCGCCTCTTGAGCTCCATGAATGGGCTCTCTTGCTTGCTCCATCTTTTTCTTAGTGATGGGCTTGTCCTCTTTAATGAGGATATCTCCCTCTATGTCAATCCCAGCCGAATTGCATAGGTGGCAAATGAGGTGAGGAAAGGCTAACCTTGCCATAGTGGAGGACTTGTCAGCCACTTTGTAGAGTTCTTGAGGTATAATCTCATGAACTTCCACCTCTTCTCCAATCATGATGCTATATATGGATCATGATGGCCCGGTCTATAGTAACTTCAGACCGGTTGCTAGTGGGAATGATTGAGCATTGAATGAACTCCAACCATCCTCTAGCTACAGGCTTAAGGTCCAGTCTTCTTAGTTGAACCGGTTTGCCTTTTGAGTAAATCTTCCATTGAGCTCCTTCTACACATATGTCCATGAGGACTTGGTCCAACCTTTGATCAAAGTTGACTCTCCTTGTGTAGGGGCGTGCGTTCTCTTCCATGTTTGGCAAGTTGAACGCCAACCTCACATTTTCCGGACTAAAATCTAAGTATTTCCCCCGAACCATGGTGAGATAATTCTTTGGGTTCGGGTTCTTACTTTGATCATGGTTCCTAGTGATCCATGCATTAGCATAGAACTCTTGAACCATTAGGATGCCGACTTGTTGGATGGGGTTTGTTAGAACTTCCCAACCTCTTCTTTGAATTTCATGTCGGATCTCCGGATACTCATTTCTTTTGAGTTTGAAAGGGACTTCAGGGATCACCTTCTTCTTGGCCACAACATCATAGAAGTGGTCTTGATGGGCTTTGGAGATGAACCTTTCCATCTCCCATGACTCGGAGGTGGAAGCTTTTGTCTTCCCTTTCCCTTTCCTAGAGGATTCTCCGGTCTTAGGTGCCATCAATGGTAATGGAAAAACAAAAAGCTTATGCTTTTACCACACCAAACTTAGAATTTTGCTCGCCCTCGAGCAAGAGAAGAAAGAAAAGATGAAGAAGAAGAAGAAGAAAATATGGAGAGGAGGGGGGAGGTGTGTTTCGGCCAAGAAGAGAAGAGAGGGTTGTGTTGTGTGAAAATGAGGAAGAATGGAGGGTTATATATAGGGAAGGGAGGAGGGTGAGGTTTCGGCCATATAGGGTGGGTTTGGGTGGGAAATTGATTTTGAATTTTGAAGGTAGGTGGAGTTTATGAGGTAGGTTTATGGGGAAGAGTGGATGGATGTGAGTGGTGAAGAGGTGATGGGGAAGAGAGATTGAGGTGATTGGTGAAGGGTTTTGGGGAAGAGTGTTTATGGGATTGTGTGAAAGAGGGGTGAGAAGAAGTGAATGGAGGTAGGTGGGGATCCTGTGGGGTCCACAGATCCTGAGATGTTCAAGGATTTACAACCTTGCACCAAATTAGGTATGTAAAATGCCCTTGCACACAACTCTGGGCGTTCAGCGCCAGGTTGGTGCTTGTTCTGGGCGTTGAACACCCATTTGTAGCCTATTTCTGGCGTTGAACGCCAGAACCATGCTTGTTCTGGGCGTTCAGTGCCAGCTCTCCTCCAGGGTGCATTTCTGGCGTTCAACCGCCCAAATGCTGCCCATTTCTGGCGTTCAGCGACAGAACCATGCTCTGTTCTGGTGTTGAACGCCCAAAACATGCTTCTTACTAGCGTTTAAACACCAGTAAGGTCTTCCTCCAGGGTGTGATTTTTCTTCTGCTGTTTTTTTTTATTCCGTTTTCAATTTTATATTTATTTTGTGACTCCACATGATCATGAACCTAATAAAACATGAAAAACAAAAATAAAATTAAATAATTAAACATTGGGTTGTCTCACAGATGTGCAGAGCTTTGTTGAGACCTCCCAACACTAAACTTAGAGTTTGGATATGGGGGTTTGACACCAAACTTAGAGTTTGGTTGTGGCCTCCCAACACCAAACTTAGAGCTTGACTATGGGGGCTTTGGTTGACTCTGCTTTGAGAGAAGCTTTTTATGCTTCCTCTCCATGGATGCAGAGAGAGATCCTTGAGTTGTAAACACAAGGTTGTCCTCATTTATTTGAAGGATCAATTCTCCTCTGTCCACATCAATCACAGCTCTTGCTGTGGCTAGGAAAGGTCTTTCTAGGATGATGGATTCATCCTCATCTTTCCCAGTATCAAGGACTATGAAATCAGCAGGGATGTAAAGGCCTTCAACCTTTACTAACACGTCCTCTACTTGTCCATATGCCTGTTTTCTTGAATTGTCTGCCATCTCTAATGAGATTTTAGCAGCTTGCACCCCATAGATTCCCAGCTTTTCTATTACAGAGAGGGGCATGAGGTTTATCCCTGAACCAAGGTCACACAGAGCCTTTTCAAAGATCATGTTGCCTATGGTACAAGGTAGTATGAACTTTCCAGGATCCTGTTTCTTCTGAGGCAATGTCAGTTGATCCAGATCACTTAGTTCATTGGTGAACAAGGGAGGTTCATCTTCCCAAGTCTCAATACCAAATAATTTGGCATTTAGCTTCATGATTGCACCAAGGAACTTGGCAGCTTGCTCTTCAGTAACATCCCCATTCTCTTCAGAAGAGGAGTACTCATCAGAACTCATGAATGGCATAAGGAGGTTCAATGGAATCTCTATGGTCTCTAGATGAGCCTCAGAGTCCTTTGGTTCCTCAGAGGGAAGCTCCTTATTGATCACTGGACGTCCCAGGAGGTCTTCCTCCTTGGGATTCACGTCCTCTCCTTCCCTTACAGGTTCGGCCATGGTGCTTATGTCAATGGCCTTGCACTCTCCTTTTGGATTCTCTTCTGTATTGCTTGGGAGAGTACTAGGAGGGATTTCAGTGATCCTTTTACTCAGCTGGCCCACTTGTGCTTCCAAATTTCTAATGGAAGACCTTGTTTCATTCATGAAACTCACAGTGGCCTTGGATAGATCAGAGACTAAGTTTGCTAAGCTAGATGGATTCTGCTCTGAATTCTCTGTCTATTGCTGAGTGGATGATGGAAAAGGCTTGCTGTTGCTAAACCTGTTTCTTCCACCATTATTAAAGCCTTGTTGAGGCCTTTGATCCTTCCATGAGAGATTTGGATGATTTCTCCATGATGGATTATAGGTGTTTCTATATGGTTCACCCATGTAATTTACCTCTGCTATTTGATGGGATATTTTTGCGGAAAAACGAATTTCTCCAAAACACCCAAATCTAACCGACAAGTGCACCGGGTCGCATCAAGTAATAATAACTCACGGGAGTGAGGTCGATCCCACAGGGATTGAAGGATTGAGCAATTTTAGTTTAGTGGTTGATTTAGTCAAGCGAATCAAGATTTGGTTGAGTGATTTGTGATTTGCAGAATTTAAATTGCATGGAAAGTAAAGGGAATGGGTAATTGACATGAAATTAAAGAGAACAGGAATTTAAATGCTGAATCTTAAAGAACAAGAAATTAAATGGTAGAAACTTAGAACGCAAGAAATGTAAATTGCAGAATCTTAAAGTGCAAGAAATGTAAATAGCTTGAATTGTAAAGGGAATTGGGAGTTGGATTTGCAGAAATTAAACGAGGGAAAGTAAATTGCAACCAACAGAGAAGTAAAAGAACACTTGGACTGAACCGGATCTAAAAACAGAATTGTAAATAAGCATGAAAACGGTAAACAAGGAATGGGAAATGGGGAATCCGGATCTCAGGACCCAAGAGACTAGATAACCAAGTATAGATCTCAATGCCTTCCTAGATCCAACAAGAACAATTGCAAAGGAATTGTAAATTGCAAAGAAAGTAGATGAAGAACAATTAACAAAAATTAAATTCAATAAGCAGTAGAAGAAACAGAGAGATCTTCGGATGAGATTGAAACAGAATTCCTTCAATTCCAAGACAATTGCAATTGAAATTGAAAGCAATAAAACTAAGAGGAAGAGAGTGGAATTCTCCTTCCCCGAAACTAAGAAATTAAAGATCACTCAATATCCAAAGCTCTCCGAAAACTATTATGAAAACTCCAAAAGGAAAAAGCTCCCTTAAGAACTTGAATTCTATCCTATTTATACACTTTCTTCAAATGATCTTCAAGCCTTGAGTTGGGCCTTTGCTCTTGGTGGAATTGGGTTGAGAGAGGCCTTAGTTGATTGCTCTTGGAGTTTGGAGAGGAACCAAAGTGAACCAAGTGAACCGGGTTGGAGTTTTGCAAAAGTTTGAGTAAAAGTTTGAGTAAAAGTTTGAGGCAAACTTTTGGTCCAACTTTTCATATCAGCCTCCATGTTTTGCTGATACCCACATTTGTGCAAAAGTTAGGGGTCTAACTTTTGCTCCAACGTTGGCCTTCCTTAGTGCACTTATGGCGCCAACGTTAGCCCAAAAGTTAGGGGCTAACGTTGGTGCAAACTTTTGCTCCCCCTTTGTGTTTTTCATGTGCCAACGTTAGCCCAAAATTTAGAGGCTAACGTTGGCGCAAACTTTTGGTGGCCAGGGGGTGTTTTTCTCATGCCAACGTTAGCCATAAAGTTAGGGGCTAACGTTGGCGCAAACTTTTGGTGCCCAGGGAGTGTTTTTCTCATGCCAACGTTAGCCACAAAGTTAGGGGCTAACGTTGGCGCAAACTTTTGGTGCCCAGGGAGTAACTTTCATGTGCCAACGTTAGCCAAAAAGTTAGGGGCTAACGTTAGGGCTAACTTTTCACCCAAAAGTTTGTGCAAAAGTTTGAGGCTAACTTTTGGTCCAACTTTTTGCTTCCTGGTTCATTTTCACTTATTCCATTGTCCTCTCTTTACTCCTAGCCATTCCTTCTTGCTTCAACCTTTCTCCAAGCTTTCTTCACCTATCATTAATCAACCAAACACATCAAAGCTATGCTTAAAATCATGAGATATTCATTTTATCATAATATGTGCCAATTATAGCATAAAACCTCATGAAATAGCATGAATTCATACATGGTCGATTCAATCAAAGGAAGCATGAGAATTTACCCAAATTAGCTTACTTGTAGCTCAAGAAAGTGCACAATTCAATTGAAAACAAAAGAAAAAGGCTAGTGAAACTAGGCTAAGATGACTTGTCATCACAACACCAAACTTAAAGCTTGCTTGTCCCCAAGCAAGAAAAGATTTATTGAGAAGAAAGGATGAAATGGAAGAGGATGTTCATGCTAGCAGAGTATTATTGATAGTTCATGGGATTTTGTGTGGATATGTAAATACTCACTTCTTATTGGCTCCTAGGCCTAGAAAGTCTCCTTCATGCTTCAAGTAACATACTGTTATGACCTCTCATTATTCCTTTATCCTTAGCTATTACTTTGTTTATAAGCTTTATTTGAGTGTCATGTGTAGCAAGTTCATTTCCTTTTCTTTATACTTGACACATTATTCACTATAGACACTTGGCTCACATTCCTTCTTAGAACATTGATGCCCAGCACCTCTTTGGGCTACTAAGTGCCTTGTAGTTAGGTTGCTCTTGATAGTGGACTTTCAGCTGATGATCCCGGGTTAGTTAGCCCAAGTCACCGAGTGTTGATGCACTCCAAAGAGCTTAATAATCCAAGCAGATCCTAATACAAAGACACCACAGGCATATATTCTAAGGTTCAAGCTATTAGTGTCCAGCTTTGTTTCTTTTTGTTTTTCTTTTGTTCTGCCACTTCTTTTTTTTCTTTCTTTTTGTTTTTCTTTCTAACCAAGGATTTTTATTCGATTGAGATTCATAGACAGTAGGCCACTCTATACTTAGAAGGAGATATCCTGGCTCTTTATTCACTAAAAGTAAGCTATTATACAATCACACACATACCAGCACTTACTTTTATTCTACTTCTATCTAACAGAGACCATCTTACTTCACATTCAAACATTTCTTTTATTGAACTTAAAGATGCAGGGGGCAAAACATGCTTTTTGCTAGGTGAAAGTAAACACACAAGCACACACATAGACTAGCTTACTTATTCTAAGATTGATTCTACTTGTATTAGATGAACACTTTAACAAAACACAAGTCAAAACATTTTTCAACAGTAAGAGTTAACTGTAAATACAACCTATTGGTTTGCAGTTCCTTTGTCCTTCCTTCTGTTGTGCCCTTTTGAGTTTTGATGCATAGTGTCTTCAACTGGTGGTGAATTCCCTGCATAATTCTCAACAGTTGCTTGCTTCTCAAGCCCTTAGATGACCAGTTAGTATGCATGAGTTGAGTGTGGCTTGTGGATTTAATTTGGTGTCGGGATACCAAACTTAAGCTCTTGCCACTTCTCTGGATACAGCAGGTTAACTCTAGGCAAAATCTTGTATCCTTGCTAAAGGTTATGAAGTTAAGACTAAAAAGCAGTTAAGTGGTTGAATAATCTATTCGATTGCTTGGAGCTAACAATGTGCAGGAGATTAGAATGTGCTTTTGAATGAGGTTTTGGTGGAATACCAAACTTAGAATCCTCCATTCTCCTTTAAGATGTTTTTGGTGTGCAACACCAAACTTAGCTCCTTGCAATACATATCAATTATTCAACATTTTTATTGAAAAGGCTATGAAAAGGAAACTACCTCAGGTTGGGTTGCCTCCCAACAAGCGCTCTTTTATTGTCATTAGCTTGACATCCTTCAATTCCTTTCAAGAAGGCTGTAGGTTCTGGACCTCTTTTTCCTTATCCCATTGTCCTCCCAAGTACAGCTTTGCTCCGTGACCATTTGCTGTGAATTGATTCTTTGTTGCTTCATCTAGCAGTTCAATGCTCCCATAAGGAAAAACCTTTGTCACCAAGTATGGACCAGTCCACTTTGACTTCAGTTTGCCAGGGAAAATCTTAAGCCTTAAATTATACAGGAGCACTTGCTGTCCTGGCTTGAATTCCTTCTTTGTGATTTTTTTGTCATGCCACCTCTTAGCTCTTTGCTTGTATATCTTAGCATTCTCATAGGCTTCTTTCCTGAATTCATCTAACTCATTTAGTTGCAACAACCTTTTTTCTCCTGCAGCTTGGGAATCAAGGATGAGGAGTTTAGTGGCCCAAAAAGCTCTGTGTTCAAGCTCTACAGGGAGGTGGCAGGATTTGCCATACAATAGCTGAAAGGGTGACTTGCCAATAGGAGTTTTGAAAGCTGTCCTGTATGCCCATAATGCATCTTCTAGCTTCCTAGCCCAATCTTTTCTTGTGCTTCCCACTGTTTTCTCTAGGATCTTCTTTAACTCCCTATTTGCTAGTTCAGCCTGGCCATTAGTCTGAGGGTGGTAAGGTGTAGCCACTTTATGGATTACTCCATATTTGTGGAGGAGCTTCTCCATCTGTTTATTGCAAAAGTGACTTCCACCATCACTGATAAGACTCTTGGGCACTCCATATCTTGTGAAAATGTGCTTTTTAAGGAATTGGAGGACAATCTGTGTATCACAAGTGGTCGTAGCTATGGCTTCCACCCACTTTGAGACATATTCCACTGCGACTAAGATATATCTGAAAGAATAGGAAGGGGGAAAGGGCCCCATGAAATCAATTCCCCATAGATCAAATAATTCCAGTTCCAAGATGAAATTTTGAGGCATCTCATTCCTTCTTGTTAATCCTCCTGCTTTCTGGCATTCATTACATTGGTGAACATATTCTCTGGCATCTTTGAAAATAGTTGGCCAATAGAAGCCGCTCTGCAATATCTTTGCAGCTGTCTTCTCTGGGCCAAAGTGTCCACCATAAGCTGAACCATGGCAGTGCCACAGGATATCCCTCATTTCACTCTCAGGGACACACCTTCTAATTACTCCATCAGAACATCTCTTGAACAGGAAGGGTTCATCCCATAAGAATTTCTTTCCCTCATTGATTAACTTCTTCACTTGTTGCTTAGAAAAGTCTTGAGGTATCTTTCTTCCCACTTTCTAGTTTGCTATGTCAGCAAACCAGGGTGCTTGCTGGATCTGCAAAAGGTGCTCATCTGGGAAGCTTTCGTTCATGGGCTGAGATGCTTGTTGAATTGTTTCATGTGGTAGCCTCGACAAATGGTCAGCAACCCGGTTTTCAGTGCCCTTCCTGTCTCTTACCTCAATGTCAAACTCTTGTAAGAGCAATATCCACCTGATAAGTCTTGGTTTAGCATCCTGTTTTGACATCAAATACTTAAGTGCAACATGGTCAGTATAAACCACAACTTTGGATCCTATTAAGTATGATCTAAACTTATCAAAAGCATAAACTACAGCTAGCAACTCCTTCTCTGTTGTGGTGTAATTTCTTTGGGCCTCATTCAACACTTTACTTGCATAATATATGACATGATGTAAGTTGCCCTTCTTTTGCCCAAGTACAGCACCAATTGCAAGGTCACTTGCATCACACATGAGTTTAAAGGATAACTCCCAATCTGGAGGTGTGATGATTGGTGCTGTTGTGAGTTTGTTTTTTAAAGTTTCAAAGGCTTGCTGGCAGTTTTCATCAAAAATAAAAGGGTTATCAAGCATTAGTAGATTACTCAAAGGTTTAGCTATTTTTGAAAAATCCTTGATAAACCTTCTGTAGAATCCGGCATGCCCTAAGAAACTTCTAACAGATTTCACATTAATTGGTGGAGGGAGTTTTTCTATGATTTCAACCTTTGCCTTATCAACCTCTATCCCTTTTCTTGAAACTTTATGGCCAAGAACAATCCCTTCGGGTACCATGAAGTGGCATTTCTCCCAGTTCAAAACTAAATTAGTTTCTTGGCATCGTTTTAAGACAAGGGTTAAATGGTTCAGGCAAGCATTGAAATTATCACCAAAAACAGAGAAGTCATCCATGAAGACTTCTAAAAACTTTTCGACCATATCAGAGAAAATGGAGAGCATACACCTTTGAAATGTGGCAGGGGCGTTGCAGAGCACAAAGGGCATCCTCCGGTATGCAAAGACTCCAAATGGACATGTAAAGGCAGTTTTCTCTTGGTCCTTGGGGTCCACCACGATTTGATTATACCCAGAATATCCAACCAAAAAGCAATAATAGGCATGGCCAGCCAACCTTTCCAGCATCTGATCAATGAATGGGAGAGGGAAATGATCCTTCCTGGTGGCATCATTCAATCTTCTATAGTCTATGCACATCCTCCACCTAGTCACTGTTCTAGTAGGGATCAATTCATTCTTCTCATTAGTGATGACCGTCATTCCTCCTTTCTTTGGTACAACTTGAACCGGGCTTACCCATGGGCTGTCAGATATTGGGAAGATTATCCCTGCATTCCACAGCTTCATTACTTCCTTCTGGACAACTTCCTTCATTGTGGGATTTAGCCTTCTTTGTGGTTGAACCACTGGTTTGGAATTATCCTCCAAGAGGATCTTATGCATACATACTGCAGGGCTGATTCCCTTCAGGTCATCAATGGTCCATCCTAAAGCATCTTTGTGAGCTTTGAGTACATCAAGAAGTTCTCCTTCTTCCTTCTTTGTCAGGGATGAATTAATGATTACTGGGAAGCTCTCCAATGTGCCAAGGAATGCATATTTGAGATGGGTGGGTAATGGTTTCAGTTCTTGTTTTCGTACTTCTTCCTTCCTGACTTGTTTTTCATCTTGCTCAATGGAAGTCTCAGCTACTTGTTCCTTTGTTGCCCCTTGATTTCCTTCTTGCTCTTGAGGACTTTCTTCCAGCATTTCTTCCACCAAACTCTCTATCATGTCCACTCTCACATAATCCTCTTGCTCAGGAATGTGTTGCATTGACTTGAAGACGTTTATGATCATTTGTTCATTGTGGACCCTGAAGATCATTTCTCCTTTTTCTACATCAATAGTGGCTCTTGCTGTGGCTAGAAATGGCCTTCTGATGACAAGTCATCTTAGCCTAGTTTCACTAGTCATTTTCTTTTGTTTTCACTTGAATTGTGCACTTTCTTGAGCTACAAGTAAGCTAATTTGGGTAGATTTTCATGCTTCCTTTGATTGAATCAACCATGTATGAATTTATGCTATTTCATGAGGTTTTATGCTATAATTGTCACATATTATGAAAGAATGAATATCTCATGATTTTAAGTATAGCTTTGATGTGTTTGGTTGATTAATGATAGGTGAAGAAAGCTTGGAGAAAGGTTGAAGCAAGAAGGAATAGCTAGGAGTAAAGAGAGGACAATGGAATAAGTGAACTTGAACCAGGTGATGAGTATTTTGGTGAAAAATTAATTTCTCCCAAAACACACAAATCTAACCGGCAAGTGTACCGGGTCGCATCAAGTAATAAAAACTCACGGGAGTGAGGTCGATCCCACAGGGATTGAAGGATTGAGCAATTTTAGTTTAGTGGTTGATTTAGTCAAGCGAATCGAGTGTTGGTTGGATGATTTGTGATTTGCAGAATGTAAATTGCATGAAAGTAAAGAGAGCAGGAAATTAAATTGCTGAATCTTAAGGAACAAGAAATTAAATGGCAGAAACTTAGAGTGCAAGAAATGTAAATTGCGGAATCTTAAAGTGCAAGGAATGTAAATTGCTTGAAATGTAAAGGGGATTGGGACGTGGATTTGCAGAAATTAAACAAGGAAAAGTTAAATTGCATCAAACAGAAGAGTAAAAGGGAATTGGGATTGGATCGGATCTTATAGCAGAAAAGTAAATGAACATGGAAAGCAAGAAACAGAATGTAAATTGGAGATTTGGATCTCAGGACCCAGAGACTAGAAAACTAAGTCTAGATCTCAATGCCTTCCTAGATCCAATGAAAACAATTGCAAGGGAATTGTAAATTGCAAAGAGAATAGATGAAGAGCAATTAACCAGAAATGAAATTCAATTAACAGTCAAGAAACAAAGAGATCCAAGATTGAGATTGAAACAGAATTTCTTCAATTCTCCAATCCAAGATCCAAGACAAGTGTAATTGAAATTAAAAGCAATGAAAACAAAGAAATTAAAGATCACTCTATGCCAAAAGCTATGAAAATTCAAAGGAAAAACTCTTCCGGAAAAAGCTCCCTTATGACTTGAATTCTATCCTATTTATACACTTTCTTCCAATGATCTTCAAGCCTTGAGTTGGGCCTTTGCTCTTGGTGGAATTGGGTTGAAAGAGGCCTTGGTTGATTGCTCTTGGAGTTTGAAGAAGAACCAAAGTGAACCAATTGAACCGGGTTGGAGTTTTGCAAAAGTTGGAGTAAAAGTTTGAGCCAAAGTTAGGGGTCTAACTTTGGCTCCAACTTTTCACATCAGCTAGCACAATTTGCTGATACCAACGTTGGTACCAAAGTTAGGGGTCTAACTTTGGCTCCAACGTTGGCCCTTTCTAGTGCACTCATGGCGCCAACGTTAGCCTCCAAGTTAGGGGTCTAACGTTGGTGCAAACTTTTGCTCCTCTCCCTTATATTTTCATGTGCCAACGTTAGCCTCCAAGTTAGGGGTCTAACGTTGGCACAAACGTTAGGTGGCCAGGGAGGAGTTTCTCATGCCAATGTTAGCCTCAAAGTTAGGGGGCTAACGTTGGCGCAAACTTTTGGAGCCCAGGGGAGAATTTTCAAGTTCCAACGTTAGCCTCCAAGTTAGGGGGCTAACGTTGGGGCTTACTTTTCAACCAAAAGTTTGTGCAAAAGTTTGATGCTAACTTTAGGTCCAGCTTCTTGCTTCCTGGTTCAATTTCACTTATTCCATTGTCCTCTCTTCACTCCTAGCCATTCCTTCTTGCTTCGACCTTTCTCCAAGCTTTCTTCACCTATCATTAATCAACCAAACATATCAAAGCTATGCTCAAAATCATGAGATGTTCATTCTTTCATAATATGCAACAAATATAGCATAAAACCTCATGAAATGGCATGAATTCATACATGGTTGATTCAATCAAGGGAAACATGAAAATCTACTCAATTAGCTTGCTTGTAGCTCAAGAAAGTGCATAATTCTAATGAAAACAAAAGAAAAAGACTAGTTAAAATAGGCTAGGATGACTTGTCATCACAACACCAAACTTAAAGCTTGCTTGTCCCCAAGCAAGAAATAGATTTATGCTCCAAGGTTCTTTCAATTAAGATGGATTGAGGAACACTTGTAAAGTGCAGTGAGTGAAGTGATCAAGTATCAGTGGGCTGAACTCTAAATCATATGCTCATGCAAGGGCTTCAGTGCTCACTAGTCCTTACATATTGGGAGTCGTAGGTCTTTAGGATTTTCATCCAAATGGTACCATGGAGATCTCTTTATATGTAATCACCTTAAAGCAGCTTATAATTTCTGTGCTTTGGCCTCGACTCTAAGTATCATGTCTCAAAGCGGCTCTTTAGATAAGCTTTCAATCAATACTCCTAAACCAGTTGGTTTTAAGGTATTAGGTGTTAAAGCACCCCTAAGGATTTACTTGCTCAAGCCTCTTTCCTTGACACACTTCAACCACAAGCATTTACTAGGATAACAACTCTTTGAGTTTTTGTTTCTTTCTTTCTTTTTCTGCCTAGTAATTGATGCTCAGAGCCTTGGGCCATGTTCTTTTTGTTTTTGTATTTTCTTTTCTTTCTTTTGTTTTGTTTGCTGCTTCTTGGATCAATAAATTTTTGAGAATCTCCACAATACTTCTTTGAACTTCATGTCCCGCCTATGAGCTCCCATGCAAGTTTTCACAAGCATGCAACCTCAATACAAAACCACACAACTAGAACCACCACTTCTCCCAATCTTTTGCTTGCCCCAAAACTGATTGATTCCTCAATCCTTCTTTTCAAAGAACTTTCATGTGATGCATTTCTTGAAAATTGAGTACAAACAAGTTTTGAAGATGAGAATGTTGTGAATGATCAAGCCTCTTACTTATTGAATTATAAAGAAAGACTATGCTATGCAGACAAGCAGGGCAGATAAGGATACAATCCAACTTTCAATTACAGCAATATTTGATGCAAAACAATGACTTAACAATACAACCTGTTGAAGTTTACTTGCTTTCCTTCTTCTCATCATCATCATTGCTGGCCTTTAGGTTCATCTTTTGTTTCTTTGGTTGATGATGCTTAAGCCTTCCAACAGCTTGTATGGACCTCTGCAATGATATTGAAAGTTGCTTGTTCCCCAAGCACTTGCAAAAGGGTTAGCTTGCATGATTTATTTGTGGGCCTTTGTACTTACTTTGGTGTGGGAACACCAAACTTAGTACCTTGCCAATGCATTGGATTAACCATGTGTGAAACTCTTTTTCTTCTTTTTCAAAAGCAATAAAACTGAAAACTAGGAAACAGCAGAATAGTTAACTAGTTTATCCAACATGCTTGAAGTCAGCATTATGCAGAAGGTGAGAGTGTGTTTTATAATGAGATTTTGGTGGAACACCAAACTTAGAATCCTTCATTCTCCCTTAGATTGTTTTGGTGTGCAACACCAAACTTAGCTTCTTGCATTATAGATAAAACTAATTAACCTTTTTATTCAAATAGTTATGAATAGAAAACTACCTCGGGATGGGTTGCCTCCCAACAAGCGCTCTTTTATTGTCACTAGCTTGACATCCTTCACTCTGTGCTCATGGAAGTTGAGGCTTCTGTTGCCTTAGGTTTCCTCCTCTTGCTATGGGCTTCCTTCCCTCTATTTCTCTTTCCATAGCCTTCTTATTTTCCTCCATGACTTCCTTCTCTTTCAACACAGCATCCTTTTCATGGCTCTTTGGGTTCAGAGTCCCCTTTTTCTCACCCAATTCAGCAAGGTTTTGCACTAATTGTTCTACCTGCCTTTCAAGTCTTCTGAGTGAAGCCTCCTGGTTCTTGCTTATCATCTCTTGATGCTTCTTTATTTCTTCTCGCTCTATTGCCATCATTTCTTGAATTTTGATGGACCTTTTCCATCAGCATTTCTAGAATATAGATCCTTTGAAAGGTTGGAAGTGGTTGTGGCAATTGTGGTGGTTGATGAAGGTCATTTTGAGCGAATGGTGAGGTAGGACGAGGTTGGAAGTGTGTGTGATTGTTGTTGTGGGGTGTGTTTTAAGTTGATTTTTGAAGTTGGGATTGTTGTAGTTGAAGTCCCTTGGTCTTTGGTTTTGGTTCTCAACCCCCCTCCCATTAGAATGAGTTCTCCAAGGTGGATTGTACACATCATTCTGAGGCCTGTTCTGGAGCATGCTAGAGTGATTGCTTGGAGCTTGTAGTTGCTCATAGCTTTGTTGCTTATGGTTAATGGCCCCAAAGGAGAGGAGTAATGGAGCTAGAAGGAGTGGATTCAATCCTAGCTCAAAACAAGATGATGCAGCAGCAAATTCAACAACAATTTGAGCAAATGGCCAAGAGGATTGATAGTCTCCAAGTTGCAGCAGTTAACACTAGCCAACCATCAACCACATGGGGACAGAGTGAAGAAACTCAAGAAGAACAACAACAAGAGCAAGTACAGTATAAGGAAGTATCTGTTGAGAGACCTTCAAACTCACTGCCCAGTGACACAATCCCAAATCCCAAGGAGGAATGCAAGGCAATACAATTAAGGAGTGGGAGAACATTGATAAGCAACAATGACACTATAAGGAAGCAAGCAGAGAACATCAAAGAACCAACGGAGGATGAGAAGCAAACAAAGGTAGATGAGGCCAAGGAGCAAGTTGTGATGCCAAACAAAAGCACTGAGAAACTTAAAGAGAAGGACAACCAGCCACAAAGCTCAAGGGAAGTAGCTCAAGGACAGCAGCAAATAGGAAAGAGCACCACACCTCCACTGCCATATCCCCAGAGGTTTAACAAAGAGGTTAAAGACCAGCATTTTCACAAATTCCTTGAGATTTTCAAGAAGCTAGAAATTAATATCCCCTTGGCTGAAGCACTGGAACAAATGCCTCTATATTCCAAGTTTCTGAAGGATCGTATCAACAAGAAAAGAAGTTGGCTTGAAAGGGAAACCGTATTACTCACCGAGGAATGCAGTGCTGTGATTCAACGGGGTATTCCACCAAAACTTAAGGATCCGGGAAGCTTTGTAGTCTCATGCACTATTGGCAAGATAATTCTCAACAAGGCTCTCTGTGACCTGGGTGCCAGCATCAATTTAATGCCTCTCTCAATGATGAGAAAACTTGCCATAGAAGAGCTTAAACCCACCAGGATGTCACTAGTCATGGCTGACAGATCAATCAAGACACCCAATGTTATTGTGGAGAATCTGTTGGTGAAGGTTGGGGAGTTTATTTTCCCAGCAGATTTTGTAATTTTGGACACTGAAGAAGAAGGAAACGACTCAATCATTCTGGGAAGGCCATTTCTATACACAGCAAGGGCCATCATTGATGTAGAAAAAGGAGAAATGACCTTCAGGGTCCATAATGAACAAATGGTCATAAACGTGTTCAGATCAATGCAAAACGCTCCTGAGCAAGAGGATTACGTAAGAGTGGACATGATAGACAGTTTGGTGGAAGAAACATTGGAAGAAAATTTTCAAGAGCAAGAAGGAAATCAAGGGGCAACAGAGGAACAAGTGGCTGAGACCTCTACTGAGCAGGATGAAAGACAAGATAAGAAGGAAGATGTACGAAAACAAGAACTGAAACCTTTACCCACCTATCTCAAGTATGCATTCCTTGGCACATCGGAGAGCTTCCCAGTAATCATTAATTCATCCCTGACAAAGAAGGAAGAGGGAGAACTTCTTGACGTACTCAAAGCTCACAAAGATGCTTTAGGATGGACCATTGATGACCTGAAGGGAATCAGCCCTGCAGTATGTATGCATAAGATCCTCTTGGAAGATAATTCCAAACCAGTGGTTCAACCGCAAAGAAGGCTAAATCTCACAATGAAGGAAGTTGTCCAGAAGGAAGTAATGAAGTTGTGGAATGCAGGGATAATCTCCCCAATATCTGACAGCCCATGGGTAAGCTCGGTTCAAGTTGTACCAAAGAAGGGAGGAATGACGGTCATCACTAATGAGAAAAATGAGTTGATCCCTACTAGAACATTGACTGGGTGGAGGATGTGCATAGACTATAGAAGATTGAATGATGCCACCAGGAAGGATCATTTCCCTCTCCCATTCATTGATCAGATGCTGGAAAGGTTAGCCGGCCATGCCTATTACTGCTTTTTGGACGGATATTCTGGGTATAATCAAATCGTGGTGGACCCAAAGGACCAAGAGAAAACTGCCTTTACATGTCCATTTGGAGTTTTTGCATATCGGAGGATGCCCTTTGGGCTCTGCAACGCCCCTGCCACATTTCAAAGGTGTATGCTCTCCATTTTCTCTGATATGGTCGAAAAATTTTTAGAAGTCTTCATGGATGACTTCTCTGTTTTTGGTGATAATTTCAATGCTTGCCTAAACCATTTAACCCTTGTCTTGAAACGGTGCCAAGAAACTAATTTGGTTTTAAACTGGGAGAAATGCCATTTCATGGTACCCGAAGGGATTGTTCTTGGCCATAAAGTTTCAAAAAAGGGGATAGAGGTTGATAAGGCAAAGGTTGAGATCATAGAAAAACTCCCTCCACCAATTAATGTGAAATCTGTTAGAAGTTTCTTGGGGCATGCCGGATTTTACAGAAGGTTTATCAAGGACTTTTCAAAAATAGCCAAACCTTTGAGTAATCTGTTAATGCTTGACAACCCTTTTGTTTTTGATGAAAACTGCCAGCATGCCTTTGAAACTTTAAAAAATAGACTCACAACAGCACCAATCATCACACCTCCAGATTGGGAATTACCTTTTGAACTCATGTGTGATGCAAGTGACCTTGCAATTGGTGCTGTACTTGGGCAAAAGAAGGGAAATTTGCATCATGTCATATATTATGCAAGTAAAGTGTTGAATGAGGCCCAAAGAAATTACACCACAACAGAAAAAGAATTGCTAGCTGTAGTCTATGCATTTGATAAGTTTAGATCATATCTAATAGGATCCAAAGTTGTGGTTTACACTGATCATGCTGCACTTAAGTATTTAATGTCAAAGCAGGATGCTAAACCAAGACTCATCAGGTGGATACTGCTCCTACAAGAATTTGACATAGAGATAAGAGATAGGAAGGGCACTGAAAATCAGGTCGCTGATCATCTGTCGAGGTTACCACATGAAACAAGTCAAAAAGCATCCCAGCCCATAAATGAAAGCTTCCCAGATGAGTACCTTCTGCAGATCTAGCAAGCACCTTGGTTTGCTGACATAGCAAATTACAAAGTGGGAAGAAAGATACCACAAGAGTTCTCTAAGCAACAAGTGAAGAAGTTGATCAACGAAGCAAGGAGTGCCCAAGGGATGCACATATTGTCCTCCAATTCCTTAAAAAGCACATCTTCACTAGGTATGGAGTGCCCAAGGGTCTTGTTAGTGATGGTGGTAGTCACTTTTGCAACAAACAGATGGAGAAACTCCTCCACAAATATGGAGTAATTCGTAAAGTAGCCACACCTTACCATCCTCAAACTAACGGCCAAGCTGAACTTGCAAATAGGGAATTAAAGAAGATCCTGGAGAAAAAAGTGGGAATCTCAAGAAAAGATTGGGCTAGAAAGCTAGAGGATGCATTGTGGGCGTATAGGACAACTTTTAAAACTCCTATTGGCAAGTCACCCTTTCAGCTATTGTATGGCAAATCCTGCCACCTCCCTGTAGAGCTTGAACACAGAGCTTTTTGGGCCACTAAACTCCTCAACCTTGATCCCCAAGCTGCAGGAGAAAAAAGGTTGTTACAACTAAATGAGTTGGATGAATTTGGACTAGAGGCTTATGAAAGTGCGAAGATATACAAGGAGAGAGCTAAGAAGTGGCATGACAAGAAGATCACAAAGAAGGAATTCAAGCCAGGACAGCAAGTGCTCCTGTATAATTCGAGGCTTAAAATCTTTCCTGGCAAGCTGAAGTCTAAGTGGACTGGCCCATACTTGGTGACAAAGATTTTTCCCTATGGGAATATTGAACTGCTAGATGAGGCAACGAAGAATCAATTCACAGTAAATGGTCACAGAGCAAAGCTGTACTTAGGAGGACAATGGGGTAAGGAAAAAGAGGTTCAACACCTACAGCCCTCTTAAAAAGAATTGAAAGATGTCAAGCTAGTGACAATAAAAGAGCGCTTGTTGGGAGGCAACCTAACCTGAGGTAGTTTTCTTTTCATAACTTTTTCAATAAGAGTGTTGGATAACTGCTATGTATTGCAAGATGCTAAGTTTGGTGTTCCACCAAAACTACATTCTAACTTCCTGCACATTGCTAGCTCCAAGCAATCAAACAGATTATTCAAACAACTTAACTGTTTTTGTTTAGTCTCATTTTCATAACCTTTAGCAAGGACACAAAAGTTTGCCCAGAGTTAACCTGTTGAATCAGAAGAAGTAGCAGGAAGATACTATGCATCAAGACTCAAAAATGGGCACAGCAGAAAGAAGAACAAAAGAAATGCAAACCAATAGGTTGTATCTATACTTAACTTTTGCTGTTGAGAAATACTTTTGATTGATGTCTTGTTAAAGTGTTCATTTAGTTCAAACAGATTCAAATTTCTTTTAAAATAAGTAGGCTAGTTTATGTGTGTGCTTGTGTATCTACTTTCACTTAGCAAAAAGCATGTTGTCCCCTGCATCTTTAAGTTCAATAAAAGAAAAAGTTTGAATGTGAAGCAAGATAGTCTCTGTTAGATAGAAGTAGAATAAAAGTAAGTGGTGGTATGTGTGTGATTGTATAATAGCTCACTTTTAGTGAATAAAGAGCTAGGATATCTCCTTCTAAGTAAAGAGTGGCCTACTGTCTATGAATCTCAATTAAATAAAAAAAAATTCCTCTGTTAAAAAGAAAAACAAAAAGAAGAAAAAAAAAAGATAGCCAAAAAGTGGCAGAACAAAAGGAAACAAAAAGAAACAAAGCTGGACACCAATAGCTTGAACTTTAAAATATATGCCTGTGATGTCTTTGTACTAGGATCTGCTTGGATTAGTAAGCTCTTAGGAGTGCCTCAACACTCGGTGACTTGGGTTAACTAATCCGGGATCATTAGCTGAAAGTCCACTATCAAGAGCAACCTAACTACAAGGCATTTAGTAACCCAAAGAGGTGCTGGGCATCAATGTTTTAAGAAGGAATGTGAGCCAAGTGTCTATGGTGAATAATGTGTCAAGTATAAAGAAAAGAAAATGAACTTGCTACACATGACACTCAAATAAAGCTTATGAACAAAGTAATAGCCAAGGATAAAGGAATAATGAGAGGTCATAGCAGTATGTCACTTGAAGCTTGAAGGAGATTTTCTAGGCCTAGGAGTCAATAAGAAGTGAGTTTTTGCATATCCATACAAAATCCCATGAACTATCAATAATACTCTGCTAGCATGAACATCCTCTTCCATCTCATTCTTTCTTCTCAATAAATCTTTTCTTGCTTGGGGACAAGCAAGCTTTAAGTTTGGTGTTGTGATGACAAGTCATCTTAGCCTATTTTAACTAGTCTTTTTCTTTTGTTTTCATTAGAATTATGCACTTTCTTGAACCATAAGCAAGCTAATTGAGTAGATTTTCATGTTTCCCTTTGATTGAATCAACCATGTATAAATTCATGCCATTTCATGAGGTTTTATGCTAAAATTGTTGCATATTATGATAGAATGAATATCTCATGATTATGAGCATAGCTTTGATGAGTTTGGTTGATTAATTATAGGTGAAGAAAGCTTGGAGAAAGGTTGAAGTAAGAAGGAATAGCTAGGAGTAAAGAGAAGACAATGGAATAAGTGAAATTGAACCAGGAAGCAAAAAGCTGGACCTAAAGTTAGCATCAAACTTTTGCACAAACTTTTGGTTGAAAAGTTAGCCCCAACGTTAGCCCCCTAACTTGGAGGCTAACGTTGGAACTTGAAAATCATTCCCTGGGTACCAAAAGTTTGCGCCAACGTTAGCCCCCTAACTTTGAGGCTAACGTTGGCACATGAAATTTAGCCCTGGGCACCAAAAGTTTGTGCCAACGTTAGCCCCCTAACTTTGAGGCTAATGTTGGCATGAAGAAATCCTCCCTGGGCATCAAAAGTTTGCACCAACGTTAGCCCCCTAACTTTGAGGCTAACGTTGGCACATAAAAATCACAAGGAGGAGCAAAAGTTTGCGCCAACGTTAGCCCCCTAACTTGGTGGCTAACGTTGGCGCCACAAGCACACAAGGCAAGGCCAACGTTAGGGTCAAAGTTAGACCCCTAACGTTGGCACCAACGTTCATATCAGCAAATTTTGTGGGCTGCTATGAAAAGTTGGAGCAAAAGTTAGACCCCTAACTTTTGCTCCAACTTTTGGTCCAACTTTTGCAAAACTCCAACCCGGTTCAATTGGTTCACTTTGGTTCTTCTCCAAACTTCAAGAGCAATCAACCAAGGCCTCTTTCAACCCAATTCCACCAAGAGCAAAGGCCCAACTCAAGGCTTGAAGATCATTTGAAGAAAGTGTATAAATAGGATAGAATTCAAGTTCTTCGGGGAGCTTTCCTTTTGGAATTTTCATAATAGTTTTCGGAGTGCTTTTGGATTGAGTGAACTTTAATTTCTTTGTCTTGGGGAAGGAGAATTCACTTCTCTTCCTCTCAGTTTTATTGCTTTCAATTTCAATTACAATTGTCTTGCATCTTGGGTTGGAAAATTGAAGAAATTTTGTTTCAATCTCATCCTTGGATCTCTCTGTTTATTTACTGAATTTGAATTTCTGTTTCTGTTACTTGCTTCTCATCTACTTTCCTTGCAATTTACAATTTCCTTTCAATTGTTCTTGTTGGATCTAGGAAGGCATTGAGATCTAGACTTGGTTTTCTAGTCTCTGGGTCCTGAGATCTGATTTCCCATTTTCAATTCTCTGTTTACTGCTTTATATGTTCATTTACTTTTCTGTTTCAGAACCGATTCAATCCCAATTCCCTTTTACTCTTCTGTTAATGCAATTCAACTTTTCCTTGTTTAAATTCTGCAAATCCAATCCCCAATTCCCTTTACAATTCCAGCCGTTTACATTTCTTGCACTTTAAGATTCCGCTATTTACATTTCTTGCATTCTAAGTTTCTGCTATTTAATTTCTTGTTCTTTAAGATTCAGTACTTTAATTCCCTGTTCTCTTTACTTCCATGCAATTTAATTTCTGCACATCACAAAACACTCAACCAAATCTTGATTCGCTTGACTAAATTAACCACTAAGCTAAAATTGCTCAATCCTTCAATCCCTGTGGGATCGACCTCACTCCAGTGAGTTTTTATTACTTGATACGACCCGGTACACTTGCCGGTTAGATTTGTGTGTTTTGGGAGAAATTTATTTTTTACCAAAATATCTCATCACCCCCAAAACGTGATCACAGGATCAATAATACAATCTAGGATGTCTTTTACAATAATAAAAAGTTCTATTTATAATAAACTAGCTACTAGGGTTTACAGAAGCAAGTAATTGATTCATAAATCCACTTCTGGGGCCTACTTGGTGTGTGCTTGGGCTGAGCATGAATGTTACACGTGCAGAGGCTCTTTCTGGAGTTGAACGTCAGGTTGTAACGTATTTCTGGCGTTCAACTCTAGTTTGTGACTTGTTTCTGGCGTTTAACTCCAGACAGCAGCATAGAACTGGCGTTCAACGCCCTTTTACGTCGTCTAAACTCGGCCAAAGTATGGACTATTATACATTGCTGGAAAGCCCTGGATGTCTTCTTTCCAACGCAATTAGAAGCGCGCCATTTTGAGTTCTGTAGCTCCAGAAAATCCACTTTGGGTGCAGAGAGGTCAGAATCCAACAGCATCAGCAGTCCTTTTTCAACCTCTAAATCTGATTTTTGCTCAAGTCCCTCAATTTCAGCCAGAAAATACCTGAAATCTCAAAAAAACACACAAACTCATAGTAAAGTCCAGAAATGTGAATTTAACATAAAAATTAATGAAAACATCCCTAAAAGTAACTAGATCCTACTAAAAACATACTAAAAACAATGCCAAAAAGCGTATAAATTATCCGCTCATCACAACACCAAACTTAAATTGTTGCTTATCCCCAAGCAACTGAAAATCAAATAGGATAAAAAGAAGAGAATATACTATAAATTCCAAACTATCAATGAAACATAGCTTCAATCATATGAGCGGGACTTATAGCTTTTTGCCTCTTGAATAGTTTTGGCATCTCACTTTATCCATTGAAGTTCAGAATGATTGGCTTCTATAGGAACTCAGAGTTTAGATAGTGTTATTGATTCTCCTAGTTCAGTATGATGATTCTTGAACATAGCTTCTTTATGAGTCTTGGCCGTGGCCCTAAGCACTTTGTTTTCCAGTATTACCACCGGATACATAAATGCCACAGACACATAATTGGGTGAACCTTTTCAGATTGTGACTCAGCTTTGCTAAAGTCCCCAATTAGAGGTTTCCAGGGTTCTTAAGCACACTCTTTTTTTGCTTTGGACCTTGACTTTAACCGCTCAGTCTCAAGTTTTCACTGACACCTTCACGCCACAAGCACATGGTTAGGGACAGCTTGGTTTAGCCGCTTAGACCAAGATTTTATTCCTTTAGGCCCTCCTATCCACTGATGCTCAAAGCCTTGGGATCCTTTTTATTTGCCCTTGCCTTTTGGTTTTAAGGGTTATTGGCTTTTTGCTCTTGCCTCTTGGTTTTAAGAGCTTTTGGCTTTTTCTGCTTGCTTTTTCTTTTTCTTTCTATATATTTTTTTTTCGCCTATTTTTTTTTTCTGCAAGCTTTGTTCTTTGCTGCTTTTTCTTGCTTCAAGAATCATTTTTATGATTTTTCAGATTATCAAATAACATGTTTCCTAGTCATCATTCTTTCAAGAGCTAACATATTTAACATTCTTAAACAACAACTTCAAAAGACATATGCACTGTTCAAGCATACATTTAGAAAACAAGAAGCATTGTCACCACATCAATATAATTAAGCTAAGTTCAAGGATAAATTTGAAACTCATGTACTTCTTGTTCTTTTGAATTAAAACAGTTTTCATTTAAGAGAGGTGATGGATTCATAGGACATTCATAACTTTAAGACAAAGTTACTAACTACTAATGATCATGTAATGAAGACACAAACATAGATAGGCACTTAACATAGAAAACGAAAAACAAAGAATGTAAGAACAAGGAATGAGTCCACCTTAGTGATGGTGGCGTTTCCTTCTTGAGGAACCAATGATGTCCTTGAGCTCTTCTATGTCTCTTCCTTGTCTTTGTTGCTCCTCCCTCATTGCTTTTTGATCTTCTCTTATTTCATGAAGGATGATGGAGTGCTCTTGATGTTCCACCCTTAGTTGTCGAATGTTGGAGCTTAGTTCTCCTAGGGAGGTGTTGATTTGCTCCCAATAGTTTTGTGGAGGAAAATGCATTTGAGGCATCTCCGGGATCTCATGGTGATGAGCTTCATGCGCCTCTTGAGCTCCATGAATGGGCTCTCTTGCTTGCTCCATCTTTTTCTTAGTGATGGGCTTGTCCTCTTTAATGAGGATATCTCCCTCTATGTCAATCCCAGCCGAATTGCATAGGTGGCAAATGAGGTGAGGAAAGGCTAACCTTGCCATAGTGGAGGATTTGTCAGCCACTTTGTAGAGTTCTTGAGGTATAATCTCATGAACTTCCACCTCTTCTCCAATCATGATGCTATATATGGATCATGATGGCCCGGTCTATAGTAACTTCAGACCGGTTGCTAGTGGGAATGATTGAGCATTGAATGAACTCCAACCATCCTCTAGCTACAGGCTTAAGGTCCAGTCTTCTTAGTTGAACCGGTTTGCCTTTTGAGTAAATCTTCCATTGAGCTCCTTCTACACATATGTCCATGAGGACTTGGTCCAACCTTTGATCAAAGTTGACTCTCCTTGTGTAGGGGCGTGCGTTCTCTTCCATGTTTGGCAAGTTGAACGCCAACCTCACATTTTCCGGACTAAAATCTAAGTATTTCCCCCGAACCATGGTGAGATAATTCTTTGGGTTCGGGTTCTTACTTTGATCATGGTTCCTAGTGATCCATGCATTAGCATAGAACTCTTGAACCATTAGGATGCCGACTTGTTGGATGGGGTTTGTTAGAACTTCCCAACCTCTTCTTTGAATTTCATGTCGGATCTCCGGATACTCATTTCTTTTGAGTTTGAAAGGGACTTCAGGGATCACCTTCTTCTTGGCCACAACATCATAGAAGTGGTCTTGATGGGCTTTGGAGATGAACCTTTCCATCTCCCATGACTCGGAGGTGGAAGCTTTTGTCTTCCCTTTCCCTTTCCTAGAGGATTCTCCGGTCTTAGGTGCCATCAATGGTAATGGAAAAACAAAAAGCTTATGCTTTTACCACACCAAACTTAGAATTTTGCTCGCCCTCGAGCAAGAGAAGAAAGAAAAGATGAAGAAGAAGAAGAAGAAAATATGGAGAGGAGGGGGGAGGTGTGTTTCGGCCAAGAAGAGAAGAGAGGGTTGTGTTGTGTGAAAATGAGGAAGAATGGAGGGTTATATATAGGGAAGGGAGGAGGGTGAGGTTTCGGCCATATAGGGTGGGTTTGGGTGGGAAATTAATTTTGAATTTTGAAGGTAGGTGGAGTTTATGAGGTAGGTTTATGGGGAAGAGTGGATGGATGTGAGTGGTGAAGAGGTGATGGGGAAGAGAGATTGAGGTGATTGGTGAAGGGTTTTGGGGAAGAGTGTTTATGGGATTGTGTGAAAGAGGGGTGAGAAGAAGTGAATGGAGGTAGGTGGGGATCCTGTGGGGTCCACAGATCCTGAGATGTTCAAGGATTTACAACCTTGCACCAAATTAGGTATGTAAAATGCCCTTGCACACAACTCTGGGCGTTCAGCGCCAGGTTGGTGCTTGTTCTGGGCGTTGAACACCCATTTGTAGCCTATTTCTGGCGTTGAACGCCAGAACCATGCTTGTTCTGGGCGTTCAGTGCCAGCTCTCCTCCAGGGTGCATTTCTGGCGTTCAAACGCCCAAATGCTGCCCATTTCTGGCGTTCAGCGACAGAACCATGCTCTGTTCTGGTGTTGAACGCCCAAAACATGCTTCTTACTAGCGTTTAAACACCAGTAAGGTCTTCCTCCAGGGTGTGATTTTTCTTCTGCTGTTTTTTTTTATTCCGTTTTCAATTTTATATTTATTTTGTGACTCCACATGATCATGAACCTAATAAAACATGAAAAACAAAAATAAAATTAAATAATTAAATATTGGGTTGTCTCACAGATGTGCAGAGCTTTGTTGAGACCTCCCAACACTAAACTTAGAGTTTGGATATGGGGGTTTGACACCAAACTTAGAGTTTGGTTGTGGCCTCCCAACACCAAACTTAGAGCTTGACTATGGGGGCTTTGGTTGACTCTGCTTTGAGAGAAGCTTTTTATGCTTCCTCTCCATGGATGCAGAGAGAGATCCTTGAGTTGTAAACACAAGGTTGTCCTCATTTATTTGAAGGATCAATTCTCCTCTATCCACATCAATCACAGTTCTTGCTGTGGCTAGGAAAGGTCTTTCTAGGATGATGGATTCATCCTCATCTTTCCCAGTATCAAGGACTATGAAATCAGCAGGGATGTAAAGGCCTTCAACCTTTACTAACACGTCCTCTACTTGTCCATATGCCTGTTTTCTTGAATTGTCTGCCATCTCTAATGAGATTTTAGCAGCTTGCACCCCATAGATTCCCAGCTTTTCTATTACAGAGAGGGGCATGAGGTTTATCCCTGAACCAAGGTCACACAGAGCCTTTTCAAAGATCATGTTGCCTATGGTACAAGGTAGTATGAACTTTCCAGGATCCTGTTTCTTCTGAGGCAATGTCAGTTGATCCAGATCACTTAGTTCATTGGTGAACAAGGGAGGTTCATCTTCCCAAGTCTCAATACCAAATAATTTGGCATTTAGCTTCATGATTGCACCAAGGAACTTGGCAGCTTGCTCTTCAGTAACATCCCCATTCTCTTCAAAAGAGGAGTACTCATCAGAACTCATGAATGGCATAAGGAGGTTCAATGGAATCTCTATGGTCTCTAGATGAGCCTCAGAGTCCTTTGGTTCCTCAGAGGGAAGCTCCTTATTGATCACTGGACGTCCCAGGAGGTCTTCCTCCTTGGGATTCACGTCCTCTCCTTCCCTTACAGGTTCGGCCATGGTGCTTATGTCAATGGCCTTGCACTCTCCTTTTGGATTCTCTTCTGTATTGCTTGGGAGAGTACTAGGAGGGATTTCAGTGATCCTTTTACTCAGCTGGCCCACTTTGTGCTTCCAAATTTCTAATGGAAGACCTTGTTTCATTCATGAAACTTACAGTGGCCTTGGATAGATCAGAGACTAAGTTTGCTAAGCTAGATGGATTCTGCTCAGAATTCTCTGTCTGTTGCTGAGTGGATGATGGAAAAGGCTTGCTGTTGCTAAACCTGTTTCTTCCACCATTATTAAAGCCTTGTTGAGGCCTTTGATCCTTCCATGAGAGATTTGGATGATTTCTCTATGATGGATTATAGGTGTTTCTATATGGTTCACCCATGTAATTTACCTCTGCTATTTGATGGGATATTTTCGCGGAAAAACGAATTTCTCCAAAACACCCAAATCTAACCGACAAGTGCACCGGGTCGCATCAAGTAATAATAACTCACGGGAGTGAGGTCGATCCCACAGGGATTGAAGGATTGAGCAATTTTAGTTTAGTGGTTGATTTAGTCAAGCGAATCAAGATTTGGTTGAGTGATTTGTGATTTGCAGAATTTAAATTGCATGGAAAGTAAAGGGAATGGGTAATTGACATGAAATTAAAGAGAACAGGAATTTAAATGCTGAATCTTAAAGAACAAGAAATTAAATGGTAGAAACTTAGAACGCAAGAAATGTAAATTGCAGAATCTTAAAGTGCAAGAAATGTAAATAGCTTGAATTGTAAAGGGAATTGGGAGTTGGATTTGCAGAAATTAAACGAGGGAAAGTAAATTGCAACCAACAGAGAAGTAAAAGAACACTTGGACTGAACCGGATCTAAAAACAGAATTGTAAATAAGCATGAAAACGGTAAACAAGGAATGGGAAATGGGGAATCCGGATCTCAGGACCCAAGAGACTAGATAACCAAGTCTAGATCTCAATGCCTTCCTAGATCCAACAAGAACAATTGCAAAGGAATTGTAAATTGCAAAGAAAGTAGATGAAGAACAATTAACAAAAATTAAATTCAATAAGCAGTAGAAGAAACAGAGAGATCTTCGGATGAGATTGAAACAGAATTCCTTCAATTCCAAGACAATTGCAATTGAAATTGAAAGCAATAAAACTAAGAGGAAGAGAGTGGAATTCTCCTTCCCCGAAACTAAGAAATTAAAGATCACTCAATATCCAAAGCTCTCCGAAAACTATTATGAAAACTCCAAAAGGAAAAAGCTCCCTTAAGAACTTGAATTCTATCCTATTTATACACTTTCTTCAAATGATCTTCAAGCCTTGAGTTGGGCCTTTGCTCTTGGTGGAATTGGGTTGAGAGAGGCCTTAGTTGATTGCTCTTGGAGTTTGGAGAGGAACCAAAGTGAACCAAGTGAACCGGGTTGGAGTTTTGCAAAAGTTTGAGTAAAAGTTTGAGTAAAAGTTTGAGGCAAACTTTTGGTCCAACTTTTCATATCAGCCTCCATGTTTTGCTGATACCCACATTTGTGCAAAAGTTAGGGGTCTAACTTTTGCTCCAACGTTGGCCTTCCTTAGTGCACTTATGGCGCCAACGTTAGCCCAAAAGTTAGGGGCTAACGTTGGTGCAAACTTTTGCTCCCCCTTTGTGTTTTTCATGTGCCAACGTTAGCCCAAAATTTAGAGGCTAACGTTGGCGCAAACTTTTGGTGGCCAGGGGGTGTTTTTCTCATGCCAACGTTAGCCATAAAGTTAGGGGCTAACGTTGGCGCAAACTTTTGGTGCCCAGGGAGTGTTTTTCTCATGCCAACGTTAGCCACAAAGTTAGGGGCTAACGTTGGCGCAAACTTTTGGTGCCCAGGGAGTAACTTTCATGTGCCAACGTTAGCCAAAAAGTTAGGGGCTAACGTTAGGGCTAACTTTTCACCCAAAAGTTTGTGCAAAAGTTTGAGGCTAACTTTTGGTCCAACTTTTTGCTTCCTGGTTCATTTTCACTTATTCCATTGTCCTCTCTTTACTCCTAGCCATTCCTTCTTGCTTCAACCTTTCTCCAAGCTTTCTTCACCTATCATTAATCAACCAAACACATCAAAGCTATGCTTAAAATCATGAGATATTCATTTTATCATAATATGTGCCAATTATAGCATAAAACCTCATGAAATAGCATGAATTCATACATGGTCGATTCAATCAAAGGAAGCATGAGAATTTACCCAAATTAGCTTACTTGTAGCTCAAGAAAGTGCACAATTCAATTGAAAACAAAAGAAAAAGGCTAGTGAAACTAGGCTAAGATGACTTGTCATCACAACACCAAACTTAAAGCTTGCTTGTCCCCAAGCAAGAAAAGATTTATTGAGAAGAAAGGATGAAATGGAAGAGGATGTTCATGCTAGCAGAGTATTATTGATAGTTCATGGGATTTTGTGTGGATATGTAAATACTCACTTCTTATTGGCTCCTAGGCCTAGAAAGTCTCCTTCATGCTTCAAGTAACATACTGTTATGACCTCTCATTATTCCTTTATCCTTAGCTATTACTTTGTTTATAAGCTTTATTTGAGTGTCATGTGTAGCAAGTTCATTTCCTTTTCTTTATACTTGACACATTATTCACTATAGACACTTGGCTCACATTCCTTCTTAGAACATTGATGCCCAGCACCTCTTTGGGCTACTAAGTGCCTTGTAGTTAGGTTGCTCTTGATAGTGGACTTTCAGCTGATGATCCCAGGTTAGTTAGCCCAAGTCACCGAGTGTTGATGCACTCCAAAGAGCTTAATAATCCAAGCAGATCCTAATACAAAGACACCACAGGCATATATTCTAAGGTTCAAGCTATTAGTGTCCAGCTTTGTTTCTTTTTGTTTTTCTTTTGTTCTGCCACTTCTTTTTTTTCTTTCTTTTTGTTTTTCTTTCTAACCAAGGATTTTTATTCGATTGAGATTCATAGACAGTAGGCCACTCTATACTTAGAAGGAGATATCCTGGCTCTTTATTCACTAAAAGTAAGCTATTATACAATCACACACATACCAGCACTTACTTTTATTCTACTTCTATCTAACAGAGACCATCTTACTTCACATTCAAACATTTCTTTTATTGAACTTAAAGATGCAGGGGGCAAAACATGCTTTTTGCTAGGTGAAAGTAAACACACAAGCACACACATAGACTAGCTTACTTATTCTAAGATTGATTCTACTTGTATTAGATGAACACTTTAACAAAACACAAGTCAAAACATTTTTCAACAGTAAGAGTTAACTGTAAATACAACCTATTGGTTTGCAGTTCCTTTGTCCTTCCTTCTGTTGTGCCCTTTTGAGTTATGATGCATAGTGTCTTCAACTGGTGGTGAATTCCCTGCATAATTCTCAACAGTTGCTTGCTTCTCAAGCCCTTAGATGACCAGTTAGTATGCATGAGTTGAGTGTGGCTTGTGGATTTAATTTGGTGTCGGGATACCAAACTTAAGCTCTTGCCACTTCTCTGGATACAGCAGGTTAACTCTAGGCAAAATCTTGTATCCTTGCTAAAGGTTATGAAGTTAAGACTAAAAAGCAGTTAAGTGGTTGAATAATCTGTTCGATTGCTTGGAGCTAACAATGTGCAGGAGATTAGAATGTGCTTTTGAATGAGGTTTTGGTGGAACACCAAACTTAGAATCCTCCATTCTCCTTTAAGTTGTTTTTGGTGTGCAACACCAAACTTAGCTCCTTGCAATACATATCAATTATTCAACATTTTTATTGTAAAGGCTATGAAAAGGAAACTACCTCAGGTTGGGTTGCCTCCCAACAAGCGCTCTTTTATTGTCATTAGCTTGACATCCTTCAATTCCTTTCAAGAAGGCTGTAGGTTCTGGACCTCTTTTTCCTTATCCCATTGTCCTCCCAAGTACAGCTTTGCTCCGTGACCATTTGCTGTGAATTGATTCTTTGTTGCTTCATCTAGCAGTTCAATGCTCCCATAAGGAAAAACCTTTGTCACCAAGTATGGACCAGTCCACTTTGACTTCAGTTTGCCAGGGAAAATCTTAAGCCTTAAATTATACAGGAGCACTTGCTGTCCTGGCTTGAATTCCTTCTTTGTGATTTTTTTGTCATGCCACCTCTTAGCTCTTTGCTTGTATATCTTAGCATTCTCATAGGCTTCTTTCCTGAATTCATCTAACTCATTTAGTTGCAACAACCTTTTTTCTCCTGCAGCTTGGGAATCAAGGATGAGGAGTTTAGTGGCCCAAAAAGCTCTGTGTTCAAGCTCTACAGGGAGGTGGCAGGATTTGCCATACAATAGCTGAAAGGGTGACTTGCCAATAGGAGTTTTGAAAGCTGTCCTGTATGCCCATAATGCATCTTCTAGCTTCCTAGCCCAATCTTTTCTTGTGCTTCCCACTGTTTTCTCTAGGATCTTCTTTAACTCCCTATTTGCTAGTTCAGCCTGGCCATTAGTCTGAGGGTGGTAAGGTGTAGCCACTTTATGGATTACTCCATATTTGTGGAGGAGCTTCTCCATCTGTTTATTGCAAAAGTGACTTCCACCATCACTGATAAGACTCTTGGGCACTCCATATCTTGTGAAAATGTGCTTTTTAAGGAATTGGAGGACAATCTGTGCATCACAAGTGGTCGTAGCTATGGCTTCCACCCACTTTGAGACATATTCCACTGCGACTAAGATATATCTGAAAGAATAGGAAGGGGGAAAGGGCCCCATGAAATCAATTCCCCATAGATCAAATAATTCCAGTTCCAAGATGAAATTTTGAGGCATCTCATTCCTTCTTGTTAATCCTCCTGCTTTCTGGCATTCATTACATTGGTGAACATATTCTCTGGCATCTTTGAAAATAGTTGGCCAATAGAAGCCGCTCTGCAATATCTTTGCAGCTGTCTTCTCTGGGCCAAAGTGTCCACCATAAGCTGAACCATGGCAGTGCCACAGGATATCCCTTATTTCACTCTCAGGGACACACCTTCTAATTACTCCATCAGAACATCTCTTGAACAGGAAGGGTTCATCCCATAAGAATTTCTTTCCCTCATTGATTAACTTCTTCACTTGTTGCTTAGAAAAGTCTTGAGGTATCTTTCTTCCCACTTTCTAGTTTGCTATGTCAGCAAACCAGGGTGCTTGCTGGATCTGCAAAAGGTGCTCATCTGGGAAGCTTTCGTTCATGGGCTGAGATGCTTGTTGAATTGTTTCATGTGGTAGCCTCGACAAATGGTCAGCAACCCGGTTTTCAGTGCCCTTCCTGTCTCTTACCTCAATGTCAAACTCTTGTAAGAGCAATATCCACCTGATAAGTCTTGGTTTAGCATCCTGTTTTGACATCAAATACTTAAGTGCAACATGGTCAGTATAAACCACAACTTTGGATCCTATTAAGTATGATCTAAACTTATCAAAAGCATAAACTACAGCTAGCAACTCCTTCTCTGTTGTGGTGTAATTTCTTTGGGCCTCATTCAACACTTTACTTGCATAATATATGACATGATGTAAGTTGCCCTTCTTTTGCCCAAGTACAGCACCAATTGCAAGGTCACTTGCATCACACATGAGTTTAAAGGATAACTCCCAATCTGGAGGTGTGATGATTGGTGCTGTTGTGAGTTTGTTTTTTAAAGTTTCAAAGGCTTGCTGGCAGTTTTCATCAAAAATAAAAGGGTTATCAAGCATTAGTAGATTACTCAAAGGTTTAGCTATTTTTGAAAAATCCTTGATAAACCTTCTGTAGAATCCGGCATGCCCTAAGAAACTTCTAACAGATTTCACATTAATTGGTGGAGGGAGTTTTTCTATGATTTCAACCTTTGCCTTATCAACCTCTATCCCTTTTCTTGAAACTTTATGGCCAAGAACAATCCTTTCGGGTACCATGAAGTGGCATTTCTCCCAGTTCAAAACTAAATTAGTTTCTTGGCATCGTTTTAAGACAAGGGTTAAATGGTTCAGGCAAGCATTGAAATTATCACCAAAAACAGAGAAGTCATCCATGAAGACTTCTAAAAACTTTTCGACCATATCAGAGAAAATGGAGAGCATACACCTTTGAAATGTGGCAGGGGCGTTGCAGAGCACAAAGGGCATCCTCCGGTATGCAAAGACTCCAAATGGACATGTAAAGGCAGTTTTCTCTTGGTCCTTGGGGTCCACCACGATTTGATTATACCCAGAATATCCATCCAAAAAGCAATAATAGGCATGGCCGGCCAACCTTTCCAGCATCTGATCAATGAATGAGAGAGGGAAATGATCCTTCCTGGTGGCATCATTCAATCTTCTATAGTCTATGCACATCCTCCACCCAGTCACTGTTCTAGTAGGGATCAATTCATTCTTCTCATTAGTGATGACCGTCATTCCTCCTTTCTTTGGTACAACTTGAACCGGGCTTACCCATGGGCTGTCAGATATTGGGAAGATTATCCCTGCATTCCACAGCTTCATTACTTCCTTCTGGACAACTTCCTTCATTGTGGGATTTAGCCTTCTTTGTGGTTGAACCACTGGTTTGGAATTATCCTCCAAGAGGATCTTATGCATACATACTGCAGGGCTGATTCCCTTCAGGTCATCAATGGTCCATCCTAAAGCATCTTTGTGAGCTTTGAGTACATCAAGAAGTTCTCCTTCTTCCTTCTTTGTCAGGGATGAATTAATGATTACTGGGAAGCTCTCCAATGTGCCAAGGAATGCATATTTGAGATGGGTGGGTAATGGTTTCAGTTCTTGTTTTCGTACTTCTTCCTTCCTGACTTGTTTTTCATCTTGCTCAATGGAAGTCTCAGCTACTTGTTCCTTTGTTGCCCCTTGATTTCCTTCTTGCTCTTGAGGACTTTCTTCCAGCATTTCTTCCACCAAACTCTCTATCATGTCCACTCTCACATAATCCTCTTGCTCAGGAATGTGTTGCATTGACTTGAAGACGTTTATGATCATTTGTTCATTGTGGACCCTGAAGATCATTTCTCCTTTTTCTACATCAATAGTGGCTCTTGCTGTGGCTAGAAATGGCCTTCTGATGACAAGTCATCTTAGCCTAGTTTCACTAGTCATTTTCTTTTGTTTTCACTTGAATTGTGCACTTTCTTGAGCTACAAGTAAGCTAATTTGGGTAGATTTTCATGCTTCCTTTGATTGAATCAACCATGTATGAATTTATGCTATTTCATGAGGTTTTATGCTATAATTGTCACATATTATGAAAGAATGAATATCTCATGATTTTAAGTATAGCTTTGATGTGTTTGGTTGATTAATGATAGGTGAAGAAAGCTTGGAGAAAGGTTGAAGCAAGAAGGAATAGCTAGGAGTAAAGAGAGGACAATGGAATAAGTGAACTTGAACCAGGTGATGAGTATTTTGGTGAAAAATTAATTTCTCCCAAAACACACAAATCTAACCGGCAAGTGTACCGGGTCGCATCAAGTAATAAAAACTCACGGGAGTGAGGTCGATCCCACAGGGATTGAAGGATTGAGCAATTTTAGTTTAGTGGTTGATTTAGTCAAGCGAATCGAGTGTTGGTTGGATGATTTGTGATTTGCAGAATGTAAATTGCATGAAAGTAAAGAGAGCAGGAAATTAAATTGCTGAATCTTAAGGAACAAGAAATTAAATGGCAGAAACTTAGAGTGCAAGAAATGTAAATTGCGGAATCTTAAAGTGCAAGGAATGTAAATTGCTTGAAATGTAAAGGGGATTGGGACGTGGATTTGCAGAAATTAAACAAGGAAAAGTTAAATTGCATCAAACAGAAGAGTAAAAGGGAATTGGGATTGGATCGGATCTTATAGCAGAAAAGTAAATGAACATGGAAAGCAAGAAACAGAATGTAAATTGGAGATTTGGATCTCAGGACCCAGAGACTAGAAAACTAAGTCTAGATCTCAATGCCTTCCTAGATCCAATGAAAACAATTGCAAGGGAATTGTAAATTGCAAAGAGAATAGATGAAGAGCAATTAACCAGAAATGAAATTCAATTAACAGTCAAGAAACAAAGAGATCCAAGATTGAGATTGAAACAGAATTTCTTCAATTCTCCAATCCAAGATCCAAGACAAGTGTAATTGAAATTAAAAGCAATGAAAACAAAGAAATTAAAGATCACTCTATGCCAAAAGCTATGAAAATTCAAAGGAAAAACTCTTCCGGAAAAAGCTCCCTTATGACTTGAATTCTATCCTATTTATACACTTTCTTCCAATGATCTTCAAGCCTTGAGTTGGGCCTTTGCTCTTGGTGGAATTGGGTTGAAAGAGGCCTTGGTTGATTGCTTTTGGAGTTTGAAGAAGAACCAAAGTGAACCAATTGAACCGGGTTGGAGTTTTGCAAAAGTTGGAGTAAAAGTTTGAGCCAAAGTTAGGGGTCTAACTTTGGCTCCAACTTTTCACATCAGCTAGCACAATTTGCTGATACCAACGTTGGTACCAAAGTTAGGGGTCTAACTTTGGCTCCAACGTTGGCCCTTTCTAGTGCACTCATGGCGCCAACGTTAGCCTCCAAGTTAGGGGTCTAACGTTGGTGCAAACTTTTGCTCCTCTCCCTTATATTTTCATGTGCCAACGTTAGCCTCCAAGTTAGGGGTCTAACGTTGGCGCAAACGTTAGGTGGCCAGAGAGGAGTTTCTCATGCCAATGTTAGCCTCAAAGTTAGGGGGCTAACGTTGGCGCAAACTTTTGGAGCCCAGGGGAGAATTTTCAAGTTCCAACGTTAGCCTCCAAGTTAGGGGGCTAACGTTGGGGCTTACTTTTCAACCAAAAGTTTGTGCAAAAGTTTGATGCTAACTTTAGGTCCAGCTTCTTGCTTCCTGGTTCAATTTCACTTATTCCATTGTCCTCTCTTCACTCCTAGCCATTCCTTCTTGCTTCGACCTTTCTCCAAGCTTTCTTCACCTATCATTAATCAACCAAACATATCAAAGCTATGCTCAAAATCATGAGATGTTCATTCTTTCATAATATGCAACAAATATAGCATAAAACCTCATGAAATGGCATGAATTCATACATGGTTGATTCAATCAAGGGAAACATGAAAATCTACTCAATTAGCTTGCTTGTAGCTCAAGAAAGTGCATAATTCTAATGAAAACAAAAGAAAAAGACTAGTTAAAATAGGCTAGGATGACTTGTCATCACAACACCAAACTTAAAGCTTGATTGTCCCCAAGCAAGAAATAGATTTATGCTCCAAGGTTCTTTCAATTAAGATGGATTGAGGAACACTTGTAAAGTGCAGTGAGTGAAGTGATCAAGTATCAGTGGGCTGAACTCTAAATCATATGCTCATGCAAGGGCTTCAGTGCTCACTAGTCCTTACATATTGGGAGTCGTAGGTCTTTAGGATTTTCATCCAAATGGTACCATGGAGATCTCTTTATATGTAATCACCTTAAAGCAGCTTATAGTTTCTGTGCTTTGGCCTCGACTCTAAGTATCATGTCTCAAAGCGGCTCTTTAGATAAGCTTTCAATCAATACTCCTAAACCAGTTGGTTTTAAGGTATTAGGTGTTAAAGCACCCCTAAGGATTTACTTGCTCAAGCCTCTTTCCTTGACACACTTCAACCACAAGCATTTACTAGGATAACAACTCTTTGAGTTTTTGTTTCTTTCTTTCTTTTTTTGCCTAGTAATTGATGCTCAGAGCCTTGGGCCATGTTCTTTTTGTTTTTGTATTTTCTTTTCTTTCTTTTGTTTTGTTTGCTGCTTCTTGGATCAATAAATTTTTGAGAATCTCCACAATACTTCTTTGAACTTCATGTACCGCCTATGAGCTCCCATGCAAGTTTTCACAAGCATGCAACCTCAATACAAAACCACACAACTAGAACCACCACTTCTCCCAATCTTTTGCTTGCCCCAAAACTGATTGATTCCTCAATCCTTCTTTTCAAAGAACTTTCATGTGATGCATTTCTTGAAAATTGAGTACAAACAAGTTTTGAAGATGAGAATGTTGTGAATGATCAAGCCTCTTACTTATTGAATTATAAAGAAAGACTATGCTATGCAGACAAGCAGGGCAGATAAGGATACAATCCAACTTTCAATTACAGCAATATTTGATGCAAAACAATGACTTAACAATACAACCTGTTGAAGTTTACTTGCTTTCCTTCTTCTCATCATCATCATTGCTGGCCTTTAGGTTCATCTTTTGTTTCTTTGGTTGATGATGCTTAAGCCTTCCAACAGCTTGTATAGACCTCTGCAATGATATTGAAAGTTGCTTGTTCCCCAAGCACTTGCAAAAGGGTTAGCTTGCATGATTTATTTGTGGGCCTTTGTACTTACTTTGGTGTGGGAACACCAAACTTAGTACCTTGCCAATGCATTAGATTAACCATGTGTGAAACTCTTTTTCTTCTTTTTCAAAAGCAATAAAACTGAAAACTAGGAAACAGCAGAATAGTTAACTAGTTTATCCAACATGCTTGAAGTCAGCATTATGCAGAAGGTGAGAGTGTGTTTTATAATGAGATTTTGGTGGAACACCAAACTTAGAATCCTTCATTCTCCCTTAGATTGTTTTGGTGTGCAACACCAAACTTAGCTTCTTGCATTATAGATAAAACTAATTAACCTTTTTATTCAAATAGTTATGAACAGAAAACTACCTCGGGATGGGTTGCCTCCCAACAAGCGCTCTTTTATTGTCACTAGCTTGACATCCTTCACTCTGTGCTCATGGAAGTTGAGGCTTCTGTTGCCTTAGGTTTCCTCCTCTTGCTATGGGCTTCCTTCCCTCTATTTCTCTTTCCATAGCCTTCTTATTTTCCTCCATGACTTCCTTCTCTTTCAACACAGCATCCTTTTCATGGCTCTTTGGGTTCAGAGTCCCCTTTTTCTCACCCAATTCAGCAAGGTTTTGCACTAATTGTTCTACCTGCCTTTCAAGTCTTCTGAGTGAAGCCTCCTGGTTCTTGCTTATCATCTCTTGATGCTTCTTTATTTCTTCTCGCTCTATTGCCATCATTTCTTGAATTTTGATGGACCTTTTCCATCAGCATTTCTAGAATATAGATCCTTTGAAAGGTTGGAAGTGGTTGTGGCAATTGTGGTGGTTGATGAAGGTCATTTTGAGCGAATGGTGAGGTAGGACGAGGTTGGAAGTGTGTGTGATTGTTGTTGTGGGGTGTGTTTTAAGTTGATTTTTGAAGTTGGGATTGTTGTAGTTGAAGTCCCTTGGTCTTTGGTTTTGGTTCTCAACCCCCCTCCCATTAGAATGAGTTCTCCAAGGTGGATTGTACACATCATTCTGAGGCCTGTTCTGGAGCATGCTAGAGTGATTGCTTGGAGCTTGTAGTTGCTCATAGCTTTGTTGCTTATGGTTAATGGCCCCAAAGCTTTGTTCAGCTTGATTACACCCATATGAGCTTTGAGTCAGGTTGTATGTATGTACTACAACATGTCTCAACTCAATGATTTTTCTAGCCATCATATCTAATTGTTGTAGAGTCTGCTGATGCATCTGCTTGTTTTGGCTTATTACTGCACGAGCACCTTCAATTTCTTTCTCTAATGGATGCACTTCTGCCTCTTGCTTAACAACTCTTTGTGATGGGTTAAATTTGACTAGGAATCCATTCATCAGTTCTTCCCATCGGATAATGCTTCCTTGTGGAAAAGCTTCAAACCATTGGGCAACATCATTCATGGCTATGGATAGTTGCTTCGAACTATGGGTTACATTATCATCCAAGGTGGGGGTATCACTCTCATGATTGCTAGAATTTGTTGAGTTCCCTTCCATGATCTGCACAGTCACAACCAATTCAAGTGAAGATAGAGCATATTCAGGCCAGGATATGATTGAAGGATCAGTTGATACAAAGTATCAAACAGTTGGCAAACTTGAGAGAGTAATGAACGAAAACCACTCCTCTCGTTTGTTTTTCAAGCTATGAAAATCATATTCAGCAGGATGAGCCAAGGAAATTTCACTCTATTGCTAGAATGAGGTTTCTATTAGCTCAGGCAAAACTTCAAACAGTTAGTGGGTTAATCAAAAATTAAAGAAAAAGTGCTTGATCTAGATCACCACCTCACTTAATCATTATCAATCTATTCAATCCCCGGCAACGGCGCCAAAAACTTGATGAGTATTTTGGTGAAAATTTAATTTCTCCCAAAACACACAAATCTAACCGGCAAGTGTACCGGGTCGCATCAAGTAATAAAAACTCACGGGAGTGAGGTCGATCCCACAGGGATTGAAGGATTGAGCAATTTTAGTTTAGTGGTTGATTTAGTCAAGCGAATCGAGTGTTGGTTGGATGATTTGTGATTTGCAGAATGTAAATTGCATGAAAGTAAAGAGAGCAGGAAATTAAATTGCTGAATCTTAAGGAACAAGAAATTAAATGGCAGAAACTTAGAGTGCAAGAAATGTAAATTGCGGAATCTTAAAGTGCAAGGAATGTAAATTGCTTGAAATGTAAAGGGGATTGGGACGTGGATTTGCAGAAATTAAACAAGGAAAAGTTAAATTGCATCAAACAGAAGAGTAAAAGGGAATTGGGATTGGATCGGATCTTATAGCAGAAAAGTAAATGAACATGGAAAGCAAGAAACAGAATGTAAATTGGAGATTTGGATCTCAGGACCCAGAGACTAGAAAACTAAGTCTAGATCTCAATGCCTTCCTAGATCCAATGAAAACAATTGCAAGGGAATTGTAAATTGCAAAGAGAATAGATGAATAGCAATTAACCGGAAATGAAATTCAATTAACAGTCAAGAAACAGAGAGATCCAAGATTGAGATTGAAACAGAATTTCTTCAATTCTCCAATCCAAGATCCAAGACAAGTGTAATTGAAATTAAAAGCAATGAAAACAAAGAAATTAAGGATCACTCTATGCCAAAAGCTATGAAAATTCAAAGGAAAAACTCTTCCGGAAAAAGCTCCCTTATGACTTGAATTATATCCTATTTATACACTTTCTTCCAATGATCTTCAAGCCTTGAGTTGGGCCTTTGCTCTTGGTGGAATTGGGTTGAAAGAGGCCTTGGTTGATTGCTCTTGGAGTTTGAAGAAGAACCAAAGTGAACCAATTGAACCGGGTTGGAGTTTTGCAAAAGTTGGAGTAAAAGTTTGAGCCAAAGTTAGGGGTCTAACTTTGGCTCCAACTTTTCACATCAGCTAGCACAATTTGCTGATACCAACGTTGGTACCAAAGTTAGGGGTCTAACTTTGGCTCCAACGTTGGCCCTTTCTAGTGCACTCATGGCGCCAACGTTAGCCTCCAAGTTAGGGGTCTAACGTTGGGGCAAACTTTTGCTCCTCTCCCTTATATTTTCATGTGCCAACGTTAGCCTCCAAGTTAGGGGTCTAACGTTGGCGCAAATGTTAGGTGGCCAGGGAGGAGTTTCTCATGCCAACGTTAGCCTCAAAGTTAGGGGGCTAACGTTGGCGCAAACTTTTGGAGCCCAGGGGAGAATTTTCAAGTTCCAACGTTAGCCTCCAAGTTAGGGGGCTAACGTTGGGGCTAACTTTTCAACCAAAAGTTTGTGCAAAAGTTTGATGCTAACTTTAGGTCCAGCTTCTTGCTTCCTGGTTCAATTTCACTTATTCCATTGTCCTCTCTTCACTCCTAGCCATTCCTTCTTGCTTCGACCTTTCTCCAAGCTTTCTTCACCTATCATTAATCAACCAAACATATCAAAGCTATGCTCAAAATCATGAGATATTCATTCTTTCATAATATGCAACAAATATAGCATAAAACCTCATGAAATGGCATGAATTCATACATGGTTGATTCAATCAAGGGAAACATGAAAATCTACTCAATTAGCTTGCTTGTAGCTCAAGAAAGTGCATAATTCTAATGAAAACAAAAGAAAAAGACTAGTTAAAATAGGCTAGGATGACTTGTCATCACCTGGAAGCAAAAAGCTGGACCTAAAGTTAGCCTCAAATTTTTGCACAAACTTTTGGGTGAAAAGTTAGCCCCAACGTTAGCCCCTAACTTTTGGGCTAACGTTGGCACATGAAAATCACCCCTGGGCACCAAAAGTTTGCGCCAACGTTAGCCCCTAACGTGGTGGCACATGAAAAATACAAGGGAAGGAGCAAAAGTTTGCGCCAACGTTAGCCCCTAACTTTTGGGCTAACGTTGGCGCCATAAGTGCACCAAGGAGGGCCAACGTTGGAGCAAAAGTTAGACCCCTAACTTTTGCACCAACGTGGGTATCAGCAAAATATGGGGGCTGATATGAAAAGTTGGACCAAAAGTTAGACCCTAACTTTTGCTCCAACTTTTACTCCAACTTTTGCAAAACTCCAACCCGGTTCATTTGGTTCACTTTGGTTCTTCTCCAAACTCCAAGAGCAATCAACCAAGGCCTCTTTCAACCCAATTCCACCAAGAGCAAAGGCCTAACTCAAGGCTTGAAGATCATTTGAAGAAAGTGTATAAATAGGATAGAATTCAAGTTCTTCGGGGAGCTTTTTCTTTTGAATTTTCATAATAGTTTTCGGAGAGCTTTGGATATTGAGTGATCTTTAATTTCTTAGTCTTGGGGAAGGAGAATTCACTTCTCTTTCTCTTAGTTTTATTGCTTTCAATTTCAATTACAATTGTCTTGGATCTTGGGTTGGAGAATTGAAGAAATTCTGTTTCAATCTCATCCTTGGATCTCTCTACTTTATTTACTGCTTGATTGAATTTAATTTCTGTTAATTGCTCTTCATCTACTTTCCTTGCAATTTACAATTCCCTTGCAATTGTTCTTGTTGGATCTAGGAAGGCATTGAGATCTAGACTCGGTTTTCTAGTCTCTGGGTCCTGAGATCTGAACTTTCAATTTCTAATTCTCTGTTTACTGTTTTCATGTTTATTTACTTTTCTGCTTCAAGATCCGATTTAACCCAAACCCTCTTCTACTTCTCTGCTTGATGCAAATTTACTTTTCCTTGTTTAATTTCTGCAATTCCAAGTCCCAATCCCCTTTACAATTCAAGTCATTTACATTTCTTGCACTTTAAGATTCCGCAATTTACATTTCTTGCATTCTAAGTTTCTGCCATTTAATTTCTTGTTCTTTAAGATTCAGCAATTTATTTCCTGTTCTCTTTAATTCCACGCAATTTAATTTCTGAAAATCACAAAACACTCAACCAAATCTTGATTCGCTTGACTAAATTAACCACTAAGCTAAAATTGCTCAATCCTTCAATCCCTGTGGGATCGACCTCACTCCCGTGAGTTTTTATTACTTGATGCGACCCGGTACACTTGCTGGTTAGATTTGTGTGTTTTGGGAGAAATTCATTTTTCCACAAAAATACTCATCAAGTTTTTGGCGCCATTGCCGGGGATTGATTAGATTGACAATGATTAAGTGAAGTGGCAATTTAGATCAAGCACTTTTTCTTTAATTTTTGACTGACACACTAACTGTTTGAATTTTTGCCTGAGCTAATTGAAACCTCACTTTGGCAATAGAGTGAAGTTTCCTTGGTTTATCTTGCTGAATATGATTCTCATAGCTTGATAAATAAACAAGAGAAGTGATTTTCGTTCATCTCTCAAGTTTACCAACTGTTTGACACATGGTGTCAACTAATCCTCTGACTACATTCTGGCATGAGAATATCCAATTTTCATTTGGATTGTTTGTGATTGTGCAGGTCATGGAGGAAAGGAATCCTGCAGCAAGAGGAGAAAAACTGAGGCATTATGATTTCCAGCCTCCATAATCAAAGAGCAAGATGTCAAGCTAGTGACAATAAAAGAGCGCTTGTTGGGAGGCAACCCAACCTGAGGTAGTTTTCTTTCCATAGTTATTTTAATAAAAAGGTTAATTAACTTCATCTATATTGCAAGAAGCTAAGTTTGGTGTTACACACCAAAACAATCTAACGGAGAACGAAGGATTCTAAGTTTGGTGTTCCACCAAAATTACATCATAAAACGCATTCTCACTTTCTGCATAATGCTAGCTTCAAGCATGTTGGATGAACTAGTTAACTCTTCTGCCGTTTCCTAGTTTTCAGTTTTATTGCTTTTGAAAAAGAAAAAAAAAAGAAAAAGCGTTTCACACATGGTTAATTCAATGCACAAGAACCATTGGCAAGGTACTAAGTTTGGTGTTCCCACACCAAAGTAAGTACAAAGGCCCGCAAATAAATCCTGCATGCTAACCATTGTTTCTAAGTGCTTGGGGAACAAGCAACTTTCAATATCATTGCAGAGCATCATACAAGCTTTTGGAAAAATTAAGCATCATCAATCAAGGAGATAAAAGAGGAATATGAAGAACAGCAATGATGATGATGAGAAGGAGGAAAGCAAGCTAACTCCAAAAGGTTGTATTGTTCAGTGATTATTTTGTATCAGATGCTGCTAAATTGAAAGTTACATAATACCCCTGCCTACCTGCATAGCATAGTTTTTCTGTAATTCAATAACTAAGACGCTTGACTATTCACAACACTACACTTTTCAAACTTGTTTGCACTCAATGTTCAAAAATGCATCACAAGAAAGTTCTTTGAAAAGAAGGATTGAGGAATTAAACAATTTTGAGGCAAGCAAAAGATTAGGAGAAGTGGTGGTTCCAGTTGTATGATAATGTATTGAGGTTGCATGCTTGTGAAAACTTGCATGGGAGCTCATGGGCGGGACATGAAGTTCAAAGAAGTATTGTGGAGAATCTCAAAAACTTATTGATCCAAGAAGCAGCAAACAAAACAAAAGAAAGAAAAGAAAATACAAAGACAAAAAAAGAACATGGCCCAAGGCTCTGAGCATCAATTACTAGGCAGAAAAGAAAGAATAAACAATGACTCAAAGAGTTGTTAGCCTAGTAAAATGCTTGTGGTTGAGTTGTGTCAAAGAAAGAGGCTTGAGCAAGTAAATCCTTAGGGGTGCTTCAACACCTAATACCTTAAAACCAACTGGTTTGGGAGTATTGATTGAAAGCTTATCTAAAGAGCCGCTTTGAGACATGACACTTAGAGTCGAGGCCAAAGCACAGAAACTATAAGCTGCTTCAAGGTGACTACATATAAAGAGATCTCCATGATACCATTTGGATGAAAATCCTAAGACCTAAGACTCCCAATATGTGAGGACTAGTAAGCACTGAAGCCCTTGCATGAGCATATGATTTAGAGTTCACCCCACTGACACTTGATCACTTCACTCACAGGACCTTACAATTTATTCTTCAATCCGTCTTAAGTGAAAGAACCTATGAGCATAATTCATTTCTTGCTTGGGGACAAGCAAGCTTTAAGTTTGGTGTTGTGATGACAAGTCATCTTAGCCTAGTTTCACTAGTCTTTTTCTTTTGTTTTCACTTGAATTGTGCACTTTCTTGAGCTACAAGTAAGCTAATTTGGGTAGATTTTCATGCTTCCTTTGATTGAATCAACCATGTATGAATTCATGCTATTTCATGAGGTTTTATGCTATAATTGTCACATATTATGAAAGAATGAATATCTCATGATTTTAAGCATAGCTTTGATGTGTTTGGTTGATTAATGATAGGTGAAGAAAGCTTGGAGAAAGGTTGAAGCAAGAAGGAATAGCTAGGAGTAAAGAGAGGACAATGGAATAAGTGAACTTGAACCAGGAAGCAAAAAGCTGGACCTAAAGTTAGCCTCAAACTTTTGCACAAACTTTTGGGTGAAAAGTTAGCCCCAACGTTAGCCCCTAACTTTTGGGCTAACGTTGGCACATGAAAATCACCCCTGGGCACCAAAAGTTTGCGCCAATGTTAGCCCCTAACGTGGTGGCTAACGTTGGCATAAGAAAAACCTCCCTGGCCACCAAAAGTTTGCGCCAACGTTAGCCCCTAACTTTTGGGCTAACGTTGGCACATGAAAAATACAAGGGAAGGAGCAAAAGTTTGCGCCAACGTTAGCCCTTAACTTTTGGGCTAACGTTGGCGCCATAAGTGCACCAAGGAGGGCCAACGTTGGAGCAAAAGTTAGACCCCTAACTTTTGCACCAACGTGGGTATCAGCAAAATATGGGGGCTGATATGAAAAGTTGGACCAAAAGTTAGACCCTAACTTTTGCTCCAACTTTTACTCCAACTTTTGCAAAACTCCAACCCGGTTCATTTGGTTCACTTTGGTTCTTCTCCAAACTCCAAGAGCAATCAACCAAGGCCTCTTTCAACCCAATTCCACCAAGAGCAAAGGCCCAACTCAAGGCTTGAAGATCATTTGAAGAAAGTGTATAAATAGGATAGAATTCAAGTTCTTCGGGGAGCTTTTTCTTTTGAATTTTCATAATAGTTTTCGGAGAGCTTTAGATATTGAGTGATCTTTAATTTCTTAGTCTTGGGGAAGGAGAATTCACTTCTCTTCCTCTTAGTTTTATTGCTTTCAATTTCAATTACAATTGTCTTGGATCTTGGGTTGGAGAATTGAAGAAATTCTGTTTCAATCTCATCCTTGGATCTCTCTGCTTTATTTACTGCTTGATTGAATTTAATTTCTGTTAATTGCCCTTCATCTACTTTCCTTGCAATTTACAATTCCCTTGCAATTGTTCTTGTTGGATCTAGGAAGGCATTGAGATCTAGAATCGGTTTTCTAGTCTCTGGGTCCTGAGATCTGAACTTTCAATTTCTAATTCTCTGTTTACTGTTTTCATGTTCATTTACTTTTCTGCTTCAAGATCCGATTTAACCCAAACCCTCTTCTACTTCTCTGCTTGATGCAAATTTACTTTTCCTTGTTTAATTTCTGCAATTCCAAGTCCCAATCCCCTTTACAATTCAAGTTATTTACATTTCTTGCACTTTAAGATTCCGCAATTTACATTTCTTGCATTCTAAGTTTCTGCCATTTAATTTCTTGTTCTTTAAGATTCAGCAATTTATTTCCTGTTCTCTTTAATTCCATGCAATTTAATTTCTGAAAATCACAAAACACTCAACCAAATCTAGATTCGCTTGACTAAATTAACCACTAAGCTAAAATTGCTCAATCCTTCAATCCCTGTGGGATCGACCTCACTCCCGTGAGTTTTTATTACTTGATGCGACCCGGTACACTTGCCGGTTAGATTTGTGTGTTTTGGGAGAAATTCATTTTTTCACAAAAATACTCATCACCTTCCCAAAATGATTGAATTGTTTCCTTCCTCTTCAGTATCCAAAATCACAAAATCTGCTGGGAAAATAAACTCCCTAACCTTTACCAACAGATTTTCCACAATTCCAGCGGGTGTTTTGATTGATCTGTCAGCCATGACCAATGACATCCTGGTGGGTTTAAGCTCTTCTATAGCAAGTTTTCTCATCATTGAGAGAGGCATTAAGTTGATGTTGGCACCAAGGTCACATAGAGCTTTGTTGAGAATTATTCTGCCAATGGTGCATGAGACTACAAAGCTTCTTGGATCCTTGAGTTTTGGTGGAATGCCCCTTTGAATCAAAGCACTGCATTCCTCGGTGAGTAACACGGTTTCCTTCTCAAGCCAACTTCTTTTCTTGTTGATAAGCTCCTTCAAAAATTTGGCATACAGAGGCATTTGCTCAAGTGCTTCAGCAAAAGGAATATTGATTTCCAGCTTTTTGATAGTTTCAAGGAACTTGTGAAAATGCTGATCCTTGGTTTCTTTGTTGAACCTCTGGGGATATGGCAGTGGAGGTACAAAGGTTTTCTCTACTTGTTGCTTTTGATTCTTGGTTGGCTTTTCAACTACTTCATTCCCTTTTTTTGGAATTTTTGGTTGTTCCTCCTTTGCTTGAGTTTGCTTTGAGGCTTCCTTGCTTGCCATTGCATCATCATCATTGGCTTCCTCTATGTGTGTTGGCTGTTCCTCTTCTATTGGTCTTTTGCTGCTCTCTACTTGCTTCTTAGTAGTGTCATTATTGCTCATCAATGTTCTCCCACTCCTTAATTGTATTGCCTTGCATTCTTCCTTAGGATTTGGGATTGTGTCACTCGGCAGTGAGCTTGAAGGTCTCTCAAGAGAAATCTGCTTGGAGATTTGCCCCATCTGTCTCTCTAGGCTCTTCAGGGATGCTTCCTGATTCTTGGTTACCATTTCCTGGTGTTTCAACATTTTGTCTATCACGGCCTCCAAGTTAGCGATTCTCTGGGCTTCAGGTGATACTTGAGGTGGGTTATGAGATGTGGGTAGTGGATGATAGGCATTTTGGTTGGTGGGTTGGTTATTGGATTGGTACTGGTTGGGGTTGGGGTAGTTGTTTTGAGGTTTTCTGTAGGGGTTTTGGTTAGTCTGCTGCTGGTTGTGGTTTTGGTTGCTTCTTGGGTTATTTTGATTTGAGTTCTTCTGCCATGGTTGTTGGTTTTGGGTATGATTATCTCCCCATCTGAGGTTTGGGTGATTCTTCCAGGATGGATTGTATGTATCACCATACACTTCATTTGGTCCTTCGTTGTGCATATACTGTACTTGCTCTTGTTGTTGTTCTTCTTGAGTTTCTTCACTCTGTCCCCATGTGGTTGATGGTTGGCTAGTGTTAACTGCTGCAACTTGGAGACTATCAATCCTCTTGGCCATTTGCTCAAATTGTTGTTGAATTTGCTGCTGCATCATCTTGTTTTGAGCCAAGATTGAGTCCACTCCTTCTAGCTCCATTACTCCTCTTCTTTGTGACGGTTGGCGGTTTCTTTGATGAGCAAAGAAATATTGGTTGTTAGCCACCATATCAACGAGATTTTGAGCTTCCTCTGCAGTTTTCATGAGTTGCAAGGAACCTCCAGCTGAGTGGTCAAGTGATTCTTGAGCCTTTAGGGTGAGTCCTTCATAGAAGTTCTGTAGCTTGTCCCACTCAGTGAACATTTCTGGTGGACATTTCCTCAGCAGAGCCTTGTATCTCTCCCATGCTTCATACAGATTTTCAGCATCCAATTGTGTGAATGTTTGTACCTCAGTTTTCAGCCTGTTAACCCTTTGAGGTGGGTAAAATTTGGCTAGAAATTTAGTCACTAAATCATCCCAGCTAGTGATGCTTCCTTGAGGAAAAGTTTCAAGCCATTGTGTGGCCTTGTCCCTTAATGAGAACGGGAACAGCAGAAGCTTGTAGGTCTCAGGATTCACGCCATTGGACTTGACAGTGTCACAAATCCTTAAGAAGGTAGATAGATGTTGATTTGGATCCTCCAATGGTCCTCCCCCAAACGAGCAGTTGTTTTGGACCAATGTAATGAGTTGTGGCTTTAATTCAAAGTTATTTGCATTGACATTAGGGGTGAGAATGCTGCTTCCACAATGTCTAGCATTTGCAAAGGTATAGGAGGCCAAAACTCTCCTCTGGGGTGGATTGTTATTGTTGTTGTCTGCTCCACCTGGTGGATTGGTTGAATGTTCCTCCATATCTTGGAATTCTTCTTCTGATTCCTCTTCTCCAACAATATCTTTCAGCTCTTCTTAACCTTCTAAGAGTTCTTTCGTCTTGTTCCTGAAAGATGGGTGTATTTCTTCTTGTACCTGACATACAAGCAGAACATAAGAAACACACAAACCAGTGACACTTCAATCTATTGCTAGAATGAAGTTTTAGTTAGCTTAAGCAAAAATTCAAACAGTTAGTGGGTTAATTGAAAATTAAAGGAACAGAAAATAAAAATGCTAAATCTAGATCACCACCTCACTTAATCATTGTCAATCTAATCAATCCCCGGCAACGGCGCCAAAAACTTGATGGGATATTTTCGCGGAAAAACGAATTTCTCCAAAACACCCAAATCTAACCGGCAAGTGCACCGGGTCGCATCAAGTAATAATAACTCACGGGAGTGAGGTCGATCCCACAGGGATTGAAGGATTGAGCAATTTTAGTTTAGTGGTTGATTTAGTCAAGCGAATCAAGATTTGGTTGAGTGATTTGTGATTTGCAGAATTTAAATTGCATGGAAAGTAAAGGGAATGGGTAATTGACATGAAATTAAAGAGAACAGGAATTTAAATGCTGAATCTTAAAGAACAAGAAATTAAATGGCAGAAACTTAGAACGCAAGAAATGTGAATTGCAGAATCTTAAAGTGCAAGAAATGTAAATAGATTGAATTGTAAAGGGAATTGGGAGTTGGATTTGCAGAAATTAAACGAGGGAAAGTAAATTGCAACCAACAGAGAAGTAAAAGAACACTTGGACTGAACCGGATCTAAAAACAGAATTGTAAATAAGCATGAAAACAGTAAACAAGGAATGGGAAATGGGGAATCCGGATCTCAGGACCCAAGAGACTAGATAACCAAGTCTAGATCTCAATGCCTTCCTAGATCCAACAAGAACAATTGCAAAGGAATTTTAAATTGCAAAGAAAGTAGATGAAGAACAATTAACAGAAATTAAATTCAATAAGCAGTAGAAGAAACAGAGAGATCTTCGGATGAGATTGAAACAGAATTCCTTCAATTCCAAGACAATTGCAATTGAAATTGAAAGCAATAAAACTAAGAGGAAGAGAGTGGAATTCTCCTTCCCCGAAACTAAGAAATTAAAGATCACTCAATATCCAAAGCTCTCCGAAAACTATTATGAAAACTCCAAAAGGAAAAAGCTCCCTTAAGAACTTGAATTCTATCCTATTTATACACTTTCTTCAAATGATCTTCAAGCTTTGAGTTGGGCCTTTGCTCTTGGTGGAATTGGGTTGAGAGAGGCCTTGGTTGATTGCTCTTGGAGTTTGGAGAGGAACCAAAGTGAACCAAGTGAACCGGGTTGGAGTTTTGCAAAAGTTTGAGTAAAAGTTTGAGCAAAAGTTTGAGGCAAACTTTTGGTCCAACTTTTCATATCAGCCCCCATGTTTTGCTGATACCCACATTGGTGCAAAAGTTAGGGGTCTAACTTTTGCTCCAACGTTGGCCTTCCTTAGTGCACTTATGGCGCCAACGTTAGCCCAAAAGTTAGGGGCTAACGTTGGCGCAAACTTTTGCTCCCCCTTTGTGTTTTTCATGTGCCAACGTTAGCCCAAAAGTTAGAGGCTAACGTTGGCGCAAACTTTTGGTGGCCAGGGGGTGTTTTTCTCATGCCAACGTTAGCCATAAAGTTAGGGGCTAACGTTGGCGCAAACTTTTGGTGCCCAGGGAGTGTTTTTCTCATGCCAACGTTAGCCACAAAGTTAGGGGCTAACGTTGGCGCAAACTTTTGGTGCCCAGGGAGTAACTTTCATGTGCCAACGTTAGCCCAAAAGTTAGGGGCTAACGTTGGGGCTAACTTTTCACCCAAAAGTTTGTGCAAAAGTTTGAGGCTAACTTTTGGTCCAACTTTTTGCTTCCTGGTTCATTTTCACTTATTCCATTGTCCTCTCTTTACTCCTAGCCATTCCTTCTTGCTTCAACCTTTCTCCAAGCTTTCTTCACCTATCATTAATCAACCAAACACATCAAAGCTATGCTTAAAATCATGAGATATTCATTTTATCATGATATGTGCCAATTATAGCATAAAACCTCATGAAATAGCATGAATTCATACATGGTCGATTCAATCAAAGGAAGCATGAGAATTTACCCAAATTAGCTTACTTGTAGCTCAAGAAAGTGCACAATTCAATTCAAAACAAAAGAAAAAGGCTAGTGAAACTAGGCTAAGATGACTTGTCATCACAACACCAAACTTAAAGCTTGCTTGTCCCCAAGCAAGAAAAGATTTATTGAGAAGAAAGGATGAAATGGAAGAGGATTTTCATGCTAGCAGAGTATTATTGATAGTTCATGGGATTTTGTGTGGATATGTAAATACTCACTTCTTATTGGCTCCTAGGCCTAGAAAGTCTCCTTCATGCTTCAAGTAACATACTGTTATGACCTCTCATTATTCCTTTATCCTTGGCTATTACTTTGTTTATAAGCTTTATTTGAGTGTCATGTGTAGCAAGTTCATTTCCTTTTCTTTATACTTGACACATTATTCACTATAGACACTTGGCTCACATTCTTTCTTAGAACATTGATGCCCAGCACCTCTTTGGGCTACTAAGTGCCTTGTAGTTAGGTTGCTCTTGATAGTGGACTTTCAGCTGATGATCCCGGGTTAGTTAACCCAAGTCACCGAGTGTTGATGCACTCCAAAGAGCTTAATAATCCAAGCAAATCCTAATACAAAGACACCACAGGCATATATTCTAAGGTTCAAGCTATTGGTGTCCAGCTTTGTTTCTTTTTGTTTTTCTTTTGTTCTGCCACTTCTTTTTTTTCTTTCTTTTTGTTTTTCTTTCTAACCAAGAATTTTTATTCGATTGAGATTCATAGACAGTAGGCCACTCTATACTTAGAAGGAGATATCCTGGCTCTTTATTCACTAAAAGTGAGCTATTATACAATCACACACATACCACCACTTACTTTTATTCTACTTCTATCTAACAGAGACCATCTTACTTCACATTCAAACATTTCTTTTATTGAACTTAAAGATGCAGGGGGCAAAACATGCTTTTTGCTAAGTGAAAGTAAACACACAAGCACACACATAGACTAGCTTACTTATTCTAAGATTGATTCTACTTGTATTAGATGAACACTTTAACAAAACACAAGTCAAAACATTTTTCAATAGTAAGAGTTAAGTGTAAATACAACCCTATTGGTTTGCAGTTCCTTTGTCCTTCCTTCTGTTGTGCCCTTTTGAGTTATGATGCATATTATCTTCAACTGGTGGTGAATTCCCTGCATAATTCTCAACAGTTGCTTGCTTCTCAAGCCCTTAGATGACCAGTTAGTATGCATGAGTTGAGTGTGGCTTGTGGATTTAATTTGCTGTGGGGATACCAAACTTAAGCTCTTGCCACTTCTCTGGATACAGCAGGTTAACTCTAGGCAAAATCTTGTATCCTTGCTAAAGGTTATGAAGTTAAGACTAAAAAGCAGTTAAGTGGTTGAATAATCTGTTCGATTGCTTGGAGCTAACAATGTGCAGGAGATTAGAATGTGCTTTTGAATGAGGTTTTGGTGGAACACCAAACTTAGAATCCTCCATTCTCCTTTAAGTTGTTTTTGGTGTGCAACACCAAACTTAGCTCCTTGCAATACATATCAATTATTCAACATTTTTATTGAAAAGGCTATGAAAAGGAAACTACCTCAGCTTGGGTTGCCTCCCAACAAGCGCTCTTTTATTGTCATTAGCTTGACATCCTTCAATTCCTTTCAAGAAGGCTGTAGGTTCTGGACCTCTTTTTCCTTATCCCATTGTCCTCCCAAGTACAGCTTTGCTCTGTGACCATTTGCTGTGAATTGATTCTTTGTTGCTTCATCTAGCAGTTCAATGCTCCCATAAGGAAAAACCTTTGTCACCAAGTATGGACCAGTCCACTTTGACTTCAGTTTGCCAGGGAAAATCTTAAGCCTTGAATTATACAGGAGCACTTGCTGTCCTAGCTTGAATTCCTTCTTTGTGATTTTTTTGTCATGCCACCTCTTAGCTCTTTCCTTGTATATCTTAGTATTCTCATAGGCTTCTATCCTGAATTCATCTAACTCATTTAGTTGCAACAACCTTTTTTCTCCTGCAGCTTGGGAATCAAGGTTGAGGAGTTTAGTGGCCCAAAAAGCTCTGTGTTCAAGCTCTACAGGGAGGTGGCAGGATTTGCCATACAATAGCTGAAAGGGTGACTTGCCAATAGGAGTTTTGAAAGCTGTCCTATATGCCCATAATGCATCTTCTAGCTTCCTAGCCCAATCTTTTCTTGTGCTTCCCACTGTTTTCTCTAGGATCTTCTTTAACTCCCTATTTGCTAGTTCAGCCTGGCCATTAGTCTGAGGGTGGTAAGGTGTAGCCACTTTATGGATTACTCCATATTTGTGGAGGAGCTTCTCCATCTGTTTGTTGCAAAAGTGACTTCCACCATCACTGATAAGACTCTTGGGCACTCCATATCTTGTGAAAATGTGCTTTTTAAGGAATTGGAGGACAATCTGTGAATCACAAGTGGTCGTAGCTATGGCTTCCACCCACTTTGAGACATATTCCACTGCGACTAAGATATATCTGAAAGAATAGGAAGGGGGAAAGGGCCCCATGAAATCAATTCCCCATAGATCAAATAATTCCAGTTCCAAGATGAAATTTTGAGGCATCTCATTCCTTCTTGTTAATCCTCCTGCTTTCTGGCATTCATTACATTGGTGAACATATTCTCTGGCATCTTTGAAAATAGTTGGCCAATAGAAGCCGCTCTGCAATATTTTTGCAGCTGTCTTCTCTGGGCCAAAGTGTCCACCATAAGCTGAACCATGGCAGTGCCACAGGATATCCCTCATTTCACTCTCAGGGACACACCTTCTAATTACTCCATCAGAACATCTCTTGAACAGGAAGGGTTCATCCCATAAGAATTTCTTTCCCTCATTGATTAACTTCTTCACTTGTTGCTTAGAAAAGTCTTGAGGTATCTTTCTTCCCACTTTGTAGTTTGCTATGTCAGCAAACCAGGGTGCTTGCTGGATCTGCAAAAGATGCTCATCTAGGAAGCTTTCGTTCATGGGCTGAGATGCTTGTTGAATTGTTTCATGTGGTAGCCTCGACAAATGGTCAGCAACCCAGTTTTCAGTGCCCTTCCTGTCTCTTACCTCAATGTCAAACTCTTGTAAGAGCAATATCCACCTGATAAGTCTTGGTTTAGCATCCTGTTTTGACATCAAATACTTAAGTGCAGCATGGTCAGTATAAACCACAACTTTGGATCCTATTAAGTATGATCTAAACTTATCAAAAGCATAAACTACAGCTAGCAACTCCTTCTCTGTTGTAGTGTAATTTCTTTGGGCCTCATTCAACACTTTACTTGCATAATATATGACATGATTTAATTTGCCCTTCTTTTGCCCAAGTACAGCACCAATTGCAAGGTCACTTGCATCACACATGAGTTCAAAGGGTAACTCCCAATCCGGAGGTGTGATGATTGGTGCTGTTGTGAGTTTGTTTTTTAAAGTTTTAAAGGCTTGCTGGCAGTTTTCATAAAAAATAAAAGGGTTATCAAGCATTAGTAGATTACTCAAAGGTTTAGCTATTTTTGAAAAATCCTTGATAAACCTTCTGTAGAATCCGGCATGCCCTAAGAAACTTCTAACAGATTTCACATTAATTGGTGGAGGGAGTTTTTCTATGATTTCAACCTTTGCCTTATCAACCTCTATCCCTTTTCTTGAAACTTTATGGCCAAGAACAATCCCTTCGGGTACCATGAAGTGGCATTTCTCCCAGTTCAAAACTAAATTAGTTTCTTGGCATCGTTTTAAGACAAGGGTTAAATGGTTCAGGCAAGCATTGAAATTATCACCAAAAACAGAGAAGTCATCCGTGAAGACTTCTAAAAACTTTTCGACCATATCAGAGAAAATGGAGAGCATACACCTTTGAAATGTGGCAGGGGCGTTGCAGAGCCCAAAGGGCATCCTCTGGTATGCAAAGACTCCAAATGGACATGTAAAGGCAGTTTTCTCTTGGTCCTTGGGGTCCACCACGATTTGATTATACCCAGAATATCCGGCCAAAAAGCAATAATAGGCATGGCCGGCCAACCTTTCCAGCATCTGATCAATGAATGGGAGAGGGAAATGATCCTTCCTGGTGGCATCATTCAATCTTCTATAGTCTATGCACATCCTCCACCCAGTCACTGTTCTAGTAGGGATCAATTCATTCTTCTCATTAGTTATGACCGTCATTCATCCTTTCTTTGGTACAACTTGAACCGGGCTTACCCATGGGCTGTCAGATATTGGGAAGATTATCCCTGCATTCCACAGCTTCATTACTTCCTTCTGGACAACTTCCTTCATTGTGGGATTTAGCCTTCTTTGTGGTTGAACCACTGGTTTGGAATTATCTTCCAAGAGGATCTTATGCATACATACTGCAGGGCTGATTCCCTTCAGGTCATCAATGGTCCATCCTAAAGCATCTTTGTGAGCTTTGAGTACATCAAGAAGTTCTCCTTCTTCCTTCTTTGTCAGGGATGAATTAATGATTACTGGGAAGCTCTCCGATGTGCCAAGGAATGCATATTTGAGATGGGTGGGTAATGGTTTCAGTTCTTGTTTTCGTACTTCTTCCTTCTTGACTTGTTTTTCATCTTGCTCAATGGAACTCTCAGCTACTTGTTCCTTTGTTGCCCCTTGATTTCCTTCTTGCTCTTGAGGACTTTCTTCCAGCATTTCTTCCACCAAACTCTCTATCATGTCCACTCTCACATAATCCTCTTGCTCAGGAATGTGTTGCATTAACTTGAAGACGTTTATGATCATTTGTTCATTGTGGACCCTGAAGATCATTTCTCCTTTTTCTACATCAATAGTGGCTCTTGCTGTGGCTAGAAATGGCCTTCACAAAATGATTGAATTGTTTCCTTCCTCTTCAGTATCCAAAATCACAAAATCTGCTGGGAAAATAAACTCCCCAACCTTTACCAACAGATTTTCCACAATTCCAGTGGGTGTTTTGATTGATCTGTCAGCCATGACCAATGACATCCTGGTGGGTTTAAGCTCTTCTATAGCAAGTTTTCTCATCATTGAGAGAGGCATTAAGTTGATGCTGGCACCAAGGTCACATAGAGCTTTGTTGAGAATTATTCTGCCAATGGTGCATGAGACTACAAAGCTTCCTGGATCCTTGAGTTTTGGTGGAATGCCCCTTTGAATCAAATCACTGCATTCCTCAGTGAGTAACACGGTTTCCTTCTCAAGCCAACTTCTTTTCTTGTTGATAAGCTCCTTCAAAAATTTGGCATACAGAGGCAGTTGCTCAAGTGCTTCAGCAAAAGGAATATTGATTTCCAGCTTTTTGAAAGTTTCAAGGAACTTGTGAAAATGCTGATCCTTGGTTTCTTTGTTGAACCTCTGGGGATATGGCAGTGGAGGTACAAAGGTTTTCTCTACTTGTTGCTTTTGATTCTTGGTTGGCTTTTCAACTGCTTCATTCCCTTTTTTTGGAATTTTTGGTTGTTCCTCCTTTGCTTGAGTTTGCTTTGAGGCTTCCTTGCTTGCCATTGCATCATCATCATTGGCTTCCTCTGTGTGTGTTGGCTGTTCCTCTTCTATTGGTCTTTTGCTGCTCTCTACTTGCTTCTTAGTAGTGTCATTGTTGCTCATCAATGTTCTCCCACTCCTTAATTGTATTGCCTTGCATTCTTCCTTAGGATTTGGGATTGTGTCACTCGGCAGTGAGCTTGAAGGTCTCTCAAGAGAAATCTGCTTGGAGATTTGCCCCATCTGTCTCTCTAGGCTCTTCAGGGATGCTTCCTGATTCTTGGTTACCATTTCCTGGTGTTTCAACATTTTGTCTATCACGGCCTCCAAGTTAGTGATTCTCTGGGCTTCAGGTGATACTTGAGGTGGGTTATGAGATGTGGGTAGTGGATGATAGGCATTTTGGTTGGTGGGTTGGTTATTGGATTGGTACTGGTTGGGGTTGGGGTAGTTGTTTTGAGGTTTTCTGTAAGGGTTTTGGTTAGTCTGCTGCTGGTTGTGGTTTTGGTTGCTTCTTGGGTTGTTTTGATTTGAGTTCTTCTGCCATGGTTGTTGGTTTTGGGTATGATTATCTCCCCATCTGAGGTTTGGGTGGTTCTTCCAGGATGGATTGTATGTATCACCATACACTTCATTTGGTCCTTCGTTGTGCATATACTGTACTTGCTCTTGTTGTTGTTCTTCTTGAGTTTCTTCACTCTGTCCCCATGTGGTTGATGGTTGGCTAGTGTTAACTGCTGCAACTTGGAGACTATCAATCCTCTTGGCCATTTGCTCAAATTGTTGTTGAATTTGCTGCTGCATCATCTTGTTTTGAGCCAAGATTGAGTCCACTCCTTCTAGCTCCATTACTCCTCTTCTTTGTGATGGTTGGCGGTTTCTTTGATGAGCAAAGAAATATTGGTTGTTAGCCACCATATCAATGAGATTTTGAGCTTCCTCTGCAGTTTTCATGAGTTGCAAGGAACCTCCAGCTGAGTGGTCAAGTGATTCATGAGCCTTTAGGGTGAGTCCTTCATAGAAGTTCTGTAGCTTGTCCCACTCAGTGAACATTTCTGGTGGACATTTCCTCAGCAGAGCCTTGTATCTCTCCCATGCTTCATACAGATTTTCAGCATCCAATTGTGTGAATGTTTGTACCTCAGTTTTCAGCCTGTTAACCCTTTGAGGTGGGTAAAATTTGGCTAGAAATTTAGTCACCAAATCATCCCAGCTAGTGATGCTTCCTTGAGGAAAAGTTTCAAGCCATTGTGCGGCCTTGTCCCTTAATGAGAACGGGAACAGCAGAAGCTTGTAGGTCTCAGGATTCACGCCATTGGACTTGACAGTGTCACAAATCCTTAAGAAGGTAGATAGATGTTGATTTGGATCCTCCAATGGTCCTCCCCCAAACGAGCAGTTGTTTTGGACCAATGTAATGAGTTGTGGCTTTAATTCAAAGTTATTTGCATTGACATTAGGGGTGAGAATGCTGCTTCCACAATGTCTAGCATTTGCAAAGGTATAGGAGGCCAACACTCTCCTCTGGGGTGGATTGTTATTGTTGTTGTCTGCTCCACCTGGTGGATTGGTTGAATGTTCCTCCATATCTTGGAATTCTTCTTCTGATTCCTCTTCTCCAACAATATCTTTCAGCTCTTCTTAACATTCTAAGAGTTCTTTCGTCTTGTTCATGAAAGATGGGTGTATTTCTTCTTGTACCTGACATACAAGCAGAACATAAGAAACACACAAACCAGTGACACTTCAATCTATTGCTAGAATGAAGTTTTAGTTAGCTTAAGCAAAAATTCAAACAGTTAGTGGGTTAATTGAAAATTAAAGGAACAGAAAATAAAAATGCTAAATCTAGATCACCACCTCACTTATTCATTGTCAATCTAATCAATCCCCGGCAACGGCGCCAAAAACTTGATGGGATATTTTCGCGGAAAAACGAATTTCTCCAAAACACCCAAATCTAACCGGCAAGTGCACCGGGTCGCATCAAGTAATAATAACTCACGGGAGTGAGGTCGATCCCACAGGGATTGAAGGATTGAGAAATTTTAGTTTAGTGGTTGATTTAGTCAAGCGAATCAAGATTTGGTTGAGTTATTTGTGATTTGCAGAATTTAAATTGCATGGAAAGTAAAAGGAATGGGTAATTGACATGAAATTAAAGAGAACAGGAATTTAAATGCTGAATCTTAAAGAACAAGAAATTAAATGGCAGAAACTTAGAACGCAAGAAATGTAAATTGCAGAATCTTAAAGTGCAAGAAATGTAAATAGCTTGAATTGTAAAGGGAATTGGGAGTTGGAGTTGCAGAAATTAAACGAGGGAAAGTAAATTACAACCAACAGAGAAGTAAAAGAACACTTGGACTGAACCGGATCTAAAAACAGAATTGTAAATAAGCATGAAAATAGTAAACAAGGAATGGGAAATGGGGAATCCGGATCTCAGGACCCAAGAGACTAGATAACCAAGTCTAGATCTCAATGCCTTCCTAGATCCAACAAGAACAATTGCAAAGGAATTGTAAATTGCAAAGAAAGTAGATGAAGAACAATTAACAGAAATTAAATTCAATAAGCAGTAGAAGAAACAGAGAGATCTTCGGATGAGATTGAAACAGAATTCCTTCAATTCTCCAACCCAAGATCCAAGACAATTGCAATTGAAATTGAAAGCAATAAAACTAAGAGGAAGAGAGTGGAATTCTCCTTCCCCGAAACTAAGAAATTAAAGATCACTCAATATCCAAAGCTCTCCGAAAACTATTATGAAAACTCCAAAAGGAAAAAGCTCCCTTAAGAACTTGAATTCTATCCTATTTATACACTTTCTTCAAATGATCTTCAAGCCTTGAGTTGGGCCTTTGCTCTTGGTGGAATTGGGTTGAGAGAGGCCTTGGTTGATTGCTCTTGGAGTTTGGAGAGGAACCAAAGTAAACCAAGTGAACCGGGTTGGAGTTTTGCAAAAGTTTGAGTAAAAGTTTGAGCAAAAGTTTGAGGCAAACTTTTGGTCCAACTTTTCATATCAGCCCCCATGTTTTGCTGATACCCACGTTGGTGCAAAAGTTAGGGGTCTAACTTTTGCTCCAATGTTGGCCTTCCTTAGTGCACTTATGGCGCCAACATTAGCCCAAAAGTTAGGGGCTAACGTTGGCGCAAACTTTTGCTCCCCCTTTGTGTTTTTCATGTGCCAACGTTAGCCCAAAAGTTAGAGGCTAACGTTGGCGCAAACTTTTGGTGGCCAGGGGGTGTTTTTCTCATGCCAACGTTAGCCATAAAGTTAGGGGCTAACGTTGGCGCAAACTTTTGGTGCCCAGGGAGTAACTTTCATGTGCCAACGTTAGCCCAAAAGTTAGGGGCTAACGTTGGGGCTAACTTTTCACCCAAAAGTTTGTGCAAAAGTTTGAGGCTAACTTTTGGTCCAACTTTTTGCTTCCTGGTTCATTTTCACTTATTCCATTGTCCTCTCTTTACTCCTAGCCATTCCTTCTTGCTTCAACCTTTCTCCAAGCTTTCTTCACCAATCATTAATCAACCAAACACATCAAAGCTATGCTAAAAATCATGAGATATTCATTTTATCATAATATGTGCCAATTATAGCATAAAACCTCATGAAATAGCATGAATTCATACATGGTCGATTCAATCAAAGGAAGCATGAGAATTTACCCAAATTAGCTTACTTGTAGCTCAAGAAAGTGCACAATTCAATTGAAAACAAAAGAAAAAGGCTAGTGAAACTAGGCTAAGATGACTTGTCATCACTATTGCAGGGTTCTCAGGATCATAAGCTTCTTCTTCATAAGAAGCCTCTTGAGTACTGTTGGATGCAGCTTGCATTCCAGTTAGACTCTGAGAAATCATATTGACTTGCTGAGTCAATATTTTGTTCTGAGCCAATATGGCATTCAGAGTATCAATTTCAAGAACACCCTTCTTCATAGGCGTCCCATTACTCACAGGATTCCTCTCAGAAGTGTACATGAACTGGTTATTAGCAACCATGTCAATGAGTTCTTGAGCTTCTGCAGGCGTTTTCTTTAAGTGAATGGATCCACCTACAGAGGTATCCAATGACATTTTAGCTAATTCAGACAGACCATCATAGAATATGTCCAGGATGGTCCATTCTGAAAGCATGTCAGAAGGACACTTTTTGGCCAGCTGTTTGTATCTTTCCCAAGCTTCATAGAGGGATTCACCTTCTTTTTGTCTGAAGGTTTGAACATCAGCTCTAAGCTTGCTCAGCTTTTGAGGAGGAAAGAACTTGGCTAAGAAAGCCGTGACCAGCTTATCCCAAGAGTTTAGGCTGTCTTTGGGTTGAGAGTCCAACCATATTCTAGCTCTGTCTCTTACAGCAAAAGGGAAAAGCATGAGCCTGTAGACTTCAGGATCTACTCCATTAGTCTTAACAGTATCACAGATATGCAAGAATTCAGTTAAGAACTGAAAAGGATCTTCAGATGGAAGTCCATGAAACTTGCAGTTCTGCTGCATCAGAGAAACTAGCTGAGGTTACAGCTCAAAATTGTTTGCTCCAATGGTAGGAATGGAGATGCTTCTTCCATGTAAATTGGAATTAGGTGCAGTAAAGTCACCAAGCATTCTCCTTGCATTATTGTTGTTGGGTTCGGCTGCCATCTCCTTTATTTGTTCGAAATTTTCAATAAGGTTGTCTCTGGATTGTTGTAATTTAGCTTCTCTTAGTTTTCTCTTCAGAGTCCTTCCAGGTTCTGGATCAGCTTCAACAAGAATGCCTTTTTCATTCTCCCTACTCATAAGAAAGAGAAGAGAAAAAGAAAAGAAGAGGAATCCTCTATGTCACAGTAAAGAGGTTCCTTATTGTTAGTAGAAGAAGAAAAGGAATAGGGGTGAAGAAGAATGAAAAATCCAAACACAAGGGTAAGGATAGGAGCAGTGATGTGAGATGAAGAGAAGTGTTAGTAGATGAATAAATAAATAGAAGGAGATGAGGGAGAAGGATTTTCGAAAATTATTTTTGAAAAAGGGTTAGTGATTTTCGAAAATAGTTTTTGAAAAAGGTTAGTAGTTTTCGAAAATTAAAATAAAAAATTAAAATAATTAGTTAATTAAAAAGAAATTTTGAAAAAGAGGGGAGATATTTTCGAAAATGAGAGAGAGAGAGAGTTAGTTAGGTAGTTTTGAAAAAGCTAATAAACAAACAAAAAGTTAGTTAGTTAGTTGAAACAAATTTTGAAAAGATAAGAAGTTTGGAAGTTAGAAAAGATATTTTGAAATCAAATTTTTGAAAAAGATAAGATAAGAAAATATTTTTGAAAAGATATGATAGAAATTAGTTTTTGAAAAAGAATTGATTTTTTTAAATCTCAATTAATGACTTGATTCACAAGAAATCACAAGATATGATTCTAGAACTCAAAGTTTGAATCTTTCTTAACAAATAAGTAACAAACTTGAAATTTTTGAATCAAAACATTAATTGATGATGTTATTTTCGAAAATATGATGAAAAATTAAGAAAAAGATTTTTGAAAAATATTTTTGAAATTTTCGAAAATAACTAAAAAAAATTGAAAAAAAAGATTTGATTTTTGAAAAAGATTTTGAAAAAGATAAGATTTTTTTTTTTTAATTAAAAATTTGATTTGACTCATAAAAACAACTAGATTTTAAAAATTTTTGAAAAAGTCAAATCTAATTTTCGAAATTTTAAGAGAGAAAAAGGAAAGATATTTTTTTGATTTTTGAATTTTTATGATGAGAGAGAAAAACAAGAAAAATGATACAATGCATGAAAGTTATGGATCAAAACAATGAATGCATGCAAGAATGCTATGAATGTCAAGATGAACACCAAGAACACTATGAAGATCATGATGAACATCAAGAACACATTTTTGAAAAATTTTTAATGCAAAGAAAACATGCAAGATACCAAACTTAGAATTCTTTAATGCTTAGACATAAAGAATTCAGGAATGCATATGAAAAACAAGAAAAGACACAAAACATGCAAATGCAAAGATCAAACAAGAAGACTTACCAAGAACAACTTGAAGATCATGAAGAACACTATGAATGCATGAATTTTTTCGAAAAAGCAAGATGAACATGCAATTGACACCAAACTTATAACATGACTCAAGACTCAAACAAGAAACACAAAAAAAATATTTTTGATTTTTATGATTTTCTAATTTTTTTGTATTATTATTTTTTTTTTCGAAAATTATTTGAAAAACAAAAATAAGGATTCCAAAATTTTTAATATGGATTCCAGGAATCTAGCATTCTTAGTCTAAAGCTCCAATCAAAGGGTCAGGCATGGCTTAATAGCCAGCCAAGCTTTAGCATGTAATCTAGACATGACACGCCTAACATGCCCTACAGTCATGTCTTTACAGCCAACCAGGCTTCAACATGACTTATGAAACACTAGAATTCATTCTTAAAAATTCTGAAGAAAAATATATTTTTGAAAACATTTTTATTTTAAAATTTTTTCGAAAACAAAGGAAAAATTTTTGAAAATAAAACAAAAAGAAAATTACCTAATCTGAGCAACAAGATGAACCGTCAGTTGTCCAAACTCGAACAATCCTCGGCAACGGCGCCAAAAACTTGGTATGCGAAATTGTTACTCAGGTTGTGAATTATTATTCGAAATTGATTCCCTGGCAATGGCACCAAAAATGGATGCACAGAACCATGGTCTAAACATATCTTTACAACTTCGCATAACTAACCAGCAAGTGCACTGGGTCGTCCAAGTAATACCTTACGTGAGTAAGGGTCGAATCCCACGGAGATTGTTGGTATGAAGCAAGCTATGGTCACCTTGTAAATCTCAGTCAGGCGGATATAAAATAGTTATGTAGTTTTCGAAATCTAGTAATAAAAGAAGGATAGAAATACTTATGTAAATCATTGGTGAGAATTTTAGATAAGCGTATGGAGATGCAATCGTTCCTCTGAACCTCTGCTTTCCTGCTATCTTCATCCAATCAGTCTTACTTCTTTCTATGGCTGGCTTTATGCAAGGGCATCACCGTTGTCAGTGGCTACATCCCCTCCTCTTGTGAAAATGGTCCAAGATGCCCTGTCACGGCACGGCTAATCATCTGAGGTTCCCGATCATGCTGGAATTGGATTCACCCTCCTTTTGCGTCTGTCACTACGCCCAGCACTCGCGAGTTTGAAGCTCGTCACAGTCATTCAATCATTGAATCCTACTCGGAATACCACAGACAAGGTTTAGACTTTTCGGATTCTCTTGAATGCCACCATCATTCTAGCTTACTGGTGCGCAGAAATTGTGATTACACTTTAATTATGTAAAATTCATCGCTCTTTCTTTCCCTGGTAATGGCGCCAAAAACATGATGCCAATACCATGGTTCACAACTTCGCACAACTAACCAGCAAGTGCACTGGGTCGTCCAAGTAATACCTTACGTGAGTAAGGGTCGAATCCCACGGAGATTGTTGGTATGAAGCAAGCTATGGTCACCTTGTAAATCTCAGTCAGGCAGATATAAATTGATAATGGTGTTTTCGAGTAATAATTAAATAAACATAAAATAAAGGATAGAAACACTTATGTAAATCATTGGTGAGAATTTCAGATAAGCGAATAGAGATGCTTTCGTTCCTCTGAACCTCTGCTTTCCTGCTATCTTCATCCAATCAGTCTTACTCCTTTCCATGGCTGGCTTTATGTGATACATCACCATTGTCAATGGCTACTTTCGGTCTTCTCTCGGGAAAATGATCCAAATGCCCTATCACGGCACGGCTAATCGTCTGGAGGCATCACCCTTGTCAATGGTTTCATCCTATCCTCTCAGTTAACATGGTCAACGCACCCTGTCACGGCACGGCTATTCATCTATCGGTTCTCGATCATGCTGGAATAGGATTTACTATCCTTTTGCGTCTGTCACTACGCCCGGCAATCGCGAGTTTAAAGCTCGTCACAGTCATTCAATCATTGAATCCTACTCGGAATACCATAGACAAGGTTTAGACCTTCCGGATTCTCTTGAATGCCGCCATCATTCTAGCTTACACCACGAAGATTCTGATTAAGAGATCTAAGAGATACTCATACAGTCGAAGGTAGAACAGAAGTCATTGTCAGGCACGCGTTCATAGGGAATGATGATGATTGTCACGTTCATCACATTCAGGTTGAAGTGCGAATGAATATCTTGGAAGCGAAATAAGATGAATTGAATAGAAAACAGTAGTACTTTGCATTAATCTTTGAGGAACAGCAAAGCTCTACACCTTAATCTATGGAGTGTAGAAACTCTACCGTTAAAATTACATAAGTGAAAGGTCCAGGCATGGCCGAGATGGCCAGCCCCCAAAACGTGATCACAAGATCAAAAATACAATCCAAAGATGTCTAATACAATAGTAAAAGGTCCTATTTATAATAAACTAGTCACTAGGATTTACAGAAATAAGTAATTGATGCATAAATCCACTTCCGGTGCCCACTTGGTGTGTGCCTGGGCTGAGCTTGAGTGTTGCACGTGTAGAGGTCCTTCTTGGAGTTGAACGCCAGCATTTGTGCCAGTTTGGGCATTCAACTCTGGTTTTGGATCCTTTTCTGGCGCTGGCCGCCAGAATTGGGCAGAGAGTTGGCGTTGAACGCCAGTTTGCGTCATCTATTCTTGGCCAAAGTATGGACTATTATATATTGCTGGAAAGCCCTGGATATCTACTTTCCAACTCAATTGGAAGTGCGCCATTTTGAGTTCTGCAGCTCCAGAAAGTCCATTTTGAGTGCAGGGAGGTCAGAATCCAACAGCATCAACAGTCCTTCTTCAACCTCTGAATCTAATTTCTGCTCAAGTCCCTCAATTTCAGCCAGAAAATACCTGAAATCATAGAAAAACACACAAACTCATAGTAAAGTCCAGAAATGTGAATTTAACATAAAAATTAATGAAAACATCCCTAAAAGTAACTAGATCCTACTAAAGATATACTGAAAACAATGCCAAAAAGCGTATAAATTATCCGCTCATCACAACACCAAACTTAAATTGTTGCTTGTCCTTAAGCAACTGAAAATCAAATAGGATAAAAAGAAGAGAATATACTATAAATTCCAAACTATCAATGAAACAGAGCTTCAATCACATGAGCGGGACTTATAGCTTTTTGCCTCTTGAATAGTTTTGGCATCTCACTTTATCCATTGAAGTTCAGAATGATTGGCATCTATAGGAACTCAGACTTCAGATAGTGTTATTGACTCTCCTAGTTCAGTATGATGATTCTTGAACACAGCTATTTTATGAGTCTTGGCCGTGGCCCTAAGCACTTTGTTTTCCAGTATTACCACCGGATACATAAATGCCACAGACACATAATTGGGTGAACCTTTTCAGATTGTGACTCAGCTTTGCTAAAGTCCCCAATTAGAGGTGTCCAGGGTTCTTAAGCACACTTTTCTTTTGCTTTGGACCTTAACTTTAACCGCTCAGTCTCAAGTTTTCACTTGACACCTACACGCCACAAGCACATGGTTAGGGACAGCTTGGTTTAGCCGCTTAGACCAGGATTTTATTCCTTTAGGCCCTCCTATCCACTGATGCTCAAAGCCTTGGGATCCTTTTTATTTCCCTTGCCTTTTGGTTTTAAGGGTTATTGGCTTTTTGCTCTTGCCTCTTGGTTTTAAGAGCTTTTGGCTTTTTCTGCTTGCTTTTTCTTTTTCTTTCTATTTTTTTCGCCTTTTTTTTTCTGCAAGCTTGGTTCTTTGCTGCTTTTTCTTGCTTCAAGAATCATTTTTATGATTTTTCAGATTATCAAATAACATGTCTCCTAGTCATCATTCTTTCAAGAGCCAACATATTTAACATTCTTAAACAACAACTTCAAAAGACATATGCACTGTTCAAGCATACATTCAGAAAACAAGAAGCATTGTCACCACATTAATATAATTAAGCTAAGTTCAAGGATAAATTTGAAACTCATGTACTTCTTGTTCTTTTGAATTAAAACATTTTTCATTTAAGAGAGGTGATGGATTCATAGGACATTCATAACTTTAAGACAAAGTTATTAACTACTAATGATCATGTAATGAAGACACAAACATAGATAAGCATATAACATAGAAAATGAAAAACAGAAGAAATAAGAACAAGGAATGAATCCACCTTAGTGATGGTGGCGTTTCCTTCTTGAGGAACCAATGATGTCCTTGAGCTCTTCTATGTCTCTTCCTTGTCTTTGTTGCTCCTCCCTCATTGCTTTTTGATCTTCTCTTATTTCATGAAGGATGATGGAGTGCTCGTGATGTTCCACCCTTAGTTGCTTCTAAAAATTGTGTGGAAGAAAATGTATCCTCTGAGGTATCTCAGGGATCTCTTGATTTGCAGTCAAATGTTCTACCACTGAGCTATAGACCCTTGATGGAAGTTTTTGTCTTCCCTTTCCTCTTTCTAGAGGTTTCTCTGGCCTTAGGTGCCGTCAATGGTTATGGAAAAAAACAAAAAAAAAAGCTATGCTTTTACCACACCAAACTTAGAATGTTGCTCGCCCTCGAGCAAAAGAAGAAGGAATAGAAGAAGAAGAAGATATGGAGGTGTGTATTCAGCCATATGGGTGGGATTGGGTGGGGAAGAGATATTGAATTTTGAAGGTCAATGGGTGTATGGATGTGAGTGGTAAAGGGTTAACAGAAGGGATGGTCATGAATGGAGAGAGAGAGGGTGAGGTGGGTGGGGATCCTGTGGGGACCACAGATCCTGAGATGATCTTGTGGGGTCCACAGATCCTGAGATGATCCTGTGGGGTCCACAGATCATGAGGTGTCAAGGATTTACATCCCTGCACCCATTAGGCATGTAAAATACCCTTGCACACAACTCTGGGCATTCAGCGCCAGGTTGGTGCCCATTTTGGGCGTTCAGCGCCAGAACCATGCTCTGTTCTGGCGTTGAATGCCAGGCAGATGCTTCCTCCAGGGTGTGATTTTTCTTCTGCTGTTTTTGATTCCATTTTCAATTTTTATATTTATTTTGTGACTCCACATGATCATGAACCTATAAAGACATATAACTAAGAAAAATACAGTTAGATAAATAAAAATTGGGTTGCCTCCCAACAAGCGCTTCTTTAATGTCAATAGCTTGACAGTGGGCTCTCATGGAGCCTTACAGATGTTCAGAGCATTGTTGAGACTCTCCAACACCAAACTTAGAGTTTGGATATGGGAGTTCAACACCAAACTTAGAGTTTGGTTGTGGCCTCCCAACACCAAACTTAGAGTTTGATTGTGGGGGCTCTGGTTGACTCTATTTTGAGAGAAGCTTTTCATGCTTCCTCTTCATGGTTGCAGAGGGAAATCCTGGAGTTTTAAACACAAGGGAGTCCTCATTCCATTGAAGGACTAGTTCACCTCTGTCAACATCAATCACAGCTCTTGCTGTGGCTAGGAAAGGTCTTCCTAGGATGATGGATTCATCCTCTTCCTTTCCAGTATCCAGGACTATGAAATCAGCAGGGATGTAAAGGCCTTCAACCTTTACTAACACGTCCTCAACTTTTTCATAAGCCTGTTTTCTTGAATTGTCTGCCATTTCTAATGAGATTTTAGCAGCTTGCACCCCATAGATTCCCAGTTTCTCTATTACAGAGAGGGGCATGAGGTTTATTCTTGAACCAAGGTCACACAGAGCCTTAAAGATCATGGTGCCTATGGTACAAGGTATTATGAACTTTCCAGGATCCTGTCTCTTCTGAGGCAATGTCAGTTGATCCAGATCACTTAGTTCATTGATGAACAAGGGAGGTTCAACTTCCCAAGTATCAATGCCAAATAATTTGGCATTCAGCTTCATGATTGCACCAAGAAACTTGGCTGTTTGCTCTTCAGTAACATCCTCATTCTCTTCAGAAGAGGAATACTCATCAGAGCTCATGAAGGGCATAAGGAGGTTCAATGGAATCTCTTTGGTCTCTAGATGAGCCTCAGAGTCCTTTGGTTCCTCAGAGGGAAGCTCCTTATTGGTCACTGGACATCCCAGGAGGTCTTCCTCCTTGGGATTCACGTCCTCCTCTCCTTCTTTGGGTTCGGCCATGGTGCTTATGTCAATGGCCTTGCACTCTCCTTTTGGATTCTCTTCTGTATTGCTTGGGAGAGTACTAGGAGGGATTTCAGTGATTCTTTTACTCAGCTGGCCCACTTGTGCTTCCAAATTTCTAATGGAAGACCTTGTTTCATTCATGAAACTCACAGTGGCCTTAGATAGATCAGAGACTAGATTTGCTAAGCTAGATGGATTCTGCTTAGAATTCTCTGTCTGTTGCTGAGTGGATGATGGAAAGGGTTAATTATTGTTAAACCTGTTCCTTCCACCATTATTAAAGCCTTGTTGAGGCTTTTGATCCTTCCATGAGAAATTTGGATGATTTCTCCATGATGAGTTATAGGTGTTTCCATAAGGTTCACCTAAGTAATTTACCTCTGCTATTGCAGGGTTCTCAGGATCATAAGCTTCTTCTTCAGAAGATGCCTCTTGAGTACTGTTGGATGCAGCTTGCATTCTATTAAGACTCTGAGAGATCATATTAACTTGCTGAGTCAATATTTTATTCTGAGCCAATATGGCATTCAGAGTATCAACCTCAAGAATTCTCTTATTCATAGGCGTCCCATTATTCACAGGATTCTTTTCAGAAGTGTACATGAACTAGTTATTTGCAACCATGTCGATGAGTTCTTGAGCTTCTGCAGGCGTTTTCTTTAGGTGAATGGATCCACCTGCAGAGGTATCCAATGACATCTTAGATAACTCTGACAGACCATCATAGAATATGTCCAGGATGGTCCATTCTGAAAGCATGTCAGAAGGACACTTTTTGGTCAACTGTTTGTATCTTTCCCAAGCTTCATAGAGGGATTCACCTTCTTTCTGTCTGAAGGTTTGAACATCCACTCTAAGCTTGCTCAGCTTTTGAGGAGGAAAGAACTTGGCTAAGAAAGCCGTGACCAGCTTATCCCAAGAGTTCAGGCTGTCTTTGGGTTGAGAGTCCAACCACACTCTAGCTCTGTCTCTTACAGCAAAAGGGAAAAGCATTAGCCTGTAGACTTCAGGATCTACTCCATTAGTCTTAACAGTATCACATATCTGCAAGAATTCAGTTAAGAACTGAAAAAGATCTTCAGATGGAAGTCCATGAAACTTGCAGTTCTGCTGCATCAGAGAAACTAATTGAGGTTTCAGCTTAGAGTTGTTTGCTCCAATGGCAGGAATGGAGATGCTTCTTCCATGTAAATTGGAATTAGGTGCAGTAAAGTCACCAAGCATTCTCCTTGCATTGTTGTTGGGTTCGGCTGCCATCTCCTTTACTTGTTCGAAATTTTCAATCAAGTTGTCTCTGGTTTATTGTAATTTAGCTTCTCTTAATTTCCTCTTCAGAGTCCTTTCAGGTTCTGGATCAGCTTCAATAAGAATGCCTTTTTCTCTGTCCCTGCTCATAAGAAAGAGAAGAGAAAAAGAAAAGAAGAGGAATCCTCTATGTCACAGTAAAGAGGTTCCTTATTGTTAGTAGAAAAGAAGAAGAGAAAAATCTGAACTCAGAAAGAGAGAGAGAGGGTTTGGATTTTTGGTGGGTGAGGGAGAGATGTTAGTAGATGAATAAATAAATAGAATAAGATGAGAGAGGGAAAATTTCAAAAATAAATTTTTTTGAAAAGGAGTTAGTGATTTTTGAAAATAGTTTTTGAAAAAGGTTAGTAGTTTTTTTTCGAAAATAAAAATTAAAATAATAAAAAAGAAATTTTTGAAAAAGGGGGAAGATATTTTTGAAAATTAGAAAGAGAGAGAGTTAGTTAGGTAGTTTTGAAAAAGATAAGAAACAAAGAAAAAGTTAGTTAGTTAGTTGAAACAAATTTTGAAAAGATAAGAAGTTAGGAAGTTAGAAAAGATATTTTGAAATCAAATTTTTTTGAAAAAGGTAAGATAAGAAGACATTTTTGAAAAGATATGATTGAAATTAGTTTTTGAAAAAGATTTGATTTTTGAAATCTCAATTAATGACTTGATTCACAAGAAATCACAAGATATGATTCTAGAACTTCAAGTTTGAATCTTTCTTAACAAGCAAGTAACAAACTTGAAATTTATGAATCAAAACATTAATTGATTATGTTATTTTCGAAAATTTGACATAAAAAAATAAGAAAAAGATTTTTGAAAAATATTTTTGGAATATTCGAAAATAACTAAGAAATTTGAAAAATATTTGATTTTTGAAAAAGATTTTGAAAAGGATAAGATTTTCAAATTGAAAATTTGATTTGACTCATAGGAAACAACTTGATTTTAAAAATATTTGAAAAAGTCAACTCAATTTTCGAATTTGATGAGAGAAAAAGGGAAATATATTTTTTTGATTTTTGAATTTTTAATGAAAAACATGAAAATTATGCAATGCATGAAAATTTTAGATCAAAACATGTGATGCATGCAAGAATGCTATGAATGTCAAGATGAACACCAAGAACACTATGAAGATCATGATGAACATCAAGAACACATTTTTGAAAAATTTTTAATGCAAAGAAAACATGAAAGACACCAAACTTAGAATTCTTTAATGCTTAGACACTAAGAATTCAAGAATGCATATGAAAAACAAGAAAATACACAAAACATGCAAATGCAAAGATCAAACAAGAAGACTTACCAAGAACAACTTGAAGATCATGAAGAACACTATGAATGCATGAGAATTTTCGAAAAAAATGCAAGATGCACATGCAATTGACACCAGACTTATAACATGACTCAAGACTCAAACAAGAAACATGAAATATTTTTTATTTTTATGATTTTCTAATTTTTTTGGATTTTTCGAAAATTAATTGAAAAAGGAAAAGAAGGATTCCAAAATTTTTAATATGAATTCCAGGAATCTTGCATTCTTAGTCTAAAGCTTCAGTCCAGGAATTAGACATGGCTCACTAGCCAGCCAAGCTTTCAATGAAAGCTCCGGTCCAAAACACTAGACATCGCCAATGGCCAGCCAAGCTTCAGCATGTAAATCAGGAACAGCAGCAGGTGGATTAGCAACAACTAGCTTGCTCTTGATAACAAATTGCAAGCCTCAGTCCAAATGAATTAAGACATGGCTTTACAGCCAGCCAGGCTTCACATGCTTCATGGAACACTAAAATTCATTCTTAAAAATTCTGAAGAAAAATGTATTTTTGAAAACTTTTTTTTTTTCGAAAACAGGTGAGAAAATTTTGAAATATTTTTGAAAAATTTTTTAAAAGACAACAAAAAGAAAATTACCTAATCCGAGCAACAAGATGAACTGTCAGTTGTCCAAACTCGAACAATCCCCGGCAACGGCACCAAAAACTTGGTGCTGTTGCCGGATCAAACTTGGCACTGATGTTACCGGACCAAAAGCTTGCCGAAAACTCAAACAATCCCCGGCAACGGCGCCAAAAACTTGGTGCGCAGAAATTGTGATTACACTTTAATTATGTAAAATTCATCGCTCTTTCTTTCCCTGGTAATGGCGCCAAAAACATGATGCCAATACCATGGTTCACAACTTTGCACAACTAACCAGCAAGTGCACTGGGTCGTCCAAGTAATACCTTACGTGAGTAAGGGTCGAATCCCACGGAGATTGTTGGTATGAAGCAAGCTATGGTCACCTTGTAAATCTCAGTCAGGCAGAGAATTTCAGATAAGCGAATAGAGATGCTTTCGTTCCTCTGAACCTCTGCTTTCCTGCTATCTTCATCCAATCAGTCTTACTCCTTTCCATGGCTGGCTTTATGTGATACATCACCATTGTCAATGGCTACTTTCGGTCTTCTCTCGGGAAAATGATCCAAATGCCCTGTCACGGCATGGCTAATCGTCTGGAGGCATCACCCTTGTCAATGGTTTCATCCTATCCTCTCAGGGAACATGGTCAACGCACCCTGTCACGGCACGGCTATTCATCTGTCGGTTCTCGATCATGCTGGAATAGGATTTACTATCCTTTTGCGTCTGTCACTACGCCCGGCAATCGCGAGTTTGAAGCTCGTCACAGTCATTCAATCATTGAATCCTACTCGGAATACCACAGACAAGGTTTAGACCTTCCGGATTCTCTTGAATGCCACCATCATTCTAGCTTACACCACGAAGATTCTGATTAAGAGATCTAAGAGATACTCATTCAGTCGAAGGTAGAACGGAAGTGGTTGTCAGGCACGCGTTCATAGGGAATGATGATGATTGTCACGTTCATCACATTCAGGTTGAAGTGCGAATGAATATCTTGGAAGCGAAATAAGATGAATTGAATAGAAAACAGTAGTACTTTGCATTAATCTTTGAGGAACAGCAGAGCTCTACACCTTAATCTATGGAGTGTAGAAACTCTACCGTTAAAATTACATAAGTGAAAGGTCCAGGCACGGCCGGGATGGCCAGACCCCAAAACGTGATCACAGGATCAAAAATACAATCCAAAGATGTCTAATACAATAGTAAAAGGTCCTATTTATAATAAACTAGTCACTAGGGTTTACAGAAATAAGTAATTGATGCATAAATCCACTTCCGGGGTCCACTTGGTGTGTGCTTGGGCTGAGCTTGAGTGTTGCACGTGTAGAGGTCCTTCTTGGAGTTGAACGCCAGCATTTGTGCCAGTTTGGGCGTTCAACTCTGGTTTTGGATCCTTTTCTGGCGCTGGACGCCAGAATTAGGCAGAGAGCTGGCGTTGAATGCCAGTTTGCATCATCTATTCTTAGCCAAAGTATGGACTATTATATATTTCTGGAAAGCCCTGGATGTCTACTTTTCAACGCAATTGGAAGCGTGACATTTTGAGTTATGTAGCTCCAGAATATCCATTTTGAGTGCAGGGAGGTCAGAATCCAACAGCATCAGCAGTCCTTCTTCAACCTCTGAATCTGATTTCTGCTCAAGTCCCTCAATTTCAGCCAGAAAATACCTGAAATCACAGAAAAACACACAAACTCATAGTAAAGTCCAGAAATGTGAATTTAACATAAAAACTAATGAAAACATCCCTAAAAGTAACTAGATCCTACTAAAAATATACTAAAAACAATGCCAAAAAGCGTATAAATTATCCGCTCATCACTTACACCACGAAGATTCTGATTAAGAGATCTAAGAGACACTCATTCAATCTAAGGTAGAACGGAGGTGGTTGTCAGGCACGCGTTCATAGGGAATGATGATGATTGTCACGTTCATCACATTCAGGTTGAAGTGCGAATGAATATCTTAGAAGCGAAATAAGATGAATTGAATAGAAAACAGTGGTACTTTGCATTAATCTTTGAGGAACAGCAGAGCTCCACACCTTAATCTATGGAGTGTAGAAACCCTACCGTTAAAAATACATAAGTGAAAGGTCCAGGCATGGCCGAATGGCTAGCCCCCAAAACGTGATCACAGGATCAATAATACAATCCAGGATGTCTTTTACAATAATAAAAAGTTCTATTTATAATAAACTAGCTACTAGGGTTTACAGAAGTAAGTAATTGATGCATAAATCCACTTCCGGGGCCCACTTGGTGTGTGTTTGGGCTGAGCTTGAATGTTACACGTGCAGAGGCTCTTTCTGGAGTTGAACGCCAGGTTGTAACATATTTCTGGCGTTCAACTCTGGTTTGTGACTTGTTTCTGGCGTTTAACTCCAGACAGCAGTGTAGAATTGGCGTTCAACGCCCTTTTACGTCGTCTAAACTCGGCCAAAGTATGGACTATTATACATTGCTGGAAAGCCCTGGATATCTACTTTCCAACGCAATTCGAAGATCCACTTTGAGTGCAGGGAGGTCAGAATCCAACAACATCAACAGTCCTTCTTCAACCTCTGAATCTGATTTTTGCTCAAGTCCCTCAATTTCAGCCAGAAAATACCTGAAATCTCAGAAAAACACACAAACTCATAGTAAAGTCTAGAAATGTGAATTTAACATAAAAACTAATGAAAACATCCCTAAAAGTAACTAGATCCTACTAAAAACATACTAAAAACAATGCCAAAAAGCGTATAAATTATCCGCTCATCAAGTACTTGTTGCCCCTTTTCAAAACTCCTTGGTGCAAGATGCAGGTCATGTCTTCTCTTCGCCTTTTCTTTATAAATCTTGGCATTTTCATAGGCTTGAGATCTAAATTCCTCCATCTCTTGCAGTTGCAGGATCCTTTTTGCACCAGCAGCAATGCTGTCAAAATTTAGTATCTTGAGAGCCCAGAGAGCTTTGTGTTCCAGCTCCAGTGGTAAATGACAAGCTTTCCCATACACCAGTTGATATGGAGACATTCTAAGTGGAGTTTTGAATGCTGTTCTGTATGCCCAAAGAGCATCATCGAGCTTCTTTGATAAATCCTTTCTTGATGTACCCACAGCCTTTTCCAGAATCCTCTTTAGCTCTCTGTTGGATATCTTTGTTTTCCCACTTGTTTGGGGATGGTAAGGCGTGGCCACCTTGTGTTTTACCCCATATCGTAGGAGAAGAGCTTCTAGTGGTCTGTTACAAAAATGGCTCCCTCCATCACTGATGAGTGCTCGTGGAACTCTAAACCGGCTAAAGATATTCTTCCTGAGGAAGTTCATGACCACCTTGTTATCATTTGTTGGGGTTGCAATAGCCTCTACCTACTTGGAAACGTAATCCACTGCTACCAAGATGTACTTGTTTGAATATGAGGTTGGGAATGGTCCCATGAAATCGATTCCCCACACATCAAACAGTTCCAGTTCCAAGATGAAATTTTGTGGCATCTCATTTCTTTTGGGCAAGTTTCCAGATCTTTGGCATTCATTGCAGCTCTTTACTAGTTCTTTGGCATCCTTGAAAAGGGTGGGCCAAAAGAATCCGCTTTGTAACACCTTTGCTGCAGTTCTGTCCCCTCCAAAGTGGCCTCCATAGCATGAGTCGTGGCAATTCCATAGGACCTCTCGTCCTTCTTCTTCCGAAACACATCTTCTAAGGATTCTATCTGAACACTTCTTGAAGAGATATGGCTCATCCCAGACAAAGTATTTTGCATCATTCATGAGCTTCCTTTTTTGATGTTTATTGATCTCTGGAGGTAAGGCCCCAGTTGCCTTGAAGTTGGCAATGTCTGCGAACCATGGTGCTTTGTGAACTGTCATCAGCTGCGAATCAGGGAAGAGCTCGTTCACACTTGTATCATGTGTTCCATTTTCCTCATGAGGGATTCTGGATAGATGATCTGCTACCTTGTTCTCTACTCCTTTCTTGTCTCTGATTTCAATATTGAATTCCTACAATAATAAGATCCATCTTATTAGTCTTGGTTTTGATTCTTGCTTGGCAAACAAGTATTTAAGTGCTGTGTGATCTGTGAAAACAATCACTTTAGCACCGTTGAGGTACGATCTAAACTTGTCAAACGCAAAAACTATTGCTAGCAACTCCTTTTCAGTAGTGGTATAATTTCTTTGAGTATCATTGAGGACTTTGCTAGCATAGTATATCACATGGACTAAGTTATCTTTCCTCTGTCCTAACACTGCCCCAACTGCAAAATCAGATGCATCACACATCAATTCAAATGGTAAGTTCCAATCAGGTGGGGAAATCATAGGAGCAGAGGACAACCTTATTTTCAAATTTTCAAATGCTAGCATGCATGATTCATCGAAGATAAATGGTGTATCAGATACAAGAAGATTGCTTTAGGGCTTGGCTATCTTTGAAAAATCTTTAATAAATCTTTTGTAAAAGCCAGCATGCCCTAAAAAGCTCCTAATTGCCTTGACATCACTGGGTGGAGGCAGTTTTTCAATAAGTTCCACTTTAGCCCTGTCCACTTCAATGCCTTGGTGAGAAACCTTATGGCCAAGGACTATTCCTCCTGTCACCATAAAGTGACATTTCTCCCAGTTCAAGACCAGATTGGTCTCTTGGCACCTTTTCAATACTAAGGCAAGGTGACTCAGGCAGCTAGTAAAGGAATCCCCGAATACCGAGAAATCATCCAAAAAAACTTCAATGAATTTCTCTATCATATCTGAGAAGATAGAAAGCATGCAGCGTTGGAAAGTCGCAGGTGCATTACATAGCCCAAATGGCATGCGCCTGTAGGTAAACACTCCATATGGACAAGTAAATGAAGTTTTCTCTTGGTCTCTGGGATCAACCACTATTTGGTTATATCCTGAATAACCATCAAGAAAACAGTAATATGCATGTCCTGCGAGTCTTTCCAACATCTGATCCATAAATGGGAGGGGAAAGTGGTCCTTTCATGTAGCCTCATTGAGTTTCCGATAGTCTATGCACATCCGCCATCCTGTGATGGTCCTTGTAGGAATTAGTTCGTTCTTCTCATTGGGAACTACAGTGATTCCTCCCTTTTTGGGCACGACATGTACGGGGCTGACCCAGGGGCTGTCTGAGATCGGATAGATTACCCCTCCCTGCCATAACTTCATAACTTCTTTCTGTACCACTTCCTTCATGATTGGGTTCAGCCTCCTTTGGGATTGAATGGATGGTTTGGCATCATCTTCCAGTAGTATCTTATGCATGCATATGGCTGAACTTATTCCTTTCAGGTCAGCAAGAGTCCATCCAATGGCATTGGTGCACGAATTGTGAATCACACTTTTCACAACTCGTACCACTGACCAGCAAGTGCACTGGGTCGTCCAAGTAATACCTCACGTGAGTAAGGGTCGAATCCCACGGAGATTGTTGGTTTGAAGCAATCTATGGTTATCTTGTAAATCTTAGTCAGGAAGTCAATTATGTTTATCAGTTGAATTGCAAATAAACAATAGAGCATGGATCAAAGGTTACTTGTTATGCAGTAATGGAGAATATGTTGGAGTTTTGGAGATGCTTTGTCTTCTGAATCTCTGCTTTGCTCTGTCTTCCTGTTCACGCACGCACGTCCTCCTATGGCAAGCTGTGTGTTGGTGGATCACCGTTGTCAATGGCTACCTTCCTTCCTTCCAGTGAAAACTACGCTCACGCGCTCTGTCACAGCACGGCTAATCACCGGTTGGAATAGGATTTACTATCCTTTTGCGTCTATCACTAACGCCCAGCCTTCAGGAGTTTGAAGCTCGTCACAGTCATTCAATCCTTGAATCCTACTCGGAATACCACAGACAAGGTTTAGACTTTCCAGATTCTCATGAATGCCGCCATCAGTTCTAGCTTATACCACGGAGATTCTGATTAAAGAATCTAAGAGATACTCATTCAATCGGATATAGAACGGAGGTGGTTGTCAGGCACACGTTCATGGTTTGAGGAAGGTGATGAATGTCACGGATCATCACCTTCATTACAGTTAAGCGCGAATGAACATCTTAGATAGGAACAAGCGTGTTTGAATGGAAAACAAAAATACTTGCATTAATTCATCGAGACACAGCAGAGCTCCTCACCCCCAACAATGGGGTTTAGAGACTCATGCCGTCAGAGAATACAAAGTTTAGATCTAAAATGTCATGAGATACAAAATAAGTCTCTAAAAGTTGTTTAAATACTAAACTAGTAGCCTAGTGTTACAAAATATGAGTAGACTATGATGGATGATGCAGAGATCCACTTCTGGGGCCTACTTGGTGTGTGCTGGGCTGAGACTTAAGCAATTCACGTGTAGAGGCCATTTGTGGAGTTGAACGCCAGTTTTTATGCCAGTTTGGGCGTTCAACTCCAGCTTTTGATCCTTTTCTGGCGCTGGACGCCAGAATTGGGCAGAGAACTGGCGTTGAACGCCAGTTTACGTCGTCTATCCTTGTGCAAAGGATGGACTATTATATATTGCTGGAAATCGCTGGATGTCTAATTTCCAACGCAATTGGAAGCATGCCATTTTGAGTTCTGTAGCTCCAGAAAATCCACTTTGAGTGCAGGGAGGTCAGAATCCAATAGCATCAGCAGTCCTTTTTCATCCTGAATCAGATTTTTGCTCAGCTCCTTCAATTTCAGCCAGAAAAATACCTGAAATTACAGAAAGACACACAACTCATAGTAAAGTCCAGAAATATGAATTTTTCCTAAAAAATAATAAAAATAGACTAAAAACTAACTAAAACATACTCAAAACTATATGAAATTATCCCCAAAAAGCGTATAAAATATCCGCTCATCAGGCATCCTTGTGCTTTTGCAATACTTTGAGTAGTTCATCCTCTTGATCTTGGCTGAGGCACGAGCTTATGGTCACTGGGTAACTTTCATTTTCTCCTAAGTATGCATATTTGAGAGTGGGTGGCAGTGCTTTGAGTTCAAGTTTGGTTGCTTCTGACTTTTCGTTCTCTTCTTTTGATGCCCCTTGTATATGAATTTCTGCTGTTGCAACCTCTTCACTAAACATTGACTCCTCCTTTGTTAACCCTTCAGGTTTTTCTTCTTCAAAACTCTCCTGCACTGCATCTTCAAGTGAGTCCAACCTCATACATTCTCCCAATTGTTCTGGTGGGTAACTCATGGCTTTGAACACATTGAATGTCATCTTTTCATTGTGTAATCTCAGGGTGAGGTCCCCCTTTTGTACATCAATGACAGCTCCAGCAGTGGCCAAGAACGGCCTTCCCAGGATGATGGAAGCCTTGGTTTCCTCCTGCATGTCCAACACTACAAAGTCTGTTGGGAAGATAAAATCTTCCACTTTCACCATCAAATCTTCTACTACGCCGTGAGGGAACTTGAACGATCTGTCTGCCAGTTATAGGGCCATCTTTGTTGGTTTAGCCTCTTCAATCTTTATTTTTCTCATCATGGCTAACAACATCAAATTTATGCTGGCTCCTAAGTCACATAGAGCCTTTTCCACTGTGATTTCCCCTATGATACAAGGGATCTGAAAGCTCCCCGGATCCTTCAATTTCTGGGGTAGTTTATGCTGAATGATAGCACTACATTCTTTGGTTAGTATCACAGTCTCGCTGTTCTTCCAGCTTCTCTTCTTAGTCATTAGCTCCTTTAAAAACTTGGCATAGAGCGGCATTTGCTCTATTGGTTCAGCAAAAGGTATGTTGATTTGTAGTTTCCTGAAGATTTCCAAAAATCTCAAGAACTGGCTGTCATCCCCCTTCTTCTTTAATTGCTGAGGGTATGGGACTCTTGGGACATCTGGCTTCAGCACTCCTTCCCCTTTTTGTGAACTCAAAGTGGGAACTCGAGCTCTATCCTGCTCATCTTCCTTTTCATTTGAGTCCTTTTCTTGTGGTTTCTGGGGGGTTTCCTTCAGTTCCTTCCCACTTCGAAGGATGATAGCCTGACACTCCTCCCTTTGGGTTGAGTTAGTATTACTGCAAAGGTTGTGGCTGGAAATTTGCTTGAATAGGTAGCCAATTTATGTCTCAAGTTTCTTGATGGCAGCATCCTGATTCTGCATATTGGACATCACTTCTTCTCGGAACGCTTTACTGTCTTGAATCTCTTTGCATATACCTTCAAGTAGGTTTTCAATCTTTGAGAGTCTGCCATCAGAAGGTGATGGTGAGTTGAGATTGGATGGATGAGAAAGGTTAGTTTGGCCTTGGTAGAAGTGTTGAGAGGGGTGGTTATGTGGGTACTGATATGGTCTAGGTGTGGCATGTTAGTGGGCTAAGTTGTTGGAATTTGGACGTCTTTGATCTAGGCCTTGGTCGTGTTGATTTCTCCACCCAAAGTTTGGGTGGTTCCTCCATCCAGGGTTGTAGATTTTGGAGTATGGATCATGGTTTTGCCTAGGTAAATTCCCAATGTAGTTGTCTTGCTCCTGACTACCCTCTGCTTCTTCATTCACTTCTTCTTGCGTCGTTGATAAGGTGGTGATTGCTGCTACTTGGTTCCTCTCCATCTTCTTGGTGCGGTCAGCCAACTGCTTGGTTATGAGCTTGTTTTGAGCCAGCAGTACATCCATATTGTTTAGCTCCATCACTCCTCTAGTGTTCCCTCTTTCGGAGGCATAGAAGTAGTCATTCTCTGCTATAGTTTCAATGACATCTATGGCCTCCTCAATGGTCTTCTTCTTGTTCAGAGATCCCCCAGATGAGTGGTCTACTGCCTTCTTTGATTCATAGGAAAGGCCTTCATAGAAAATGTGTAGCTGCACCCATTCATTAAACATATCTGGTGGACACCTCCTTGTTAGGTCCTTAAACCTCTCCCATGCTTCATATAGAGTCTCACCATCCTGCTGCCTGAATGTTTGCACCTCGGCTCTCAGCCTGTTAATCCGTTGAGGAGGATAGAATCTTGCCAAGAATTTGTTCACCATATCTTCCCAGGTTGCTAAACTCTCCTTTGGGAAGGACTCCAGCCATTTAGATGCCTTGTCCTTGAGTGAGAAAGGGAACAGAAGTAGTCTATAGGTGTTAGAATGAACACCATTAGACTTCACAGTATCGCATATATTCAGAAATGTGGTTAGGTGATGATTGTGGTCTTCTTGGAAACCTCCTCCGAATGAACAATTATTCTGAAAAAGAGTGATGAGTTGTGGCTTTAGTTCAAAGTTGTTGGCATGTATGGTTGGCTTTTGGATGCTACTTCTACAGTTTCCTGGGTTTGGGTTGATGTAAGAACCCATAACTCTTCTCTCTTGCCCAGCATGATTTGCTAGACCTTCTCTGCCATGGTTGTGAGCCTCTTCTTCATGATGGTTTGCCATATTCTCCTCCATTTTTGGTTCAAAGTACTCTTCCTCTTCCTCAGCACCAGCTACTCTCCTTCCTCTTGCTTCCCTCCTTAATCTAAGGAAGGTCCTCTCTGGTTCAGAATCAAAGGAAGTTGAAGCCCTGCTTCTCCTTCCTGTCATACAACCAACAAGGTACAAGCAAGGAAATAGATCCAGAAACTATTCTAAAAAAAATGCTATTAGTGTGAGTGATGCAATATATCAAACAGTTAGTGGGTGAGTGAAACAGAGTGTAAACAACTGAAATAAAGGGGTTAAAGGGATGGGAATACAAAACAACTGAAACCGAAAGTAAATTGCTCAAACAGAAATTTAAATCAACAGAATAAAAAATGTTCAATCTAGTGATCCTCTAACTTAATCATTGTTGATACAAAATCAATCCCCGGCAACGGCACCATAAACTTGATACGCACGGAAACTTGTCTCTCAACAATTTTCCTTCGGCAAGTGTACCGAATTTGTCGTCAAGTAAAAACTCACAATAGAGTGAGGTCGAATCCCACAGAGATTGATTGATCAAGAAACTTTAATTAGAGGAATGTTCTAGTTGAGCGAACCAGAATTTGATTTAAGATTTGCAGAAAATTAAATGGCGGGAGAGTAAATAGCAGAAACAGTAAATGCTAGAAATAAAGAGCTGAATGTAAATGGCGGAAAGTAAATTGCAGAATCTTAAACGGGAATGGGGTAATTGCTCATAAAAGTAAATGCAGAAATTAAAGAGAATGGGTAAGATCAGAAATGGGAGTTCGTTGGGCTCAGGAGATGTTGCATTCTCCGGATCAAGTTCATTTTCATCTCTTCCTCAATCAATGCATTCATTGATCTCCTTGGCAATCTTAAGTGATCGAATTCCAATTTCTTGGTAATTCAATCTCTCAAATCTTGATCAATAGCCAATTCCTTGGTCAATTGCTCATAATAAGAGATGAAGTATGGTCACTGATTATACCACGTGCATTTCCCAAATCAGGTGTTGGTGGAATTATAGTCACATATCCATCCAAACCCAATTTGGTCCAGCATGAGAAAGCATTTCTAGCATGATCTCTTCATTCCTCTTTCAAGGTTCAGAAGAGATCCAAGTATGAATAGCTTCTTTTCCAAGATAACTATCCAATTGGATGAAGATCGAAAGCTTTCAAGTAAAATCAAGAGAAAAGATAGAAGAAGGAGAATGAAAACTAATATTGATCCATCAAATTACAGCAGAGCTCCCTAACCCAATGAAAGGGGTTTAGTTGTTCATAGCTCTGGAAAATGAAAACCAAGATGGAGAATACATGATGAAAGTAAAACTAGAAGTGCAGAAAAAGTAAAATACAGAGAGTAGTTCTATGCCAAAGACTCCCTAAAGTTTCCAACCCCCTAACTAATTCAAAGCTACTCCTACATATACTACTCTTCTCATCTTCTAGTTGGCTCTTCAAGTCTTGGGTATGGGCCTCTGAATCTTGAGTTTGAAGCAGTTATCCTTTTCATTGGGCTTAGCTTTGCTTGCAGAGAGAAAATGTGATGTAGGCAGCGACTTTGACTCAGGACGTTAGTGGTGTCAACGTTAAGTGAAAGTGTGGGTTCGAGAACATTAGTGACAATCACCTTTTCCACTAACGTTCCTAACCCAAATATGATCACGTTGACTTCAACGTTAGTGGCACTAACGTGACCACTAACGTTGCCTCTTGGTCCTTCGCACACGTTATTGGGACTTACCTTTCCCAATAACGTGGAGAGTCCTCCCTTGTCCCTACGTTAGAGTCCACGTTAACTAGGTTAACGTGGCTTCTAATGTAGTAATGCCAATCCTTCGAGAATGTTAGTGACTCTTACCTTTGTCACTAACGTTCCAATGTGCCCCTATTTCCCACGTTAGAGTCCACGTTAACTAAGTTAACGTGGCTTCTAACGTAGTCATGCTAGCCATCTCCAACATTAGTGACAAAGGTGAGTGTCACTAACGTTGGCTCATCATCTCTTTATCCACGTTAGCTTCCACGTTAACTAAGTTAACATGGGAGTTAACGTTGCTCATGGTGGCTCTTGGTGGTTCACCCCAACGTTAGTGACAAAGGTAAGTGTCACTAACGTTGGCTATCAATTGCTCTCTCCACGTTAGCTTCCACGTTAACTAAGTTAACGTGGGAGTTAACGTGGCTTATGGAGGCTTGGCCAACGTTAGTGACAAAGGTGAATGTCACTAACGTTGGCTTCTCTTTTGCTTCTTCACGTTAGAGTCCACGTTAACTAAGTTAACGTGGCTCTTAACGTAGCCACTTATGAGCTTGGTCCAACGTTAGTGACAAAGGTAAGTGTCACTAACGTTGGCTCCATTTTCTTTCTTCCACGTTAGAGTTCACGTTAACTTAGTTAACGTGACTCTTAACGTGGGTTATGATGGCTTCGAGGGCGTTATTGGCAATTACTTTTCTCATTTACGTTGCAAGCTAGCTCCCATTCCACGTTAGTGTTCACGTTAGTTAGACTAACGTGGCTGCTAACGTGGTTCTTCCTTGCTTCCTTTGTCCTGAAATCAAGCAATAAAGTGCATCAAAGTTCTAATCCAAATCATGAGACATGCATCCTCTAATTTGTCATATAATTCATGTAAAATTCTCATGAAATCATGTAAAGTGCACAATGTATGCTTGAATCAAGATGTAAGTGAATATCTACCCAAAACTAGCTTATTTTCTAAGAAAATGCATGAAACTACCTTAAAAACAGTAAAGAAAAGGTCAATGAAACTGGCCAAAATGCCCTGGCATCATGTACTTCCTCTAAAACTTCCCTTGTGTTAGAGGTCGGCACACATTTTAACAATGGTATTGAAATCCCTCTTTTGTATAGGGTGTTGCTTATGATGGTGTAGTACTGAGCCTCCGTTTTTAACCTCTTTGCTTCCTTCTCATTTGTGGGGAGTGTTTATTTTTTGAGGTAATTAATTATGGGGTCATCCATCCTTAATCCTGACTTGTTATAGCTAGGACTTTTTCTGCTTCTGAGATTAACGGGTTCTGTAGCATTTTCTGGATGAGGCTTCTATTGTTGCCCCCTGGTTTGGTGCTGGCTAGCTTTGAGAGTGCATCAGCTCGGGCATTTTGTTCGCGGGGTATGTGGCAGATCTTATATTCCCCGAGTTGTCCGAGCTGTTCTTTGGTTATATCCAAATACTTTTTCATGGTGGGATCTTTGGCTTGGTAACTCCCTGTTATCTGTGAGGTGACTACTTGTGAGTCACTGAGGATGTTGAGTTTTTGAGCTCCAACCTCCTTAGCCAGCTTCAAACCAGCTAGTAACACTTCATATTCTGCCTGGTTGTTTGAGGCCGGGAACCCAAATTTGAGGGAAAGCTCAACTTGGGTTCCTCGGTTGCTTTCTATTATCACACATGCGCCGCTTCCAGTCTTATTTGAAGACCCGTCCATGTAGAGATTCCATTCTGTGGGGGTTTCCAGGGTATTTGTGAATTCTTCAATGAAGTCGGCCAAGTATTGTGATTTGATGGCTGTCCGAGCTTCATATTGGAGGTCGAACTCGGATAACTCGACTGCCCATTGTAAAATTATGCCTGCTAGATCTGTTTTCTGTAGTATCCCCTTTATGGGTTGGTCGGTCCGAACCTTAATGGTATGGGCCTGGAAGTATGGACGAAATCGTCAAGATGTCAGTATGAGAGTGTAGGAAAACTTTTTTATTTTTTGGTAGTTCAGCTCGGATCCCTGCAGTGCTTTACTGATGAAATATACAGGCTGTTGCCCTTTGTTGTCCTCTCGAACCAGTGCCGAGGCTACTACCTGACTTCCAACTGCAAGGTATAATACAAGTGGTTCTTCCTCTCGTGATCAAGTTAGGATAGGCGGTCGTCCCAGGAAGTTTTTGAAATCCTGGAAGGCTTGCTCGCATTTTGTTGTCCATTCGAACTTCTTTCTTTTCCTTAAAGTGGCATAGAAGGGGAGAGATCTTGTTGCTGATCCTGCTAAGAATCTGGATAAGGCTGCCAATCTCCCGTTGAGTTGTTGTACCTCTCTGACACAAGTCGGGCTCTTCATGTTGAGTATAACCTGGCATTTGTCTGGATTTGCTTCAATTCCTCTTTGTGTGAGCATGAAACCTAAGAATTTGCCCGCTTCTACTGCAAAGGTGCACTTTGTGGGATTGAGTCGCATGTCATGCTTCCTTATAGTGTCGAACACTTGGGCTAGGTCGGACAATAATGTTTCTTTGCTTTGTATCTTTATTAACATGTCGTCCACATAGACTTCAATGATTTTTCCGATATGATCTGAAAAGACTTTATTCATTAGCCTTTGATAAGTAGCTCCCGCATTCTTGAGGCCTAAAGGCATCACAATGTAGCAGTAATTTGCTTTTGGCATTAAAAACGAGGTCTTTTCTTGATCTGGTGGATACATGGGAATTTGGTTGTATCCAGAATATGCATCCATAAATGAGAGATATCTATATCCGCAATATGCATCCATAAACGAGAGGTATCTATATCCGGAGGAAGCATCTACCAGGGCGTCGATACTTGGGAGTGGGTAAGGATCTTTTGGGCAGGCTTTGTTGAGGTCGGTGTAGTCGATGCACATTCGCCACTTCCCATGTGATTTTTTCACCAAGACGACGTTAGCTAGCCATAGTGGGTACTTGACTTCTCTTATGAATCAAGCCTCCAATAGTGCTTGTACCTGTTCTTCCACAGCTTGGGATCGTTCTGGCCTAAGTTTTCTTCGTCTCTACTGTACCAGCCAAGATCCTGGATAAGCCGCCAACTTGTGACTCATTAGCTTGGGGTCTATGCTTGGCATGTCTGCAGCTTTCCATGTGAAGAGATTGACATTATCTCGTAAGAACTGTACTAGTAATTCTTGTGCGTCTCCCTTCAGGATCGTGCCTGGTGTGCGAAATCGTGATCATTCCATTCCTTGGTAACGGCGCTAAAAACTTAATACGCACGTTCATGATCTTATATCTTTTTTCACAACTTCGTACAACTAACCAGCAAGTGCACTGGGTCGTCCAAGTAATAAACCTTACGTGAGTAAGGGTCGATCCCACGGAGATTGTCGGCTTGAAGTAAGCTATGGTCACCTTGTAAATCTCAGTCAGGCGGATTAAATTGTTTTAAGAAATTATAGTGGATGAAAATTAAATAAAATATAAAATACGATAGTGAAACTTATGTAATTCATTGGTGAGAATTTCAGATAAGCGTATAGAGATGCTTTCGTTCCTCTGATCTCTGCTTTCCTGCTGTCTTCATCCAATCAATCCTACTCCTTTCCATGGCAAGCTGTATGTTGGGCATCACCATTGTCAATGGCTACTTCCCGTCCTCTCAGTGAAAATGGTCCAAGATGCTCTGTCACAGCACGGCTATTCATCTGTCGGTTGTCAATCATACTGGAATAGGATCCATTGATCCTTTTGCGTCTGTCACTACGCCCAGCACTCGCGAGTTTTAAGCTCGTCACAGCCATCCCTTCCCAGATCCTACTCGGAATACCACAGACAAGGTTTAGACTTTCTGGAACTAAGGAATGGCCATCCATGGGTTCTAACTTATACCACGAAGACACTAATAACTCGGACTCGGTCCCGTGTATTAGATATCCAAGAGATATCCATTCAATCTAAGGTAGAACGGAAGTGGTTGTCAAGCACGCGTTCATAAGTTGTGAATGATGATGACTGTCACGATCATCACATCCATCATATTGAAGTACGAATGAATATCTCAGAAGCAGAATAAGTTGAATTGAATAGAAAAACAGTAGTACTTTGCATTAATCCTTGAGGAACAGTAGAGCTCCACAGCTCCACACCTTAATTAATGGTGTGTAGAAACTCTACCGTTGAAAAATACATAAGTGAAACGTTCAAGCATGGCCGAGAGGCCAGCCCCCAAAAAATGATCAAAGGATCAAAAGATAATCCAAAAATATCCAAAGATATCCAAAGATCTAAATACAATAGTAAAAAGTCCTATTTATACTAAACTAGTTACTAGGGTTTACAGAAATAAGTAAATGATGTAGAAATCCACTTCTGGGGCCCACTTGGTGTGTGCTTGGGCTCAGCTTGAAGTTTACACATGGAGAGGTCATTCTTGGAGTTGAACGCCAGTTTGTAACATGTTTCTGGCGTTGAACTCCACTTTGCAACCTGTTTCTGACGTTTGACTCCAGAATGCAGCATGGAACTGGCGTTGAACACCAGTTTACATTGTCTAAACTCGAGTAAAGTATGGACTATTATTTATTTATGGAAAGCCTTGGATGTCTACTTTCCAACGCAATTCGAAGCGCGCCATCTGGAGTTCTGTAGCTCCAGAAAATCCACTTTGAGTGCAGAGAGGTCAGAATTCAATAGCATCTGCAGTCCTTCTTCAACCTCTGAATCTGATTTTTGCTCTGGTCCCTCAATTTCAGCCAGAAAATACCTGAAATCACAGAAAAACACACAAACTCATAGTAAAGTCTAGAAATGTGAATTTTAATTAAAAACTAATAAAAATATACAAAAAACTAACTAAATCATACTGAAAACTATGTAAAAACAATGCCAAAAAGCGTATAAATGATCCGCTCATCACAACACCAAACTTAAATTGTTGCTTGTCCCCAAGCAACTGAAAATCAAATAGGATAAAAAGAAGAGAATATACTATAAATTCCAAAATATCAATGAAACTTAGCTCCAATCAGATGAGTGGGACTTGTAGCTTTTTGCCTCTTGAATAGTTTTGGCATCTCACTTTATCCATTGAAGTTCATAATGATTGGCATCTATAGGAACTCAGAGTTCAGATAGTGTTATTGATTCTCCTAGTTCAGTATGTTGATTCTTGAACACAACTACTTTATGAGTCTTGGCCGTGGCCCTAAGCACTTTGTTTTCCAGTATTACCACCAGATACATAAATGCCACAGACACTTTCAGCTTTGCTAAAGTCCCCAATTAGAGGTGTCCAGGGTTCTTAAGCACACTCTTTTTTTGCTTTGGACCTTGACTTTAACCGCTCAGTCTCAAGTTTTCACTTGACACCTTCACGCCACAAGCACATGGTTAGGGACAGCTTAGTTTAGCCGCTTAGGCCAGGATTTTATTCCTTTAGGCCCTCCTATCCACTGATGCTCAAAGCCTTGGATCCTTTTTCTTACCCTTGCCTTTTGGTTTTAAGGGCTATTGGCTTTTTGCTCTTGCCTTTTGGTTTAAAGAGCTTTTGACTTTTTCTGCTTGCTTTTTTCTTTTTCTATTTTTTTTGCCATTTTTTTCTGCAGGCTTTCGTATTCACTGCTTTTTCTTGCTTCAAGAATCATTTTTATGATTTTTCAGATTATCGAATAACATTTTTCCTGTTCATCATTCTTTCAAGAGCCAACATATTTAACATTCTTAAACAACAACTTCAAAAGACATATGCACTGTTCAAGCATTCATTCAGAAAACAAAAAGTATTGTTACCACATCAAAATAATTAAACTAGTTTCAAGGATGAATTTGAAACCATGTACTTCTTGTTCTTTTGTAATTAAAACATTTTTCATTCAAGAGAGGTGATGGATTCATAGGACATTCATAACTTTAAGGCATAGACACTTAAATACTAGTGATCATGAAGACAAAAACATAAAAAAACATAAAGCATAAAAATCGAAAAACAGGAAAATAAATAAACAAGGAGATTAAGGAATGAGTCCTCCTTAGTGAGGGTGGCGTCTTCCTCTTCTTGAAGAACCAATGGTGCTTTTGAGCTCCTCTATGTCTCTTCCTTGTCTTTCTTGCTCCTCCCTGACAGCTCTTTGATCTTCTCTAATTTCATGGAGGATGATGGAGTGCTCTTGATGTTCCACCCTTAATTATCCCATGTTGGAACTTAATTCACCTAGGGAAGTATTGATTTGTTCCCAATAGTTTTGTAGAGGAAAGTGCATCCCTTGAGGCATCTCAGGGATTTCATAGTGAGGAATTTCGTCATGCTCATGTTGAGGTCCATGCTCTCTTGTTTGCTTCATCTTTTTCTTAGTGTTGGGCTTATCCTTTTCAATGAGGATGTCTCCCTCTATGTCAATTCCAGCCGAATTGCAGAGGTGACAACTGAGGTGAGGAAAGGCTAACCTTGCCAAAGTGGAGGTCTTATCAGCCACCTTGTAGAGTTCTTGAGGTATAATCTCATGAACTTTCACTTCCTCCCCAATCATGATACTATCGATCATGATGGCCCAGTCTATAGTAACTTCAGACCGGTTGCTAGTAGGAATGATTGAGCGTTGAATGAACTCCAACCATCCTCTAGCTACTGGTTTGAGGTCAAGCCTTCTTAGTTGAACCGGCTTGCCTTTTGAGTCAATTTTCCATTGAGCTCCTTCCACACATATGTCCATGAGGACTTGGTCCAACCTTTGATCAAAGTTGACTCTTCAAGTGTAGGGGCGTGCGTTCTCTTCCATCATTGGCAACCTGAACGCCAGCCTCACATTCTCTGGACTGAAATCTAAGTATTTCCCCCGAACCATGGTGAGCCAATTCTTTGGGTTCGGGTTCACACTTTGATCATGGTTCCTAGTAACCCATGCGTTTGCATAGAACTCTTGAACCATTAAGATCCCGACTTGTTGAATGAGGTTGGTTAGAACCTCCCAACCTCTTCTTTGGATTTCAAGTCGGATCTCCGGATACTCATTCTTTTTGAGTTTGAAAGGAACATCAGGGATCACTTTCTTCTTGGCCACAACTTCATAGAAGTGGTCTTGATGAACCTTAGAGATGAATCTCTCTATCTCCCATGACTCAGAGGTGGAAGCAATTGCCTTCCCTTTCCTCTTTCTTGAGGTTTCTCTGGCCTTAGGTGCCATAAATGGTTATGGAAAAACAAAAAGCAATACTTTTACCACACCAAACTTAAAATGGTTGCTCGTCCTCGAGCAAAAGAAAAGAGAAAGAAGTAGAAGAAGAAGAGAATGGAGGAGATGGAGGGAGAAGTGGTTTTGGCCAAGTAAAAGAAGAGAGTGTTGTGTTGTGTGAAAATGAAGAAGGAATGAGGGGTTTATATAGGAGTGGGGAGGGGTTAGGGTTCGGCCATTTAGGGTTGGGTTTGGGAGGGAAATTATTTTGAATTTAAAGGTAGGTGGGGTTTTTGGGGAAGAGAGGATGGATGTGAGTGGTGAAGAGGTGAGGGGTATTTGGGGAAGAGAGTTATGAAAAAGTGTGAAGAGGAGAGAAGAAGTAGGTGGGGCTCCTGTGGGGCCAAGGACTTTAATCATCCCTGCTCCAATTAGGCGTGTAAATGCCCTCAGTAGGAAATCCTGGCGTTTAACGCCAGATTGCAGCATGTTTCTGGCGTAAAACGCCACTTCCATGCTTGTTTTGGGCGTTCAACGCCAGTCTGCAGCATGTTTCTGGCGTTAAACGCCAGTCTGATGCTTATTTCTGGCGTTTAATGCTAGCTTTCCACTGGGTGCAATCCTGGCATTTAAACGCCAGACTGCTGCTTGTTTCTAGCATTTAACGCCAGTTTCATGCTCTGTTCTAGCGTTAAACGCCAGCCAGATGCTCCTTACTGGCGTTTAAACGCCAGTAAGCCCTTCCTTCAGGGTGTTCTGTTTTCAATGCTGTTTTTCATTCTGTTTTCAATTTTTCAGTAGTTTTTGTGACTCCACATGATCATCAAGCTAATAAAACATGTAATAACAAAGAGAAAATAAAATAAAAATGATTAAATAACATTGAGTTGCCTCCCAATAAGAGCTTCTTTAATGTCAATAGCTTGACAGTGGGCTCTCATGGAGCCTCACAGATAATCAGAGCAAGGTTGGGACCTCCCAACACCAAACTTAGAGTTTGGTTGTGGGGGTTCAACACCAAACTTAGAGTTTGGTTGTGGCCTCCCAACACCAAACTTAGAGTTTGACTATGGGGGCTTTGGTTGACTTTGTAGTGAGAGAAGCTTTTCATGCTTCCTCTCCATGGTTACAAAACGAGATCCTTGAGTTTTAAACACAATGGATTCCTCATTCAGTTGAAGGATCAATTCTCCTCTATCCACATCAATCACAGCTCTTGCTGTGGCTAGGAAGGGTCTTCCAAGAATGATGGATTCATCCTCATCCTTCCCAGTATCCAGGATTATGAATCAGCAGGGATGTAAAGGCCTTCAACCTTTACTAACACGTCCTCTACTTGACCATAAGCCTGTTTTCTTGAGTTATCTGCCATCTCTAATGAGATTCTGGCAACTTGCACCTCAAAGATTCCCAATTTCTCCATTACAGAGAGGGGCATGAGGTTTATCCCTGACCCAAGGTCACACAGAGCCTTCTCAAAGGTCATGGTGCCTATGGTGCAAGGTATTAAGAACTTTCCAGGATCCTGTTTCTTCTAAGGCAATTTCAGTTGATTCAGATCACTCAGTTCATTGGTGAGCAAGGGAGGTTCATCTTCCCAAGTCTCATTGCCAAATAATTTGGCATTCAGCTTCATGATTGCACCAAGGTACTTGGCAACTTACTCTTCAGTAACATCTTCATTCTCTTCAGAGAAGAATACTCATCAGAGCTCATGAATGGCATAAGGAGGTTCAATGGAATCTCAATGGTCTCCAGATGAGTCTCAGATTCCTTTGGTTCCTTAGAGGGAAACTCCTTATTGATCTCTGGACGTCCCAGGAGATCTTCCTCACTGGGATTCACGTCCTCTCCGTCCCTTGCAGGTTCGGCCATGATGATCAATTCAATGGCCTTGCACTCTCCTTTTGGGTTTTCTTCTGTATTGCTTGGAAGAGTACTAGGAGGGGTTTCAATGATCCTTTTACTCAGCTGGCCCACTTGTGCTTCCAGATTTCTAATGGAGGACCTTGTTTCATTCATGAAACTTAAAGTAGCCTTAGATAGATCAGAGACTATGTTTTCTAAGCTAGATGGGGTCTGCTCAGAACTCTCTGTCTTTTGCTGAGTGGATGATGGAAAAGGCTTGCTATTGCTAAACCTATTTCTTCCACCATTGTTAAAGCCTTGTTGAGGCTTTTGTTGATCCTTCCATGAGAGATTTGGGTGATTTCTCCATGAGGGATTATAGGTGTTTCCATAGGATTCACCCATGTAATTCACCTCTGCTATTGCAGGGTTCTCAGGATCATAAGCTTCTTCCTCAAAAGATGCCTCTTGAGTACTGTTGGATGTAGCTTGCATTCCATTCAGACTCTGAGAAATCATATTGACTTGCTGAGTCAATATTTTATTCTGAGCCAATATGGCATTCAGAGTATCAATTTCAAGAACTCCCTTCCTCATAGGCGTCCCATTATTCACAGGATTCGTTTCAAAAGTGTACATGAATTGGTTATTTGCAACCATGTCAATGAGTTCTTGAGCTTCTGTAGGCGTTTTCTTTAGGTGAATGGATCCACCTGTAGAATGGTCCAGTGACATCTTTGATAGCTCAGACAGACCATCATAGAATATATCCAGGATGGTCCATTCTGAAAGCATATCAGAAGGACACCTTTTGGTCAGTTCCTTGTATCTCTCCCAAGCTTCATAGAGGGATTCACCTTCCTTCTGTCTGAAGGTTTGAACATCCACTCTAAGCTTACTAAGCTTTTGAGGAGGAAAGATATTGGCTAAGAAAGCCGTGACCAGCTTATCCCAAGAGTTCAGGCTATCTTTGGGTTGAGAGTCCAACCACACTCTAGCTCTGTCTCTTACAGCAAATGGGAAAAGCATAAACCTGTAGACCTCGGGATCAACCCCATTGGTCTTAACAGTATCACAGATCTGCAAGAATTCAGTTAAGAACTAAAAAGGATCTTAAGATGGAAGTCTATGAAACCTGCAGTTCTGCTGCATCAGAGAAACTAATTGAGGTTTCAGCTCAAAATTGTTTGCTCCAATGGCACGAATGGAGATGCTTCTTCCATGTAAATTGGAATTAGGTGCAGTAAAGTAATCAAGCATCCTCCTTGCATTATTATTATTTTCGGCTGCCATCTCCTCTTCCTGTTCGAAAATTCCTGTAAGGTTGTCTCTGGATTGTTGTATTTTAGCTTCTCTTAGTTTTCTTTTTAAAGTCCTTTCAGGTTCAGGATCTGCTTCAACAAGAATGTTCTTGTCCTTGCTCCTGCTCATATGAAAAAGAAGAAAACAGAAAATAATAGGGATCCTCTTTGCCTCAGTAGAGAGAGGTTCCTTTGTGTGAGTAGAAGAAGAAAAGAATGTAACGTAAAGAAGAGAAGAGGAAAAACTCGAACACAGAGAGGGAGGTGGTGTTCGAATTTTTGGGTGAAAGAGAAGTGTTAGTAGATGAATAAATAAATAGAAGGAGATGAGAGGTGAGAGAATTTCGAAAATTAATTAAAATAAAAATTAAAATTTAAAGTTAAATTTTGAAAATAAAAACAAAAATATTTTTAAAATTAATCTTAGAATTCGAAAATTAAATTGAATTAAATTTAAAATTAAAACTAATTAGTTAATTAAAATGAAATTTTGAAATAGAGGGAATGTATTTTCGAAAATTAAAGGTAAAAAGTTAGTTGGGCAGTTTTACTAAAGATAAAAATCAAATAAAAAGTTAAGTGGTTAATGGAAAGATATTTTGAAAATCAAATTTTGAAAAGATAAGATTGAAATTTGAAAAAGATATGATTGAAATTTAAAAAGATATGATTGAAACAAAAAGATATGATTGATTGAAACTTATTTTGAAAAAGATTTGAAAAAGAGATTAAAAAAATTTTATTTTTAAAATTAAAGTTGATTACTTGACTAACAAGAAACAAAAAGATAGGATTTTAAAATGTAAAGATTGGACCTTTCTTAATAGGCAGGTAAAATTAAGAAAAAGATTTTTGAAAATTAATTTGAAAAATTTTCGAAAATATTAGAAAGAAATTTTGAAAAGGATTTGATTTTTGAAAAAGATTTGCAAAAGATAGAATTTTGAAATTGAAAATTTGATTTGATTCATAAGAAACAATTAAATTTAAAAACTTTTTGACTAAATCAAATCATATTTTCGAAAATTTTGAGTAAAATAAGGAAAACATATTTTTTTTATTTTTGAATTTTTAATGAAGAAAGAGAAAAACATGAAAAAGACTCATAACATAAAAATTATGAATCAAAACACACAATGTATGCAAGAACACTATGAATGTCAAGATGAACACCAAGAACACTTTGAAGATCAAGATGAACATCAAGACTTATTTTTGAAAATTTTTAATGAAAGAAGAACATGCAAGACACCAAACTTAGAAATTTTCAAACTTCAGAAACTAACAAATTAAAAATGCATATGAAAAACAAGAAAAGATACAAAACAAGAAAATATGAAGATCAAACAAGAAGATTTACCAAGAAAAACTTGAAGATCATAAAGAACACTATGAATGCATGAATTTTCGAAAAATGCATAAATTTTTAGAAAAAATGCAATTGACACCAAACTTAAAAATTGACTCTAGACTCAAACAAGAAACAAAAAATATTTTTGATTTTATGATTTTATTAATTTTTTTGGATTTTTGTATATTTTTATTTTTTTTGAAAACCTATAGGGAAAAGGAAGCAATGAATTCAAAGTCCTCAATCAAGATTCCAAGAATCATACCAAGTTAGTCTAAAGCTTGATGGCCAGCCAAACTTCAGCATACCAATTTGAAACTTTAGAATTCATTCTAAAAAATTTTAAAATAATTTTCGAAAACAAAGGGAAAATTTTTTTGAAAGATTTTTGAAGAAATTTTTTTTTTAATAAAACAAAAAAAAATTACCTAATCTGAGCAACAAGATGAACCGTCAGTTGTCCAAACTCGAACAATCCCCGGCAACGGCGCCAGAAACTTGGTGTGCGAAAACGTGATCATTCCATTCCTTGGTAACGGCGCTAAAAACATAATACGCACGTTCATGATCTTATATTTGTTTTCACAACTTCATACTACTAACCAGCAAGTGCACTGGGTCGTCCAAGTAATAAACCTTACGTGAGTAAGGGTCGATCCCACAGAGATTGTCGGCTTGAAGCAAGCTATGGTCACCTTGTAAATCTCAGTCAGGCAGATTAAATTGTATTAAGAAATTATAGTGGATGAAAATTAAATAAAATATAAAATAGGATAGTGGTACTTATGTAATTCATTGGTGAGAATTTCAGATAAGCGTATAGAGATGCTTTCGTTCCTCTGATCTCTGCTTTCCTGCTGTCTTCATCCAATCAATCCTACTCCTTTCCATGGCAAGCTATATGTTGGGCATCACCGTTGTCAATGGCTACTTCCCGTCCTCTTAGTGAAAATGGTCCAAGATGCTCTGTCACGGCACGGCTATTCATCTGTCGGTTCTCGATCATACTGGAATAGGATCCATTGATCCTTTTGTGTCTGTCACTACGCCCAGCACTCGCGAGTTTTAAGCTCGTCACAGCCATCCCTTCCCAGATCCTACTCAGAATACCACAGACAAGGTTTAGACGTTTCGGATCTCAGGAATGGCCATCCATGGGTTCTAACTTATACCACGAAGACACTAATAACTCAGACTCGGTCTCCTGTATTAGATATCCAAGAGATATCCATTCAATCTAAGGTAGAACGGAAGTGGTTGTCAGGCACGCGTTCATAAGTTGCAAATGATGATGACTGTCACGATCATCACATCCATCATATTGAAGTACGAATGAATATCTTAGAATCGGAATAAGTTGAATTGAATAGAAAAACAATAGTACTTTGCATTAATTCTTGAGGAACAGCAGAGCTCCACACCTTAATCTATGGTGTATAGAAACTCTACCGTTGAAAACTACATAAGTGAAAGGTTCAGGCATGGCCGAGAGGCTAGCCCCCAAAACATGATCAAAGGATCAAAAGATAATCCAAAGATATCCAAAGATCTAAATACAATAGTAAAAACTCCTATTTATACTAAACAAGTTACTAGGGTTTACAGAAATAAGTAAATGATACAGAAATCCACTTCCGGGGCCCACTTTGTGTGTGCTTGGGCTGAGCTTGAAGTTTACACGTGGAGAAGTCATTCTTGGAGTTGAACGCCAGTTTATGTCATCTAAACTCGGGCAAAGTATGGACTATTATATATTGCTGGAAAGCCCTGGATGTCTACTTTCCAATGCAATTCGAAGCGCGCTATTTGGAGTTTTGTAGGTCCAGAAAATTCACTTTGAGTGTAGGGAGGTCAGAATCCAACAGCATCTGCAGTCCTTCTTCAACCTCTGAATCTGATTTTTGCTCAGGTCCCTCAATTTCAGCCAGAAAATACCTGAAATCACAGAAAAACACACAAAAACTCATAGTAAAGTCCAGAAATGTAAATTTTAATTAAAAACTAATAAAAATATACTAAAAACTAACTAAATCATACTGAAAACTATGTAAAAACCATGCCAAAAAGTGTATAAATTATCCGCTCATCAGTGCCAATATTAGTTGTTTTGTCCGAGGTATCCACAATCTGAACTTTCTCTATTTCTCCTTCGGGTTGTGGATGGAGTTCTTCACGTCTCTGAATTCCACCAAGCTCAATTGTATGGAACTCTTCTCCTCTACCTCTGAGGTTTAGACTTTCGTTATAACAGCGGCGTGCCATCTTTTGATCTGCTTTTATCGTAGCTATCCCTTCTGTAGTTGGGAATTTCATGCATAGATGTGGAGTCGAGACTATTGCGCCGAGTTGATTTAGTGTTGTCTGACCTATTAGGGCATTGTAGGCTGAACTTACGTCGACCACAATGTAGTCTATCTTGAGTGTTTTGGATTGGTTCCCTTTTCCGAAGGTTGTGTGTAGCGACACGTATCCCAGTGGTTGTACTGGGGTATCTCCCAGTCCGAACAGGCTGTTCGGGTATGCTCTAAGCTCCTTTTCTTCTAGGCCGAGTTTTTCGAAGGCAGTTTTGAATAAGATGTCGGCAGAACTCCCTTGGTCTATTAATGTGTAGTGGAGATTGGCATTTGCCAGTATGATGGTGATGACCATGGGATCGTCGTGTCCTGAGATGACACCTGATGCATCTTCTTTGGTGAATGTGATTGCAGGGATGTCGGGTGCTTCCTCCTTCCCTTCGACATGATATACTTCTTTGAGATATCTTTTGCGGGATGACTTGGAGATTCCTCCTCCTGCAAATCCTCCGTGTATCATATGGACATGTCTTTCTGGCGTACGAGGTGATCGCTCAGCTCGTCCGACATCTTCATCTCTTTGTCTTTTTCTCTGTTCATCATCTCGAGTGGCTAGATACCGATTTAGTTTTCCTTCCCTTACTAACTTTTCTATGATGTTTTTTAAGTCGAAGCACTAGTTGGTGGAATGTCCTCGGACCCGATGATATTTATAGTATTCGTTCCGATTTTCTCCTCCTCTTTTGCCTTTGAGTGGTCGAGCTGGGGGTAGCTTTTCTGTGTTACAGACTTCTTTGTAAATATCCACAAGGGACACCCGAAGAGGGGTGTAATTATGATACTTTTTTATTTTTTTTCCCGTTCGATCTTCCTTCTTCTTGGATTCTTTATCTTTATCTCGGTAGGTGAAACCGGATTTCGAGGCTTCTCCAAGTCGGAAATTTTCTTCCATGCTGATGTACTTCTCTGCCCGCTCTTGTACCTCATCTAGAGATGTAGGGTATTTCTTTGATATAGATTGGCTGAAAGGTCCCTCTCGTAAGCCGTTAATGAGGCCCATAACGGCAGCCTCTGTTGGCAAGCTTTGTATATACAGGCATGTTTCGTTGAATCTTTCCATGTAGTTGCGAAGACTTTCCAGATCTCCCTGCCTGATTCCTTGTAGGCTGGGGGTGTGCTTGGCCTTGTCTTTTTGGATGGAGAATCTGGCCAAGAACTTTTTGGCTAGGTATTCAAAGCTTGAGATGGACTTAGGAGGTAAGTTGTCGAACCATCTAATTGCTGTCTTTGTGAGAGTCATTGGAAAAGCTTTGCAGCGAACGGCGTCTGAGGCGTCGGTGAGGTACATTCTACTTCTGAAGTTGCTGAGGTGATGGTTGGGATCTGCAGTGCCATCATACAAAGCCATATCCGGAAGTTTGAAGTCTTTAGGGATTTTAGTCATCTTGATTTCCCTAGTGAATGGATCTTGATCCTTGCGAGAGTTGTCCTCAGGGGTAGTCCGGGTAGCCTTTGCTTTGAGATCAGCTTTAAGTTGTAGTAGTTTATCTTCTAATTCTTGACGTCGCCTTACCTCTCTTTGTAGATCCTTGCTGACTTCTTGCTGGTGCTGGCTTCCTTTTTCGAGTTACTTTAGGCGATCTTGTAGTGCTTCTATTACTCCCGGATGTGATGAGTTTTTGTCTCTGTTAGATTCTGGAGTGTCCTTTTGGTGTGGCACCCATGTTTTTGTGCGGCATTCTGTCCTCTAAATCTGAGTTGTGGTCATTATCCTGTTCGTCTGCCATGGTGATGGGATGACTTCCAGGTTCCCCGGCAACGGCGCCAATGTTCTGAGGGTTACCTGAAACTGTAGGTCGATCTCGGATGAGATCTTCTATACTGGTCGGAGATGATGTGTCCGGCTGGCTGGTGGCGGCCGGAGCTGTTGTATCCGACTCGTTGAACTGACTGCACTTCTGATCCTTAGTCATCGGAGGGTGGGGGGTACCTACAAGAGACTCCGATGCTTAAGTTAGCATGGCTATTAAGCAGGTTTATTGTAGAATCAGAGTATGAGTTATACCTGGGTGCTCCAGTGTATTTATAGTAGTGTGGGTTGACCTTTTCGATAAGATAAGTTAGTTATCTTATCTTATCTTATCTTTGGGTGAGGTCAGCTTATCTTCAAGGGAACCGCCTTTATCTCTATAGGCTTGGACTGCCTTTGGATTTGGGTCGTGTTCCTCTATTTGGGCCCTTTATTGGGCTTTCCTGTCGATTTGGCCGACCTCTTTGAGAAGAGGTCGGGTAGCCTGACCTGAAGAAGTCGGTCGCTTTGTCGCCAATCATCCCAGGTTGGATAGCTCGACCCAGGATATGAACAGTGACCATACTTCATCTCTTCTCATGAGCAATTACACCAAGGAATTTGCTATTGATCAAAATTTGAGAGATTGGGTTGCCAAGGAATTGGAATCCAATCACTTCAGATTGCCAAGGAGATCAATGAATGCATTGATTGAGGAAGAGATGAGAATGAACTTGATCCGGAGAATACAACATCTCCTGAGCCCAATGAATCCCCCATTTCTGATCTTACCCATTCTCTTTACTTTCTGCCTTTTACTTTTATGTTCATCTTCCCCATTCCCCATTTAAGATTCTGCAATTTACTTTTCGTCATTTACATTCAGTCCTTTATTTCCAACAATTACATTTTCTGCCATTTACTTTCCCGCCATTTAATTTCCTGCAATTCTCCAATCAAATTTTGCTTAGCTCAACTAGAACATTCCTCCAATTAAAGTTGCTTGACCAATCAATCCCTGTGGGATTCGACCTCACTCTATTGTGAGTTTTTACTTGATGACAATTCGGTATACTTGCCGAGGGAAATCTGTTGAGAGACAAGTTTCCGTGCATCAAGTTTATAGCACCGTTGCCGGGGATTGATTTTGTATCAACAATGATTAAATTGGTGGATAACTAGATTGAGCATTTTTCTTTTGTTTGATTTAATTTCTGTTTGATTGATTCACTTTCAGTTTTAGTTATTTTCTTCCCGTTACCCCTACCCGTTTGTGGTGTTCTCTTATTTGTTACAATTTAGTTCACTAACCCACTAACTGTTTAATATATTATATCACTCACACTAACAGTATTTTTAACAAGAATATTCTCTATCTCCCTTTTGGTTTGGCTTTGTTGGTTGTATGACAGGTAGAAGAAGTGGGGCTTCAACTTCTTTTGATTCTGAACCTAAGAGGACCTTCCTTAAATTAAGGAAGGAAGCAAGAAGAAAGAGAGTTGTTGGTGCTGAGGAAGAAGAGGAGTATTTTGAACCAAACATGGATGAGAATATAGAGAATCATCATGAAGAAGAGGCTCACAACCATGGCAGAGAAGGTCTAGTGCATCATGCTGGACAAGAGAGACGAGTTCTGGGATCTTACATAAACCCAAACCCAGGAAACTGTGGAAGTAGCATCCAAAAGCCAACCATACAGGCCAATAACATTGAACTAAAGCCACAACTCATCACCCTCGTGCAGAACAACTGTTCATTCGGAGGAAGTGTCCAAGAAGACCCCAATCAACATCTAACCACCTTCTTGAGGATATGCGACACTGTAAAGTCTAATGGTGTTCATCCTGACACCTATAGACTGCTTCTGTTTCCCTTCTCATTCAAGGATAAAGCATCTAAATGGCTGGAATCCTTCCCGAAGGAGAGTTTAACAACCTGGGAAGATGTGGTGAACAAATTCTTGGCGAGATTCTATCCTCCTCAACGGATCAACAGGTCAAGAGCTGAGGTACAAACCTTCAGGCAACAAGATGGTGAAACTCTATATGAAGCATGGGAGAGGTTTAAGGACTTGACAAGAAGGTGTCTGCCAGATATGTTCAATGAGTGGGTGCAGTTACACATTTTCTATGAAGGTCTTTCTTATGAATCGAAGAAGACAGTAGACCACTCATCTGGAGGATCTCTGAACAAGAAGAAGACCATTGAAGAAGCCATAGAAGTCATTGAGACTGTAGCTGAGAATGACTACTTCTATGCTTCTGAAAGAGGCAACACTAGAGGAGTGATGGGGCTAAACAACGTAGATGAACTGCTAGCCCAGAACAAGATGATCACCAAGCAGCTGGCTGACCTTACCAAGAAGATGGAGAGAAACCAAGTGGCAGCAATCACCACCTCATCAGCAGCCCAAGAAGGAGTGAATGCAGAAGTAAAGGGTGATCAGGAACAAGCCAACTACATTGGAAACTCACCTAGGCAGACCCATGATCCATACTCCAAAACATATAATCCTGGTTGGAGAAACCACCCAAACTTTGGGTGGAGAAATCAACAAGATCAAGGCCAAGATCAGAGACGTCACAACCCCAACAACAATGCGGCTCACCAACATTCCACACAGAGATCATATCAACACCCACCTAACAACACATCTCAACATCCATACCAAAGCCAAAATGGCCCTTCTAATCCCTCCGATCTCAACTTACCATTATTTAAAGATAGACTCTCAAGGATCGAAACTCTACTTGAACATATATGCAAAGAAGTTCAAGACAGTAAAATGTTCTGAGAGGAAGTGCGGTCCAATTTGCAGAATCAAGATGCTGCCATCAAGAAACTTGAGACACAAATTGGCTACTTATTCAAGCAAGTTCCCAGCCATAACCTGTGCAGCAACACCGATCCAAATCCAAGAGAGGAATGTCAGGCTATCACCCTCAGAAGTGGGAAGGAATTGAAGGAAACTCCCAAGAAACCACAAGAGAGGAACTCAAATGAAGGGGAAGAGGAACGAGATGAAGTCCAAATTTCCACTCCCAGTTCACAGCAAAAAGGAGAAATACTGAAGCCAGACGTCCCAAAAGCTCCAAACCCTCAGCAATTGAAAAAGAAGGGGAATGACATCCAATTCTTAAGATTTTTGGAAACCTTCAAGAAACTACAAATCAACATACCCTTTGCTGAAGCAATAGAGCAAATGCCACTCTATGCCGAGTTTTTAAAGGAATTAATGACCAAGAAGAGAAGCTGGAAGAGCAATGAAACTGTGATACTAACTAAAGAATGTAGTACCATCATTCAGCATAAACTGCCCCAGAAATTGAAGGATCCTGGAAGCTTCCAGATTCCTTGTATTATAGGGGAAATCACAGTGGAGAAGGCTCTATGTGACTTAGGAGCTAGCATAAATCTGATGTCCGTAGCTATGATGAGAAAAATGAGGATTGAGGAGGCCAAGCCAATAAAAATGGCCCTACAACTGGCAGACCGATCATTCAAGTTTCCTCATGGCATAGTAGAAGACTTACTGGTGAAGGAAAGAGATTTTATCTTCCCAGCAGACTTTGTAGTGTTGGACATGAAGGAGGAAGCCAAGGCCTCCATCATCCTGGGAAGACCATTCTTAGCCACTGTTGGAGCTATCATTGATGTCCAAAAAGGTGAACTTACCCTGAGAGTACACAATCAGAAGATGACATTCAATGTATTCAAGGCCATGAGCTACCCACAAGAACCATTGGGAGAATGTATGAGGTTGGATTCACTGGAAGATGCAGTACAGGAGATTTTTGAAGAAGAAGAACTTGAAGGGTTAACAGAAGAGGAATCAGCATCTAGCGAAGAGGCTGCAACAGTGGAGATTCATGTTCAAGGTGCACCAAAGAAGGAGAATGAAAGAAAAGAAGCACCCAAACTTGAACTCAAAGCACTGCCACCCACTCTCAAATATGCATATTTAGGAGAGAATAAAAGTTACCCAGTGATCATAAACTCAACCCTCAGCTAAGATCAAGAGGATGAATTACTCCAAGTATTGCGAAAACATAAAGATGCCATTGGATGGACCCTCGCTGATCTGAAGGGAATCAGTTCGGCCATATTCATGGATAAGATACTGTTGGAAGATGATGCCAAACCATCCATTCAAACCCAAATGAGGCTGAATCCAGTCATGAATGAAGTGGTACAGAAAGAAGTCATGAAGTTATGGCAGGGAGGGGTGATCTACCCGATCTCAGATAGCCCATGGGTCAGCCCCGTCCAAGTGGTCCCCAAGAAAGGAGGAATCACTGTTGTACCCAATGAGAGGAACGAACTCATTCCTACAAGGACCGTCACAGGATGGCGGATGTGCATAGACTACAGAAAACTCAATAAAGCTACAAGAAAAGACCATTTCCCCTTTTCTTTCATGGATCAGATACTGGAAAGACTTGCAGGACATACATATTACTGTTTTCTCGATGGTTATTCAGGATATAACCAAATAGTGGTTGATCTGAGAGACCAAGAGAAAACCTCATTCACTTACCCATATGGAGTGTTTGCCTACAAGCGCATGCCATTTGGGCTATGTAATGCGCCTGCAACTTTCCAACGCTGCATGCTCTCCATTTTCTCAAACATGATAGAGAAATTCATTGAAGTCTTTATGGATGACTTTTCAGTATTCGGAGATTCCTTTCCTAATTGCCTAAATCACCTGGCTCTCGTATTAAAAAGATGTCAAGAGACCAACTTGGTCTTGAACTGGGAAAAATGTCACTTTATGGTGACAGGAGGAATAGTTCTTGGCCATAAGGTTTCTAACCAAGGCATTGAGGTAGACAGAGCTAAGGTGGAACTCATTGAAAAATTACCCCCACCAAGTGATGTCAAGGCAATTAGGAGCTTTTTAGGGCATGCTGGCTTCTACAGAAGGTTTATTAAAGATTTTTCAAAGACAGCCATGCCCTTAAGCAATCTCCTTGTATCTGATACACCATTTGTCTTTGATGAAAAATGCATGCTAGCATTCGAAAACTTAAAAAAAAGGCTGTCCTCTGCCCCTATCATTTCCCCACCTGATTGGAACTTACCATTTGAACTGATGTGTGATGCATCTGATTTTGCAGTTGGGGCAGTGTTAGGACAGAGGAAAGATAACTTGGTCCATGTGATATACTATGCCAGCAAAGTCATCAATGACACTCAAAGAAATTATACCACTACTGAAAAGGAGTTGCTGGCAATAGTTTTTGCATTTGACAAGTTTAGATCATACCTCATTGGTGCCAAAGTGATCATTTTCACAGATCACATAGCACTTAAATATTTGTTTGCCAAGCAAGAATCAAAACCAAGACTAATAAGATGGATCTTGTTGTTGCAGGAATTCAATATTGAAATTAGAGACAAGAAAGGAGTGGAGAATAAAGTAGCAAAACACCTATCCAGAATCCCTCATGATAAAGAAGGAACACATGATACAAGTGTAAATGAGTTCTTCCCTGATGAGCAGTTGATGACGGTTCACAGAGCACTCTGGTTTGCAGATATTGCCAATTTCAAGGCAACTGGGGCTTTACCTCCAGAAATCAACAAACATCAAAAAAGAAAGCTCATCAATGACGCGAAGTATTTTGTTTGGGATGAACCATATCTATTCAAGAAGTGTTCAGATGGAATCCTTAGAAGATGTATTTCAGAAGAAGAGGGAAGAGAGGTCCTATGGAACTGCCATGGTTCGTGCTATGGAGGCCACTTTGGAGGGGAAAGAACTGCAGCCAAGGTGTTACAAAGTGGATTATTTTGGCCCACCCTTTTCAAGGATGCCAAGGAAGTAGCAAGGAACTACAATGAATGCCAAAGAGCTGGAAACCTACCCAAAAAAAATGAGATGCCACAGAATTTCATCTTAGAGCTGGAACTGTTTGATGTATGGGGAATCGATTTCATGGGACCATTTCCAACCTCATATTCAAACAAGTATATCCTAGTAGCAGTGGATTATGTTTCCAAGTGGGTAGAGGCCGTTGCAACCCTAACAAATGATAATAAGGTGGTCATGAACTTCCTCAGAAAGAATATCTTTAGCCGGTTCGGAGTCCCACGAGCGCTCATCAGTGCTGGAGGAAGCCATTTTTGTAATAGACCACTAGAAGCTCTTCTCCTATGATATGGGGTAAAGCACAAGGTTGCCACACCTTACCACCCCCAAACAAGTGGGCAAACCGAGATATCTAACAGAGTTAAAAAGGATTCTGGAGAAGACTGTAGGAGCATCAAGAAAAGACTAGTCGAAGAAGCTAGATGATGCTCTTTGGGCATATAGAACGACATTCAAAACACCAATCGGAATGTTCCCATATCAACTGGTGTATGGAAAGGCCTGTCATTTACCATTGGAGCTTGAACACAAAGCTCTATGGGCTCTCAAGCTACTAAATTTTGATAGCCTTGCCGCTGGTGAAAAAAGAGTCTTGCAGCTGCAGAAAATGGAGGAGTTTAGATCTCAAGCCTATGAAAATGCCAAGATCTATAAAGAAAAGGCAAAGAAAAGACATGACCACAATCTGACACCCAGGAGCTTCGAAAAAGGACAGCAAGTGCTCCTCTACAACTCAAAATTGAGACTTTTCCCTGGGAAACTTAAATCAAGGTGGTCTGGACCCTTTCTTGTCACAAATGTTTTGCCGTATGGACACATAGAAATCATGGAGGAACGCTCAAAGAAGACCTTCACTATGAACAGACAAAGGCTCAAGCATTACATGAGCAACATGGGGGAAATCCCCAAAATGAAATATCATCTCAACTGATGGAGAAATCGTCGAGCTAACGATGCTAAAAGAGCGCTTCGTTGGGAGGCAACCCAACCTAAGGTAGTTTCCTTTTCATGATCATTTCAATAAAAGCTACAAGTAGTTTGCCCTGTATTGCGAGGAGTTAAGTTTGGTGTTGCACACCAAAACAATCCAAGAGTGAATGTGTAATTCTAAGTTTGGTGTTCCACCAAAGATTTCAGTCAGAATCACACTACACCTCTTCAAGAGCAGATTGCTAGCCCCAACCAATCAGGGAAACCAGTTGACAAGAGTTTAATTTCTAGTTCATAGTCGTTTAAGTAATAAAAGCACATAAGGTTCTCTGCATGTATTTAATCTATTGCATTAGGCAAGGAACTAAGTTTAGTGTCCACATACCAAATCAGGTTCAGAAATTCACAAGCATACATGCAGGCTAACTATTTCTCAAGTGCTTTGGGAACAAGCAACTTCCAATAACTTTGTAGGAATTCAATCAAATCTTCGGGAAAAACAGTGCACCATCATCCAAAGAGGCGAAGAAGGATGCAAAAGCTATGGACGATAACAACAAAGGGATGGCTAGTAGTCACCATTAAAAGGTTGTATTGTTACTTGATTCCATATGCTTGGAAATGCTCAAAGTGGAAGTCTAAATGTATCCCTAATTATTAGTTACTCTTTAGTTTATATCACTAAGATTTAATGTTCGCTTTTCCCTGCCTTTGTCATAAGTGTGTTGTTTCAAGTTACCTGCTGCATTTTCACCTTGCTTACTTGTATGCTTGTCCTTTAAGTCAAATAAAAAGAAATGTTATGAAAGACCAGAGTGAGGTTTAAATTGTGGAGTAAGTTCTTAAGCTTGTGGTGTAGTAAGCACTTAGCTAAGTTGGTTCACCAAAAAGGTAGGAAGGCAACTATCTATCCTGAATCATATGCTTGAAACACACCCCATGAGACTAGCTAAATAACAAGATCCTAATAAGAAAAGGGGAAAGAAAAATGAAAGTTGAGAAATAAAGAAAAAGAGTAAGAAATAAGGTTAGGCACCAAGGGTTGAATCTTGAGGCATGTGTCTATGGTGCTCCTGTGTAAAGGATATACTTAGATGAATAAGCTCTCAGGGGTGCCTTATCACTTGGTAACTTGGGTTAACTAACCCAGGATTATCAGCTGAAAGTCCACTATCAAGAGTAACCTTTGCTACAGAACACCTAGTAACCCAAAGAGGCGCTGGACACCAAGGTCTCAAGAAGGAAAATAACAAACCATGTGCCTGTGGTGTGTATGTATAGAGGAAAGAGACTTGAGGGAGTAAGTCCTTAGGGGTGTCTTAACACCCAGCACCTTGGACCAACTGGTTCGGGAGTGCTGACTTAAAGCTTATCTTAAAGAGTCGCCTCTCACAAAGCACCTAGTCTAAGAACACAATTAAACCCTGAAAAGATAAAGGGATCAATGAATAAAAGTCTCATAGGGTGCTATCAAGTGAGTATTCCGGGGCATGATAAAGGTCTGAAAGCCAGCGAAGGAATGAACCTAAGTTGCTATGCATGAAACCCCATAAAACCAAGGACATGACTTCCACAATAATGACTCATTTCTCTTGTCATTTCATTCATCATTCTCATGTTTCAGTACTTGCTTAGGGACAAGCAAGCTTTAAGTTTGGTGTTGTGATGCCAGGGCATTTTGGCCAGTTTCACTGACCTTTTCTTTATTGTTTTAGGGTAGTTTCATGCATTTTCTTAGTTAATAAGCAAGTTTTGGGTAGATAATCACTTACATCTTGATTCAAGCAAACATCGTGAATTTTATTTGATTTTTTGAGAATTATGCATGAATTGAATGATAAAATGGATGATGCATGATTTCACGAGTTAGAACCTAACTTTGATGCACTTTACTTGCTTGATTTTAGGACAAAGGAAGCAAGGAAGATGCCACGTTAATAGCCACGTTAGTCTAACTAACGTGACCATTAACGTGGAATGGGAGCTAGCTTGCAACGTTAATGAGAAAAGTGATCGCCAATAATGCCTTCGTGAGCCATCATAACCCACGTTAGTTGCCACGTTAACTACATTAACGTGGAAGCTAGCGTGGAGGAAAAGTAAAGCTCCAGCGTTAGTGGTAAAAGTGAATACCACTAACGTTGGAAAAAGGGGCACACTTAGCCACGTTAAGAGTCACGTTAATTACATTAACGTGAACTCTAACGTGGAAGGAACAAAGAAGTGCCAACGTTAGTGACAGTCACCTTTGTCATTAACGTTGGACCAAGCCACCATTAGCCACATTAGTTGCCACGTTTGTTGCCACGTTAGTAACATTAACGTGGAAGCTAACGTGGAGGAAAGGAATGATGAGCCAACGTTAGTGACAGTCACCTTTGTCACTAACGTTAGAGATGGCAATCACCACCACGTTAGTGGCCACGTTAATACAATTAACGTAAGGCACTAACGTGAGAAGGGTCGTTCGGAGCGTTAGTGACAAAGGTAAGTGTCACTAACGCTCTCGAGGCTGAGGCATGCCAACGTTAGGAGTCACGTTAGCTACACTAACGTGGACTCTAACGTAGGGAGGAAGGGCAACAAGCAAACGTTATTGGAAAAGGTGAATGCCAATAACATTTGCGAAGGACCAAGAGGCAACGTTAGTTTAACGTGGACCATCTTGGGTTAGGAACGTTAGTGAAAAAGGTTATCGTCACTAACGTTCTCGAACCCACATTTTCACTTAACGTTAACACCACTAACATCCTAACTAATGTCCATGCCTTACTCACACTTTCTCTGCAAGCAAAGCTGAGCCTACTGAAGACTGCAACTGCTTCAACTAAAGACCCAAAGGCCCATATCCAAGACTTGAAGAGCCAACTAGAAGATCAGAAGAGTAGTATATATAGGAGTAGTTTTGAACTAGTAAGGAAGCTTTTGGCATTTTGGAGAACTACACTTTGTATATTTTACTTTCTCTGCAACTTCTAGTTTTAGTTTTCATAATGTACTTTACACTTATTCTTTCCATTCCCAGAGCTATGAACAACTAAACCTCTTTCATTGGGTTAGGGAGCTCTGTTGTAATTTGATGGATCAATAATAGTTTTCATTATTCTTCTTCTTTCTTTTCTCTTGATTTTACTAGAAAGCTTTCAATCTTCATCCTATTGGGTAGTTATCTTGGAAAAGAAGCTATTCATACTTGGATCTCTTCGGACCTTGGAAGAGGAATGAAGAGATCATGCTAGAAATGCTTTCTCATGTTGGACCAAATTGCGGTTTGGATGGATATGGTGACATATAATCCTACCAATACTTTGATTTCGGAATACATGTGGTATAATTAGTGACTATACTTCATTTCTTCTCATGAACAATTAGACCAAGGAATTGGCTATTGATCAAGATTTGAGAGATTGGGTTGCCAAGGAATTAGAATCCAATCACTTAAGATTGCCAAGGAGATCAATGAATGCATTGATTGAGGAAGAGATGAGAATGAACTTGATCCGGAGAATACAACATCTCCTGAGCCCAATGAATCCCCCATTTCTGATCTTACCCATTCTCTTTACTTTCTGCCTTTTACTTTTATGTTCATCTTCCCCATTCCCCATTTAAGATTCTGCAATTTACTTTCCGTCATTTACATTCAGTCCTTTATTTCCAGCAATTACATTTTCTGCCATTTACTTTCCCACCATTTAATTTCCTGCAATTCTCCAATCAAATTCTGCTTAGCTCATCTAGAACATTCCTCCAATTAAAGTTGCTTGAACAATCAATCCCCGTGGGATTCGACCTCACTCTATTGTGAGTTTTTACTTGACGACAATTCGGTATACTTGCCGAGGGAAATCTGTTGAGAGACAAGTTTCCGTGCATCAGGTATGAAGGCTACTGTGATTCTTCTGGTTACAATATTCTTTCTCGTATTGAAAAATAAAAGAGATGGAGAAAGGAAGATAGGGAGCGACGAAGGTTGGAAGTGGAAGAGAGAGGTTAGGAGTGATAAACTGTCATTAATGCTGAGTGAAAACCTTCTCTTTTAAAGCAAAAACCATAAATGAAACGTTTTTTAAAATTTTGAATTTTGAAACAATGAAATATGAAAAGACAAGTTTGATGAATGATAAAAGATTAAAACTGACATGACTTGATATGGAATGGATTGACAGCGAAGGATTTAAAATAAAAATATTAAAGGAAATTTATAATTTAAAAATAATAAGCCCATATCATGTGAATAAAGGTTTGTCTTACATAGGCCCAAATGGCGGTGACAGCACGCTGGGCTATTGGGCATAGATTTTCATTAATCAATCCAGAAATTTTCTAGACTCTGTACAAGCCATCTTTTGAAGATTTCATCACTTGCCCAGTTTTGTCTCCCTGCTACATACGAGATAAAACAACACAGAGACCAGAAAAATATTATTAAACAACAGAATCAATATCAATCATTCCAAGTTCAGTTCTCAACTTGCAAAATTTTTCTTTACACAGTGGCTTAGTAAAAACGTCAGCCAATTACTCTTTGGATTTTACAAATTGAATATCAATAGTTCCCTTATGCACATGTTCTCTAATGAAATGATATCTCACTTCAATGTGCTTGGTTCTTAAGTGCAACACAAGATTTTTTGAGATATTTATTGCACTCATATTAATTTTCATTTTGTAATCCTCAAGTTGAGGTTTTAAGCCAAATAAGTTGTGAACAACAAGCAGATGCAGAGATGTATTCAGCTTCGACTGTGGATAAAGCAATAGTGGCTTACTTTTTGCTTGACCAAACATTTAGAGAATTTCCAAGAAAGCAACACATTCCCAAAGTGCTTCTTCTATCCACTCTATCAACCACATAATCTACATTACAGTACCCTACTACACAGAAAACATTAGTTCTAGGATACCATAAAGCGAAATCAAATGTGCCTTTTTTGTATCTAATAATTCTTTTAACAGCTGAAAGATGTGATTCTTTTGGGTGAGATTGAAATCTAGAGCATACACCCACACTTTGAACTATGTCCGGCCTAGAGGATGTAAGATACATGAGTGATCCTATCATTCCTCTATACCTAGTTTCATCAACATCTTTATCATTCTCATCCTTGTCAAATTTAGTATTTGGATGCATGGGAGTACCCATTGGTTTGGAGTTTTTCTAAACCAAATTTTTTTATTAATTTCTTGGCATATTTTCCTTGGTGAATAAAAATGCCACTAGGAGTTTGCTTGATTTGAAGTCCAAGGAAGAATGTTAGTTCTCCCATTAAACTCATTTCAAACTTACTAGTCATTAGATTTCCAAAATCTTTACACAGGGATTCATTAGCCAATCCAAACACAATATCATCCACATAAACTTGAACAAGCAAGAGATCATTATTAGATTCTTTAATAAATAAAGTAGTATCGGTAGTACACCTTTGAAAATCATTTTACAGTAAGAAGGCACTAACCCTTTCATACCAAGCACTAGGAGCTTGCCTAAGGCCATAAAGAGCCTTGGATTGTTTAAAAACATGATTAGGAAAATCTTTGTTTTCAAAATCGGGGGGTTGAGCTACAAAAACTTCTCTATCAATAGACCCATTCAAAAAAGTATATTTAACATCCATTTGAAACATTTTAAAACCTTTGTGGGCAGCATAAGCAAGTAGTAACCGAATTGCTTCCATTATTGGTACTGGTGCAAAAGATTTATCAAAATTAATTCCCTCTTCTTGATCATAACCTTGGGCCACTAATCTAGCCTTGTTACGAACAACACTACTATCCTCATGATACGGAAAAATTATACAATGATTCCACCGGCAAGTATTTCGAGTTGTAATTAAGTAATAACTCACTTTGAGTGAGGTCGATCCCATAGAGATTGATGGATCAAGCAACTTTAGTTAAGTGGATATTCTAGTTAAATAGACATTTAATGAATTTTTTTGTATATTCAACAAGTACAATAACAAGAAAAGTAAAATGCATAGGAATAAAGAGCAATGGAATTTAAATGACTGAAAGTAAAAGCTGAAGGTAAACAATTGGAAAGATTAAGAGAAATGTAAATGTAAATGGTAGAAACTTGAATTCCAAGAAACTAAAATCAGAAATTTAAATAGCAAAGAAATGTAAATTGCATAATTGTAAAGGGTATTGGGATAATGAGTATCAAATTAAATTGGCAATTTAAGAGAATTAAGATGAAAAATGATAATGGGTGATATCATTAGGGATTGGAGATATTTTAATCCTTCCTGAATCAATAGTTTGTCATTTCCTTCTCAATCATGTGAAATAGATCTATGGTAGATTATAAGTAATTGAATTCCAATCTCTCAGTAATCCAATTTCTCTTGTCATAAACAATTGTCAATCTCTTGATCTAACTGCTCATCAGAAAAGATGAAGCTCAATTCCTAATCTTAATGCCACACAACCCCCAGAATTTCAATTCAAAGAGATTATATCTCACTTATCTACTAAGAATGTATCAATCAAGAGGGTTATGAGAGACAAATTTCAATCTGAATTTCATGACTCCTTTCTCAAGTTCAACATGAAATTCAAGTAGATCCAATCCCTCTCTCGATGGTGATTAGGTTTATAAAGCACAAAGATTTTCTCTAAGATAAACAACACTTGAATTGAGAAGAAGAAAATAAGTATTAATCCATTGAAACTAAAATAGAGCTCCTCCCCCTATGAATTGGGGTTTAATGATTCATAGCTCAAGTACAAAGAAAATTCCAAACTGGAAACTAAACTAAGTATCCAAAAATAAGAAGAAAAAGAGAAGTACAAGCAAGAGAGATGAAAGTAAAAGTGATATAGAGTGTCCCAAAAATCCTTTCCTATTTCGAAGTACAACCTATTTATAAAAATTTTCTAGCTCCTGAGGTGCACCTTCAAATCTCTGGAAGTGGGCGTTTCAAATCTCCAGTCGGACCCCTTTTGTGTACTTGGCATTGGTAACAGGGAGTTGGCATTAGTGGGTTGACGTTAGCGTTGCTAACGCTACAAAAATTCTGCTCCCAGCATTAGCTTCACCAATGCTATTCTTCATCTATGCGTACGCACCACTGCACGTGCGTACGCACCATTGTAAAATCTGCCCTTGTGCGTAAGTATTCTGTCCCATGCGTACGCATGCCTGCCATATCTCCCTTTTGTGCGTACTCACACTGGGTCGTGCGTACGCACCACGGCCAATTTCTCCAATCTCAAGTTCGAAAACTATCGTAGGCATTATTGGGCATAGCATTATTGTTAATAACGTTGAAGCATACATGCCAGTTAGGCCCTGGCATTGCTGGAGTGGCGCTAGTGCTACTAACGTTGTGCCTAGCGTTACTGAAGCTAGCGTTAGTGTTACTAACCCTACGTTGCATGGTGCTTGTTGAGCTTGGGCGTTGTTGGGACAGTGTTGGCCTTGCCAATGCTCCTATCTCTTCGAGTCTGGCGTTATTGGCCCAACGTTAGCGCTGCTAACGCCTTTTAATATCTTGCATGGCGTTTGTGAGGGTCAAGTTGGTGCCAATAATGCTGCCACCATCTCTCTTTGCTGGCGTTTGTGAGGCTAGCATTAGCGCCAATAATGGTGCCACGATATCTCTTTTCTGGCGTTTGTGAGGCTAGTGTTAGCACCAATAACGCTCTCCCCTGGTGTTTGTGGCATGCATGTTAGCGTTGCTAATGCTCTCCCCTGGCATTACTGGCATGCAACGTTAGCATTGCTAACGCTCTCCCTTGGAGTTTGTGACATGCAATGTTAACGTTGCTAACGCTCTTCTTCTTGCCTTTCCTTGTTTTTTCTCTGCTTCACCTGTCATCAACCACAACAATTGCATCAAGGTTTTACCATTCCATGAACAATCACAAGATCTTTCATTGATTTAAAAGCAATATCATTTTCTTGAATTATTTTCATGAAATTGACCACAATTCAACTAGTAGTTGATGCATTAATGCCTGAAGAAATAAGTCATCCAAAAGCTTGTTTATTACAAGGAAAATGCATGAAACTAAGGTAAAACAAACTAAAATAGCTCACTAATCTATCTCAGATGTATATGCATCACAACACCAAACACAAAATGTTGCTTGTCCTCAAGCAAAGAGAAAAAGAATTCTGACAAAAATAGAATATAGGAATTGAATTAATCAATTAAGAGTGAGTCTTTATTAGAGCTATATCATTATCCTACTTAATGGAGTCACTATTCCTTATGAATTTAGTCATGGCTTCTCTCTGTATGAGCTTACTTAGTTGACTTTGTGAGACTTCCTTCTTATTGTATTATTGTATTATCCTTAACATGTTTTCTCATTTCTTTCAGGGATTCCTTTCTTTATTTAGGCTAAGTATCATGTCTTAAGTCGGCTTTTAAAAATAAGCTTTCAATCAACATTCCCAGCCTAGTTGGTTTAAAGTGTTAGGTGTTCAAACACCCCTTCGAAAATACTTGCACAAGCCTCATTCCCTAACACATTCATACCACAGGCATATAACTTGAAAAAATGTCTCTGGATAGTGGTGTCCAGTACCTCTTTTGGTTGCTAAGGTTTTGTCACAAGGTTACTCCTGATCATGGGTTTTCAATCGATAATCCCGAGTTAGTTAATTCAAGTTACCGGGTGATAAAGCACCCCTATGATTTACTTGCCCAAGTACATCTGTTCCGAGGGTTACCTGAAACTGTAGGTCGATCTTGGATGAGATCTTCTGTGCTGGTCGGCGATGATGTGTCCAATTAGTGGGTGGTGGCTGGAGCCTCCGTGTCCGACTTGTTGGACTTGTTGATGATGCTGATCCTTTGTCACCGGAGGGTGGTGGTACCTGGAAGGGACTCCGATGCTTAAGTTAGTAAGGGTGTTAAGCAGGTTTTCAGTAAAAGCAGAGTATGAGTTATACCTTGGTGCTCCAGTGTATTCATAGTAGTGTGGAGTGACCTTTTCCGGAAGATAAGATAGTTATCTTATCTTATCTTTGACTAGAGTTTATCTTATCTTCAAGGGAACCGCCTTTATCTCTCTAGGCTTGGGCTCCCTTTGGATTTGGGTTGTGTTCTTATGTTTGGGCCCTTATTTGGGCTTTCCTGGTGACTTGGCCGAGCTATTTAAGAAGAGGTCGGATGGTTCTGACTCGAAGAGGTCGGTCAATTCAGCCCGGGTCGGACAGTTCGACCCAGGGTATGAACAGTGCCCCTGCTCGAGCGTGGTCTTCCTTTTGAGGTCGAATCCAAGCTTAGGATTTTAATCCTTTTAGAAGTCGTGCTCGAGCATTGTTGATTTCTTCTTTGTAGAGTTTTCCTCTGAATACGGAACGTTTTTCTTTTCCTTTATCCTTTGGGAACGCGCGTTTCTTTGCCTTAGAAATGTGCGAGGGTTTTTAATAACCATTAACTCTTCTTTTTTGCCATTTTTCCCTCTTTTTCATTTTGAATTTGAACTTTCAAAAGATTTTGCTTCCGTTTCTTCTTCTTTTCATTTACTTTAACTCCATCCTCTCCCTTCTGTTTTTTCTGGCTCGCCTGGGACTTTTGTTTTCGCATTTTCACGCTCCTCTCTGTGGTGCCATTGGTGGTTGTTGCTGCTTCACTTGTTCGAAAGGTGATCCCTAGTCTCATTTCCTGTCTTCAACCTTTTCAGCGTTCATTGTCTCCTTCTTTTTGCAGGTTGGTTTTCTTTCTTCTGCTTTCATTTCGCATTATTTCATGTTTGAAAAGTTTTGATCTTTGTTTTATGAAAGCTTGAATCTTTTTGCTTTTGTCGTGTATCTGGTCAAATGTGTGCCCTGAGAATTCCTTTGCTGTGCATGACTTTTTCGTGCTTCCTGCTAGTTAGGGTTTTGACTGCTGATATTATCTCTGATTGTATCTTCTTGATTTGCGCCTTTAATGATTTCCCTTTTGAAATGTTGAATCGTCTGACTTTGAGAAAAGGTTGTGCCCTTGATGATTACCTGTTTGCATGTTTAGATGTTTGATATTTTCTGATAGGCTGTAAAAAGTGATGACTTTGATAGATTATTTTGTGTTTTTCTTGTGGGATGTCGCTGTCGAAAAGAGGGGGTTGCTTCCTTTGTTTTGAGGGATGTAGGTCATAGATTTTTCCTGAGTTCCTACTCTGTTAGTGCCTCCAAAGGATGCCCCTGGACCTTGGGTTGTGTCCTGGGGTTTCCTTTTGCTATTGTGTTTGTTTTCGTCTGAGCTGTTTTCTTTGTTATGCCCGAGTTGTTTATTTAGTAATCCTTCTCTCTTTTTCTTTTATGTAGGACTAGTTGATCATGTCTTCTTGCAAAAATATTGTTGAGACGTCTTCCAAGGTCCCTGAGGGTATGTCCGACTAGTTGGACTCCCTCGTCCTGATGTGTGTTTCCGTAATTAATTCTGAGTATATCGTGGAGCTTAGAAAACATCACCGGGTCTGTAGTAGTAGTGATCAGGAGAAAAACTATGAATTGGTGGCGCCTGATTTTGACGAAAGCGTTTGATTTCCTTCTTTAACCCAGGGGAAACGCCCCTTCTTTTATGTGTACGACTTCTTTTTCAACCAAATGAACATCACCCTTCCTTTCACCTCCTTTGAGACCGACTTGTTGTGGTCGTGTAATGTAGCTCCATCCCAACTCCATCCGAACTCATGGGGCTTTATCAAGATCTTTCAGTTGCTTTGCCAAGAATTTGACGTCAAACATTCTCAAACTCTCTTCCTTTACCTCTTTGTGTTGACCAAACCTGGGACTACTAAAAAGAAAGCTTCTTTGATTTCTTTCAGGTCTGCCCAAGGACAAAAAATTTTTTCTATGTATGATGAGTCTTTTAGGGATTTTAAGAACTACTTTTTTAAGGTCCAGGCTGTTGAAGGAGCCCAGCCTTTCTTTTTGGATAAGAATGGTGAGCCCAGTTTTCCTTTAGAATGGCAAAAGAATGTAGTGGTTTGGGAGATGTTGGATGAAATTAAGCAAGTTTTTGTAACTATGTTGGAAGAGAACTGGGGGCAGCCTCCCCATCTTGATACAAAGAAATTTTTAGGAAATCCCTCACTTCTCCGAGCTGAGCTGGGTAGGGGTCAATGATAAACCCATATTTTATGATATATTTTGTGTTCAATTCAAGTGATTTATTCAACCCTTCAACCACTTAGTCATGTGAAATTGCATAGTTTTACTTTCCCTTCCTTATTATGTGATATATGTGAAAAACATGTTTCCTATGCTTTAAAAATAATTATTTTAATTACCTTTTATTACCATTCGATGCCGTGATTTGTGTGTTGAGTATTTTTAGATCTCCTAAGGCAGGAATGATTTAAAGGATGGAAAGGAAACATACAAAAACGGAAGAAAAACACAAAATGGAGTTTTTGAAGAAACTGGCAGCGACGCAAACGCATGGACGACGCGGCCGAATGCTTAGCACAAAAAGGCAGTGACGCGAACGCATGACTGACGCAGACACGCGCCTTGAGCAGAACGCAGATGACGCGTACGTGTGACTGAAGCGAACGTGTGATAAGGAAAACTCTAGATGACGCGACCGCGTGACCCACGCGGACGCGTGACATACGCCACGCACCAGAAACAGCAGAAAACGCACCCTGCGATTTCTGAAACCCTTTTTGGCCCTGATCCAAGTACAGAAAGCACAGATTAGAGGTTATAAAATGGGGGAATGCATCCATTCCTGGAGAGGCCCTCAATTATTCACTTTTCATAGTTTAGATGTAGTTTTTATAGGGAGAGGTTCTCTCCTCTCTCTTAGGTTTTAGGATTAGGATTCCTCTTAAAGGATTTAAGATTTCAACTCTTCATCAAGTTCCATATTTCTTTTACTTTATATTTCTCTTTTACTTTCAGATACTTTAATGCTCTCATTTAATTACTTATGTTGCCAAATTGGCTTATGAACCATTCATGTTAGGATTTTCATTATTTAATATAAATTGAGGTATTTCAGATTTATGATTCTTATTTAGCTTTTTATATTCTTGGCTTAAATTGATTAATTGGTAACTCTTGAGTTGTCAAACTCATCGTGATTGATAATTGTTATCTTTGCTGATTGATCTAAATTCCTATAACTCTAGTCTTTCCTTAGGAGTTGACTAGGATATTAGGTGTTAAATTGATTTATCCACTTGACTTACCTTCATAGTTAGACGTTGACTTAGTGGGAGCAAAATATAATTCTCATCACCATTAATAAGGATAACTAGGATAGGACTTCTAAGCAATCAAAGATGGATGGAGCCAAGAGGCCCTGATCAACCCTTTAGGCAACAACACCCTCCATAGTATCATGGGCAAGGACCACTCTACAATGCATACCAAGCTGATAGACATGGTGGACCCCCTTGTAATTACCAACAAGCCCCACCCTGTGCTTATAGACCATCCTCTCAACGTAGCTTCGAACCACCACACTCACGAGCTCCTTTTTACCATTCACCAAGATCTGACCCTTATCCACCACAATTTCAATCCAATTACTCCTAAGAACCACCACATTCTTATTTTGACCCCTCTTCCCCAACCAATGAACCCTCATACCCACCCCAACCTTCGTGTTCTTCTTCAAGGGCAAGCGAGGATGCAAAAGGGTGTATTGGAACACACTACTGCCTTAACTGAGGTAGTGAATATAATAGATTCCTGACATCTAAGCGCTCAAGATACTCCCATGGCTGCATATGGATAATCAAAAGAAGAGCGTAGCATGAAAGAGACAGTAGAAACTTTGGTTGACAATGAGGAGCATGGCTTTGTATTGGAACAAGTGGAGGAAGCCATGATAGCTGTAGAGGAAGAAGTGGTTGAAGATTTAGGAGATGCTGAACCTCCATTGGAATCGAGAACTGTAAAGGATTCTGCTGAGAAGTTCGAAATTGATGCCAAAGAGGACAGTGCACAACCTCTAAAGCATATACCTTGTGAAAAATTGGACAGAACAGACCAAGAAGTTAATTCCATAGGCAGTGATGATCATGCATCAAGCTCTCCTAGTCATGAACTTGCATCCGCAACTAAACTCCTTGAGCTTGAAGAACCTTGTCCAAGTGAATACGAAGATGACGTCGAGGTAGATTTCTCTCAACCTCCAACGTATGACTTGAGTGACGAGGAAGACATAGAAGACTTTGATCAGGACGCAGTTGCAGTTGAAAATTTTGCAAAGAAGTGGAGGAATTCACAGATGAATGCAAGGGAGTAGAGCTTATAGAACCACTGGAAACACCTATCCCAAGGCCATTACCACCTAAAACAAGCTTCAAGTGGGTACAATCCTTAACCTTTATCTTTACTTTTCCACTTGAATATGGTTTGCTTGAAACAGATGGCCAGCTTAGAGCTCTCTGCGGCTTTAAAAACAAGAGGGAAATGGCTCGTGCTCAGAGATGGTGTGCAAAATTCAATAAGGTTCCACGCTTTAATTCGAAGTGCACGGATTGATACCAAGTTCAATTGAATGGGTCTCGGAAAACGTTTGGTCATCTTGGTGAGAATACAATTTCTAAACCGCCTGGATGGAAAAATTTAGGTCACGACAAAGGCGGATTTAAAAGCAAAGTTTGGGATCCTGGAATATATTCTGACATTCGTTACCCCGGGAGCCTGAGAACCTGTTTGAAGCTGCTCAACAGCTTTACATGCCTAGTTTGGGACCCCGGAGGTTGTTGGCATTCCAAACATTGGTGGAGATTTTTGGATGAATTTAAGCATAAGCCACCATAACAGGAAGCTCATCAAATGTCCAAGTTAAGGACTTTAACTAAAAGTGCTAGGTGGGAGACAACCCACCATCGTATGGTCGTTTCTTTTTCAATTTTATTTCGTTTTGTTTGTTTTTATATTATATTATTTTCATTGGACCTGAATATTATTCATTAGCATTGCATACTGCATAATTGCATAATTGCATAAAAAAAAACCTCCCACACATCCGCATCACTCACGCGAACGCATGATATGGAAATCGGCGTAAAAATCCAACGCCCAGAAATCTGGGCTGGAATGGTGTGGCAAATGTGCGTTTAGCACAAAATGGCCCACGCGTTCGCATTCCTGACGCGAACGTGTCACTTGCAAAAACACTCATTCCACGCGAAAGCGTGAGCGACGCGTCCGCGTCACGTGGATTTTATGGTCCCCTAAATGGAGACAGAGAGTTGCACTGAAACGACGCTGGAATTGTGCGTTTAGCACAATTTTCAGCGACGCCTCACGCGACCGCGTCATTCATCTTTTACCCATTTCATGCGACCGCGTCAACCACGCGACCGCGTCAACCTTATTTCACCCTAGCCACGCGATCGCATGCCCCACGCGTTTGCGTGGATTCAAATCCACTAACCCCCAGTCACGCGAAACCCTAACCCCATCGCGCCCCCATTCTCTTCCCCCGCAACCCCCCTCTGCTCCCTCTCTGCTCCCCACCAAAACACCACCACCCCCAACCACCTCCGACCGCCGCACCACCCCCAACCACCCAGACCCACAGTGACGCCCACCCCCCTCCTTCTTACTCCCCTCTCCTTCTTTTTTCTCTTCTTCCCTCCACCACCGCTGCCCCCTACCACGGCCAGCCTCCACCACCACGCCACCAGCGCTGCCTCCCATTACAGCCCCGACCATCCCACTGCACCGCCGTGCCCCCTTCCATCACCACCACTTCCCCACCGCCATCTCTCTGATCCCTACCTTAGTTCATACACATACCAGGTTCCGCCGAACGCTACTTTTCTATCATTCGTAGTTAGTTGCATATTTTTCAGTTTATGTTCAAAATTAGGCTAGTTAGAGATGCATGTTTGTAGTGGATTCTAGGTGGTTAGGTAGCTAGGATGTGGTTAGTGGATTTAGGCCTGATAATTGCGCTGTACTTGCTGCTTGTTTTACCTATTCTACAATTTTGGTCTGGCTGTGATGTTAATACTGTTCATATGCTGTTCTTCACTGTTTCATGCTGCTGTTCCATTGCTCTTTCATGTTCATATTACTTATGTGTATTTGCAGCTTTATTTTACTTTATATGAACTGTTTTGCCTGTTGTTTATTACCCGGGAGCATCCAATTTTAGCCGGAATGTTGCTCAATTTTCTGCAAATTGTTTCCTTCTCATTCATGTGTTGGTTTTGGAAATTTAGAATTTTGCTTTACTTAGCTTTTACCAAACCAATTCATCAATGCACGGGCCAGCATTTTTATTCCTTTCGATTTCCTGGTTAATAAATTGCATTATCGATGATTAGATTTTAATTTTTTGCTACTAATGCATCTATATGATTATCATCAACAACCTGATTTCCTTGCTTGAATATGAGTTGACTGTTGCTTATAATTGTGAAATTCTTGTTACTTAGAAACCGATCATCATTCCACTTACTCTGACTTTCTTTTTACTAACTCACTGATTTCCACTTTCTAACCTCTTTCTCAATCCTAACCGATCTAACTTTCAAACTTCTCTTTTTGGTTTTTAACTATTTACTTTAACTTTCTAACTCAAGGATTGATTATGGTTTTTCCTAATTAACATGAATTCTATTTATATTACATTTTGGATTGTGATTTTTCATCTAGGATTCCTAACTCAAATACAATCCATAATGCACATATACCTAACTCATCTCATAATTTTACTGCTCTTTTGCCACTATGTGCTTATATTGCTATTATTCTATTTGCCTACTTGTTTTCCTACTTTGTTCTTCATTTATATCCTGGAATTTCTGCTTTTCAGGATGTCTGACCCTCAATGAAAAGGAAAAGGCAAGGTAACCACTGGTAAAAGGAAAAGAGGTGAATCCTCTATGTCTATCCTGGACATTATGCATGATGACACCTGGCAGGAAAAGCACTTTACCCCACAGGAGAAGGCTGACCAGCTCCTCACTGCCAATGATTCGGTGAAATTTGCAAACAGATACTATGAGCTGAAGTATCCAGTGTTTGCCACCTCCAGGAACCTGTACCTGGAGAGAACTCTGAAAATTTCAGAAGAACTACAGCAGTACACCTCCGATCAGATAAAATAGAAAGGCTGGTTCTTCTTGGAGAGAAACTTGACAGAGGTCAATGCTTCCTGGGTAAGAGAGTTTTACTGCAACTATTTCAAGACTACCCTGGATGTAGTGCACCTCAGAGGGAAACAGATATTGGTAACTGAGGAAGCCATTGAGGATATTCTCCAGCTTCAGCCTAAGTCAGATCAGCCTGACGGTTACCAAAAGGCTGAAGAGGACATGCGCTTTATGCGATTTGACTGGGATGCTGTCAAGCAGAGGATAGCCCTTGATCATACTGTCCCCTGGGTCATGGGGAACAACACAGCAATTCCTAAGGGAATCAAGCTGATGTATCTGAATGATGAGGCTCGGCTCTGGCACCAGATCCTGAGCAACTTTGTTATGCCGAGAACTCATGAGACGGAGCTGCCTGCTGCTATGATCACCCTCCTATGGTGTGTGATGGAGGGTAAGGACTTGTATCTTCCATGATTCATCTGGTATTACATGGCCAGGGTCCACGTCAGAGGCACTCTCCCTTTCCCATATCTGATTACCCAGCTCAGCCGTCGAGCTAACGTGCCTTGGGAGCTGGCTGATGAGAAGCCACCTGCTGCAGACTGCAAGAAGATTATCCCTCACAGCAGGAAGTTTCAGGCTTTGGGTTATAAACCCTTATTCCTCACCACTTCTGATGAGACTGCCACACCTTCAGCTGCCCCTTCTTCATCTACTGCTGCCACAGCTACCACTACTGCACCTCCACCTGCCTCAGAGCCCGTTTACCACCTCGTGCACTGCTTATTTCAGTAGCTGGACCAGATGGAACGCCGCAACCGGCAGCGATATGAGAGATCTAAGTGTCGCAACAAGCAATGCTGTGAGCACCTCAAGTTGATGATCCGTTCTGGCGGCGACATCTCCTCCGAGCCTAACACACCATTAGAGCAATCTGAGGAGGAGATGGATGAGCATGAGGCTGAGACATATGCACACAGAGAGGCTGAGCATGTAGGACCAGAGTAGGTTGCGCCACAGCAGGAGGAGCCACATCAGATTCAGGCCGCAGACCCAGAGATTCCTATCCAGCCAGCACCTCAACTGCAGCAGACAGATCCTCCTACCCTTATCCTGTTTGCAGACCTTCAGGCCACCACAGAGACTCCAGCAGCCCATCCTTCCAGTGATGATACTCCTTCATACCCAGCTTGAGTGAGCATCGAGGACGATGCTATATTTTAAGTGTGGGGAGGTCGCCATCCCTGGCGTATCTTTTTGGTGAACCATTACAGATTCTTTTATCTTATTTTGTTATTTTCCTGTATTTTTATTCTTATTTTTATTTTTCAGTACTTATACGTTGTTCTTTTGCTATATTTTTACTTTATTTCCGCATTTTGCACTTTAGTTTATATCTTAGCAATTTAGTTTAGTTTGCAATTCTAAACTTATTAATTATAGAATATGTGGATTCATTAGTATAGTTTACCCTTTTAGCATATAATCGTTTGGTTTAAATTGAAAATAAAAGGAGTAAACCAGAGACTTTAGTAAATTAAAACAATCCACACACCTTGTATATATATAGCATTACATGTTAGTTAGTTAACAACATTTCATCAAGGAACAACACTAAGATTTTAAGGGCCACCCTAAGATTTACATTGAGAATAATGGGAACTCTTAATTTTTACTTGCATGACATGTATAACTGATATATGATTTTTGAGCTGGAGAACACACAGCCTGTGAGTTTTGAGCATAATTGTATGGTTACATTCGAACCATAAATTTCATTCTTGTGTGTTTTGCCCTTCTTTTTCATTCTGATGTTCTTTACTTTGCCCATCATTTGAATTTTTTTTCCTCACTTATCCCAAATTAGCCTACCTTTTACATCACCCTTGTTAGCCCCCTTGAGCTTTTTAATCCCCTCTTGCTCTATAAACCACATTACTAGCCTTAAGCAAAAAAATAAAATAAAAATCCCAAGTTGAATCCTTGGTTAGCTTAAGATAGAAATTGTGTATTGTTTAAGTGTGGGGAATTTTATGGGAACATGGGATGATAGAAACAAAGTAGGAATTTAAAAAATAATAAGATGTTTCAAAATAAAAATTTGGGAAGCATGCTCATGTGAAATCAAAACAACTGAATTACCAGGTGCATTGATTATATATTTATATATAATTTTTCCAATATTTAAATAAGGGGATACAAAAAAATTCCCCAAATGCAAAATAAAAAGAATCAATGCACATGGGACAAAATTAAAATTAATACATGAGTTTGCAATACAAAGAGGGAAAATTTGGGCAAATAGGTTAAGAAACTTTAATTTATAAAGTATGTATGTTAGGTGAGATCTTAGACTAATCAAGGGTTCACTTATTAGCTCACTTAGCCTTATACATATACCCTTACCTTTACCTTGGCCCCATTACAACCTTGGATAAGACCTCATGATTTTTGTATGTATGTATTCTATAATTGTTGATTGGTTAGATGAAGAACAAAGTTATAGAAAGTAAGGATAGAAAAAGAACAGAGTGATTAACCCAATAAACACTGAGTGACTAGAGAGTAAACACAAAATCCAGTGAGGGTTCAATAGCTCATCACCATATATCTCTGCTTAAATTGTTAATTGTCTTGCAAGTTTGTGAAATATTTTTACCAATCTCAATTGTAAAAGTGCTTTAACATTATCTAAGGTTTGGCTATGCATATATGATTCCTTGAGGATATGAATTAATTTAACTACATGTAAGCTTTATATACAAGTGAATAACAATTAGAATTGCATGATTCATTTAGGTAGTTGCATTTAGAATAGACTGCATTGCATGAGATTCCACCACTTTAACCTTACCTTACTCTTTATCTTGGATTTAGCATGAGGACATGCTATTGTTTAAGTGTGGAGAGGTTGATAAACCCATATTTTATGATATATTTTGTGCTCAATTCAAGTGATTTATTCAACCCTTCACCCACTTATTCATGCAAAATTGCATGGTTTTACTTTCCCTTCCTTATTATGTGATATATGTGAAAAATATGTTTTCTATGCTTTAAAAATAATTATTTTAATTACCTTTTATTACCATTCGATGCCGTGATTTGTGTGTTGAGTATTTTCAGATCTCCTAAGGCAGGAATGATTTAAAGGATGGAAAGGAAACATACAAAAATGGAAAGAAAGCACAAAATGGAGTTTTTGAAGAAACTGGCAGCGACGTGAACGCATGGACGACGCGGCCGCATGCTTAGCACGAAAAGGCAGTGACGCGAATGCATGACTGACTCAGATGCGCGCCTTGAGCAGAACACAGATGACGCGTACGCGTGACCGAAGCAAACGCGTGATAAGGAAAACTCCAGATGACGCGACCGCGTGACCCACACGGACGCGTGACAGACGCCACAGACCAGAAACTGCAGAAAACGCTCCCAGCTATTTCTAAAACCCTTTTTGGCCCAGATCCAAGTACAAAAAGCACATATTAGAGGTTATAAAGTGGGGAATGCATCCATTCATGGAGAGGCCCTCAATTATTCACTTTTCATAGTTTAGATGTAGTTTTTAAAAGGAGAAGTTCTCTCCTTTCTCTTAGGTTTTAGGATTAGGATTCCTCTTAAAGGATTTAGGATTTCAACTCTTCATCAAGTTCCATATTTCTTTTACTTTATATTTCTCTTTTACTTTCAGATACTTTAATGCTCTCATTTAATTACTTATGTTGCCAAATTGGCTTATGAACCATTCATGTTAGGATTTTCTTGATTTAATATCAACTGAGGTATTTCAGATTTATGATTCTTATTTAGCTTTTTTATATTCTTGGCTTAAATTGATTAATTGGTAACTCTTGAGTTGTCAAACTCATCGTGATTGATAATTGTTATCTTTGCTGATTGATCTAAATTCCTATAACTCTAGTCTTTCCTTATGAGTTTACTAGGACTTTAGGTGTTAAATTGCTTTATCCACTTGACTTACCTTCATAGTTAGAGGTTGACTTAGTGGGAGCAAAATATAATTCTCATCACCATTGATAAGGATAACTAGGATAGGACTTGTAATTTTCATACCTTGCCAAGAGTTTATTTTACAGTTATTTATTTATTTTACTTGTCATTTAAATTACTTGTTCCTTACTTTCAAAATCCCCAATTTACAAAACTCATAACAAATAATAAGAACACCTCCCTGCAGTTCCTTGAGAAGACGACCCGAGGTTTAAATACTTCGGTTATCAATTTTAAAGGGGTTTGTTACTTGTGACAACCAAAACGTTTATACGAAAGGATTTTCTGTTGGTTTAGAAGCTATACTTACAATGCGATCATATTTTTATATTTCTTTACCGATAGAGAAAAGCCGATCGTCAGTCAACTTCTTTTGTATTTGTTGTACTTGTTTATTTTGTTGAGTTCATTCCTTTTCTTTCCAGTTTATAACTTGGTTTCTTGTGTATTTTCAGAGATGATTAAAAACAATGACTCCATGAAGGCCTTTAAGAAGGCGAGAAAGGCTACAGCAGCCCAGCACATCTCGGCTAAAGTTTCTAGGGAAGGATCTTCCCAGATTCCTCCCAAGAAACCTGTCTTGAACACTACTGGGCCGAGGAAGATGATTCCTACACCTCAGGTCCATTTAGTTGATCCCCCCTAGACTTCTGCTGCTACCTCTTCTCCCTCTGTCGGTCCTCTTCCCAAAAGACAGAGTACTGTTGAGCCCTTTAATCTGGACGCTCCCGACCTTGATGCTGTTGGTTTTGTTGATCAACAAATTGCTCCTTATGGTGTTGTTCCTACTGACGATGTCTCCCTCCTTCGTCATTTGGACTTTATTACCCGGAGCAGTATTAAGATGGCACATATGGGAGCAGCTTTATATCAAACCACCCAAGATCTTCTCATTCATGCGACCAAAGATTTTATGGAAGAGGCCAAATCAGAGTTCGACAGGATCAAGGGTTTGAAAGAGGAGCTTGAGGTGAAGGTAGCGAAGCTGGAAAGAGAATTAGAGGGTGAGAAGATTCAGGCTATTGCTGTGGTGGCTTCTGCGAAGTTGGCTGAAGATATGGCGCTGGAGCATAAGGAGAGCTTTGTCTTGACTTATGGTGAGATGATGGAGCTTAGGAAGAGTTTAGAATCTGTCCGAGTTGACTATGCCAAGCTTCAGGGACATTTTGTGGGCAGTGTGACTGCTGCTTATGAGAACTTGAAGGATCAGGTCCGAGTTCTTGCTCCCGAGCTCGACCTTTCTCTCTTCATCTTAGATAATATTGTGCAAAATGGGAACATTGTCCCTGCCCCGGATGAAGATGTTGATGATGTCGATCCACCCCCTATGCCATCCACCAAGACTTCTGTTGTCCCGACTTATTCCAAGCTTGCAGCCGAGGTCGAACACCCTTATTTGGATCCTGATGTTCAGATCCTGAATTGGGCGGATGGGACTGTCGATGCTGTCCCCCTCCAGACTCGTCCTCTTTCACCCCGAGATGCTGCCACTGGGGAGTCTTTGAATCCTTTATAATCTTCTTTGATGTATTGTGGACAGCCCGGTCTGTGGGCTTTTAAACTCTTATTTCTGTAATTGGTTGTCTATTTTGACTTCGGATATTTTAGTTGCTTTTCTTTTAGCAACTTTATCTAGAAAAAACAAAGTAGTTTCTTAAGCTTGTTCGGTCGACTTCAGGCGGCCTCTTGAGTCTGCTATTATACCAACTTTGTTTTTTTTTGTGATATGCTTGTCTGCATCTTTTTTATACTTTTCTGGAATCTTGAGAGTGTTGGAATCTTGCTGTCGACCTCTTTTGATTGCCTTTGTGCTTTGTTTCCTGCTTTAGTCGAAGCTAGCTCTGTTCAACTAGTATTCTTCGCATTCTTTCATATAATACTTGTAGATTGATTTTATTGAGGTCATGGATTTCTAGGTTCGACTTGAATCTCTTATAGCGCATGCCTTCTGTCGGCCGATTTCTTCATCTCGGTCTGTTTGAAATTATTTCTAGTAATCCATTTTATTTGAACCTTTGCCAGGTATCTTTTATGGATTACTTTATAACTTTTTGTAGTTTGTCAAGCCGACTTCATCATGTCGGTCCCTTCTAAGTTATTTCTAGTAATCGATTTTATTTGGACCTTTGTCATGTCACTTTTATGGATTACTTTTTATAACTTTTGAAGTTTTGTCGGGCCGACTTCATCATGTCGGTCCCTTCTAAGTTATTTCTAGTAATCCATTTTATTTGGACCATTGTTAGGTCTCTTTTATGGATTACTTTTTATAACTTTTGTAGTTTTGTCAGGCCGACTTTATCATGTCGGTCCCTTCTAAGTTATTTCTAGTAATCCATTTTATTTGGACCTTTGTTAGGTCTCTTTTATGGATTACTTTTTATAACTTTTGTAGTTTTGTCGGGCCGACTTTATCATGTCGGTTCCTTCTAAGTTATTTCTAGTAATCCATTTTATTTGGACCTTTGTCAGGTCTCTTTTATGGATTACTTTTTATGACTTTTGTAGTTTTGTCGGGCCGACTTGATCATGTCGGTCCCTTCTAAGTTATTTCTAGTAATCCATTTTATTTGGACCTTTGTCAGGTCTCTTTTATGGATTACCTTTTATAACTTTTGTAGTTTTGTCGGGCCGAATTTATCATGTCGGTCCCTTCTAAGTTATTTCAAGTAATCCTCTTTTTTAGGGCTGGCCAGGCCTCTTTCTAGGGATTACTTTTTATAACTTTTGTTGTTGTAGTCGACTGGTCCGACTTCTTGAGGCCTCGTCAGGTCTCTTCATATGGATTACTTTTTGATAACTTCTTGTATTATTCTGTTTTTGCCGCTTTTCATCTTGCTGATTTTGTAGAAATTGAGTTTGATCCTTGCTTGGTCGACCTTTGATGATTTTGGTTTTCATCTTTGTTGATCTTCATCGTGATTGAGCAGTGAGTTTGGTTTTCACTTTTTGCCAATCTGTAGCTTTAAAACTGGGCAATGAATTTTTTGCGTTTCAGATTAATGCGTCTTGATAAGGAGGATTTGTAGAAAATCTTCTTAGATTGCAGGCATTCCACGACCTTGGTAGCTCTCGCCCTTCTAGTTCGGACACCCTGTAGTAGCCTTTTCGCAGTACCTCTGTGACTCGGTAGGGTCCTTTCCAGTTAGCTGCTAGCTTCCCCTCTCCCGGTCGACTTATTTCGATATCATTCCGGATTAGGATGAGGTCGTTGTTGGCAAAGCTTCACTGTACTACCTTTTGATTGTATCTTGAGGCCATTCGACATTTTAACGCCTCTTCCTTGATCCGAGCTCTTTCTCGGATTTTTGAAAGTAGGTCGAGTTCTTCCTTTTGAAGTTGGGAGTTGGCCTCTTCACTGTAGTGGATCACTCTGGGCGATCCTTCTTCGACCTCTGCTGGGATCATTGCCTCTATTCCGTAAGCTAATCGGAAAGATGATTCCTTTGTGGTGGAGTGTGGAGTTGTCCGATATGCCCATAGGACTTGTGGGAGCTCTTCAGCCCAGGCTCCCTTCGCGTCCTGTAATCTCTGTATTAACCCAGTCAGTATGACTTTGTTGGCATCTTCTGCTTGTCCATTAGCTTGGGGGTGTCCTACGGATGTAAATTGGTGCTTTATTTTCAAGTCGGCCACCAATTTTCTAAAGCCTGCATCTGTAAATTGGGTGCCATTGTCTGTGGTGATGGAGTATGGAACCCCAAACCTTGTGACAATGTTTCTATGTAGGAATTTTCTACTTCTTTGAGTAGTGGCATTAGCTAGGGGCTCTGCCTCAATCAACTTTGTGAAATAATCTACCCCAACGATGAGGAACTTGACCTATCCTGATCCTTGGGGGAAGGGCCCAAGGAGGTCGAGTCCCCTTTTTGCGAATAGCCAGGGTCAGGATACATTGATGAGTTCCTCTGGTGGGGCGATGTGGAAATTAGCGTGTTTCTGACATGGTGGACATGTCTTTACGAACTCTGTTGCTTCCTTTTGTAAAGTTGGCCAATAGAATCCGACTCGGAGTACTTTTTTGGTGAGAGCTTGTGCTCCGAGATGGTTGCCACAGATGCCACTGTGTATCTCTTCTAAAACTTCCTTTGTGTTGGAAGTCGTTACACATTTTAACAGTGGTATTGAAATCCCTCTCTTGTATAGAGTATTATTTATGATGGTATAGTATTGTGCCTCTCGTTTTAACCTCTTTGCCTCCTTTTTATCTGTAGGGAGTATTTCTATTTTGAGGTAGTTAATTATGGGAGTCATCCATCCTTGATCCAGACCGGTTATGGCTAGGACCATTTCTTCTTCCGAAATTGACGGATTCTGTAGTATCTCCTAAATGAGGCTTCTATTGTTGCCCCTGGTTTGGTGCTGGCTAGTTTTGAGAGTGCATCAGCTCGAGCATTCTGTTCCCGGGGTATGTGGTGGACCTCGTATTCCCCGAGTTATCCGAGTTGTTCCCTGGTTTTGTCCAAGTACTTTTTTATGGTGGGATCCTTGGCTTGGTAGCTTCCTGCTATTTGCGAGGGGACTACTTGTGAGTCGCTAAAGATGATAAGCTTTTGAGCTCCGACCTCCTTAGCCAGCTTCAAACCAGCTAGTAATGCCTCATATTCAGCCTGATTGTTTGAGGCGGGGAACTCAAACTTAAGGGACAGTTCGATTTGGGTTCCCTGATTGCTTTCTATTATTACGCCTGCCCCGCTCCTGGTTTTGTTCGAGGATCCGTCTACGTAGAGATTCCATTCTGTAGGGATTTCCGGGGTGTCAATAAATTCTGCAATGAAGTCAGCCAGGTACTATGATTTGATGGCTATCCGCGCTTCATATTGAATGTCGAATTCAGACAACTCGACTGCCCATTGTAAGATTCTTCATATTAAAATGCCTTTTATGGGCTGGCTGGTCCAAACCTTGATGATGTGGGTGATGAGAGAACTTTTGTGTGGTCTAGAAATTCGCAGATAAAGCCTCGTTGCAGGTATAGCTTCTAAACCAACAAAAGTCCTTTCATACAAACGTTTTGGTTGTCACAAGTAACAAACCCCTAAATAAATTGATAACCGAAGTATTTAAACCTCGGGTCGTCTTATCAAGGAACTGCAGGGAAGTATGTTCTTATTATTGGTTATGAAGATTGTAAATTGGGGTTTGGAAAGTAGGGAGCAAGTAATTTAAATTGCAATTAAAATAAGTAAATGACTGTAAAATAAATTTTTGGTAAGGTATGAGAAATTAGAAGTCCTGTCCTAATTATCCTTATCAGTAGTGATGAGAATTGAGTCTTAATCCCACTTAGTTAGCCTTTACTAAAGCAAGGGAAGGTCAAGTGGATTAATTAGTCTGATCTTCAGGTTCTAGTCAATTCCTAAGAAAGGACTGGAATTATTGAAGTTCAATTCAATTAGCAAAGATAACAATTATCGATCACGTTGAGTTTGATAACTGAGTTACTGATAACCAAGACCAAAAGGAAAAAAGTAAATCTACTCGAATAAAAATATCTTCAGATTGGAAGTAACAGTGGCATAAATAAAAGAAAGCAATCATAAATTGGAATAACTCAAATAACATTAATTAAAAGAATAATCTGTAACATAGAAAAGTTGATAAATTAAATCGAGGAAATAATTAATTAAAAAGGAATGTTGAACCTGATAGAAAGGGGCAATCATGAAAGCGGGAAAAAATTCTGAATCCTAATCCTAAGAGAGAGAGGAGAGAACCTCTCTCTAAAAACTACATCTAAATCATGAAAAGTGAATAATTGGAGACTCTCCCTGAATGGATGCATTCCCCCCACTTCATAACCTCTGATCTGTGCTTTCTGTACTTGGATCTGGGCCTAAAAGGGCTTCAGAAATCGCTGGGAGCATTTTCTGTAATTTTTGGTGCGTGGCCTCTGTCACGCGTCCGCGTGGGTCACGTGGTCGCGTCATCTGGAGTTTTCCTTATCACGCGTTTGCTTCGGTCATGCGTCCGTATCATCTGTGTTCTGCTCAAGGTGCGCGATCACGTCATACATGTGTTCGTGTCGTGATGGGCATGCGGCCGCGTCATTTACGCGTTCGCGTCGTTGCCAGTTTCTTCAAAAATTCCATTTTGTGCTTTCCTTCCATTTTTGTATGTTTCCTTTCCATCCTTTTAAGTCATTCCTGCCTTAGAAGATCTGAAACTACTCAACACACAAATCACGGCATCGAATGGTAATAAAGGGTAATTAAAATAATTATTCTTAAAGCATAGGAAACATGTTTTTCACATATCTCACATAATAAGGAAGGGAAAGTAAAACCATGCAATTAACATGAATAAGTAAGTGAAGGATTGAATAAATCACTTAAATTAGGCATAAAATATATCATAAAATATGGGTTTATCAATGGGCTTGAAAATATGGGCGAAGTCGTCGAGACGTTAGTATGAGAGCATAGGCAAATTTTTCTATTTTTTGGTAGTTTAGTTCAGACCATTGTAGTGCTATGCTGATGAAGTATATAGGTTGTTGTCCACTTTCATCCTCTCTAACCAGTGCTGAGGCTACTGCCCGATTTCCTACTGCGAGGTACAATACAAGTGGTTCTCCTTCCCGTTGGCCGAGTTAGAATAGGTGGTTGTCCCAGGAACTTTTTGAAATCCTGGAAAGTTTGCTCGCACTCCGTTTTCCATTCAAACCTCTTTCCTTTCCTTAAACTGGCGTAGAAGGAGAGAGATCTTATTGCTGATCTGGCTTGAAATCTGGACAAGGCTACTAATCTTCCATTGAGTTGTTGTACCTCTTTGACACAGGTCGGACCCTTCATGTTGAGTATAGCGCGGTATTTATCCGGATTTGCCTCGATTCCTCTTTGTGTGAGCATGAAACCCAAGAATTTGCCAGCTTCTACTGTAAAGGTGCATTTTTCAAGGTTAAGTCGCATGCCATATCTTTTTATGGTGTCGAATACTTGGGTGAGGTCGGACAGTAGTGATTCCTCGCTCTATGTCATTACTAACATGTCGTCCACATATACTTCCATGACTTTCCCAATATGGTCTGTGAAGACTTTATTCATTAATCTTGAATAAGTGGCTCCTGCATTTTTGAGTCCGAATGGCATGACGACGTAGCAGTAGTTTGCTTTTGGGGTTAAGAATGAGGTTTTTTCTTGATCAAGAGGGTACATTGGGATTTGATTATATCCCGAATACGCGTCCATAAACGAGAGGTATTTGTATCCGGAGGAGGCATCCACCAGAGCGTCGATACATGGGAGTGGATAAGGATATTTTAGGCAAGCTTTGCTGAGATCAGTGTAGTCAGTGCACATCCGCCACTTCCCATTTGATTTTTTCACCAAGACGACGTTGGCTAGCCATAATGGGTACTTGACTTCTCTTATGAATCCTGCCTCTAGTAGAGCTTGTACCTATTCTTCCACAGCTTGGGATCGTTCTAGCCCGAGCTTTCTATGTCTCTGCTGTACTGGCCGAGATCCTGGGTATACTGCCATCTTGTGGCACATTAGTTTAGGGTCTATGCCCGGCATGTCTGCAGCCTTCCATGCAAAGAGGTCGACATTATTTCTTAAGAACTGTGTGAGGGACTCCTTTATGTCTCCTTTTAGGATTGTGCCAATATTGGTTGTTTTATCTAGGACATCTCTAATCTGGACGTTTTCTATTTCGCCTTCGGGTTGTGGACGAAGTTCTTCCCGCCCTCAAACTCCCCCGAGTTCGATGGTGTGGATTTCTTCTCCTCTGCCTCTAAGGTTCAGACTTTCGTTGTAACAGCGGTGCGCTGTCTTCTGGTCTGCTTTTATCGTAGCTATCCCTTCTGTGGTTGGGAACTTCATGCATAGATATGGAATCGAGACTACTGTGCCGAGCTGATTTAACGTTGTCCGACCTATCAGGGCATTGTAGGCTGAACTCACGTTGACCACGATGTAGTCTATGTTGAGTGTTTTTGACCAGTTTCCTCTTCCAAAGGTTGTGTGCAGTGAGATTTATCCAAGTGGTTGGATTGGAGTGTCTCCTAGCCCGAATAAGCTGTTCGGATATGCTCTGAGTTCTGTTTCCTCTAGGCCGAGTTTGTCGAAGGCGGTTTTGAACAATATGTCAGCTGAGCTTCCCTGGTCTACCAGTGTGCGGTGGAGATTAACGTTGGCCAATATGATAGTGATGACCATGGGATCATCATGTCCCGAGATGATGCCAGCTGCGTCCTCTTTGGTAAAAGTGATAGTAAGGAGGTCGGGTGCTCCTTCTCCTCCCTCGACATGATATACTTCTTTAAGATGTCTTTTGCGAGATGATTTGGAGATTCCTCCTCCCGTAAATCCTCCGTGTATCATGTGGACATGTCTCTCCGGGGTACGAGGTGGTCGTTCAGTTCGTCCGACGTCTTCATCCCTTCTTTTTCTTGGCTCCTCTGCTTTGCTGGCTAAGTACCGATCTAGTTTTCCCTCTCTCACCAGTTTTTCTATGACATTCTTCAAGTCGAAGCACTCATTGATGGGATGTCCAGAGATTCGATGGTATTCACAGTATTCTGTCTGATTTCCTCCTCCTTTCTTGCTTTTGAGTGGGCGAGGTGGGGGTATCCTTTCAGTATGGCATACTACTCGATAGACATCTATAAGAGACACCCGCAGCGGGGTATAATTGTGGTATTTTTTGATCTTTTTTCCATTCTGATCTTCTTTTTTCTTGGTCTCTTTATCCTTATCTCGGGAGGAGTAGGAGAATCCGGACATTGAGGTCTCTCCTAGTCAAGAGTTTTCCTCCATATTGATGTATTTCTCTGCTCGTTCTTGCACTTCATTCAGGGATGTGGGATGTTTTTTCGATATGGAGTGACTAAAAAGTCCCTCTCGTAAGCCATTGATGAGACCCATAATGGCTACTTCTGTCGGCAAACTTTGTATATCCAGACATGCTTTGTTGAATCTTTCCATGTAGCTGCGAAGACTTTCTGATCTCTTTACTTGATCCCTAATAGGCTTGGGGCGTGTTTAGTTTTGTCCTTCTGGATGAAGAATCTGGCTAGAAACTTCTTGGCTAATAGCTTGAGATGGACCTAGGGGGCAGATTGTCGAACCATTTAATTGCTGTCTTTGTCAAGGTAGTCGGGAAGGCTTTGCATCGAATTGTGTCTGAGGCGTCGGTGAGATACATTCTAGTTCTAAAATTATTGAGATGATGGCTGCGATCTGATGTGCCGTCGTACAGAGTCACGTCAAGGGGTTTGAAGTCTTTTGGTATTTTGGCTTTCATGATCTCCTTGCTGAATAGGTCTTGGTCTTTGCGGGGGCTGTCTTCGTGGCTGGATCGAGTAGTTTTAGCTTTGAGATCTGCTTCAAGCTTTAGGAGCTTGTCTTCTAATTCTCGACATCGCCTAGCTTCCCTTCGCAGGTCTCTCTTGGCCTCCCGTTGATATTCGACTTCTTTTTTGAGTTGTTTTAATCGATCTTGAAGTGCCTCCATGACTCCTGTGTTTGGCGAGTTCTTATCTTTGTTAGGCCCAGAAGTATCGTCTAGTGTGACCTCCGCATTCTTATGCGGTGTTCTGTTCTCCAAATCAGAATTGTGGTCGTTGTTAATGTTGTCCACCATGATGATGGGATGACTTCCAAGTCTCCGGCAACGGTGCCAATGTTTCGAGGGTTACCTGAAACTGTAGGTCAATCTCGGACGAGATCTTCTATGCTGGTCGCCGATGATGTGTCCGATTTGTGGGTGGTGGCTGGAGCCGCCGTGTCCAACTTGTTGGACTTGTTGATGATGTTGATCCTTCGTCACCGGAGGATGGTGGTACCTGCAAGGGACTCCGATGCTTAAGTTAGCAAGGGTATTAAGCAGGTTTTCAGTAGAATCAGAGTATGAGTTATACCTGGGTGCTCCAGTGTATTTATAGTAGTGTAGAGTGACCTTTTCCGGGAGATAAGATAGTTATCTTATCTTATCTTTGAGTAGAGTTTATCTTATCTTCAAGGGAACCGCCCTTATCTATCTAGGCTTGAGCTGCCTTTGGATTTGGGTTGTGTTCCTCCGTTTGGGCCCTTATTTGGGCTTTCCTGGTGACTTGGCCGAGCTCTTTAAGAAGAGGTCGGATGGTTCTGACTCGAAGTGGTCGGTCGATTCAGCCCGGGTCGGACAGTTCGACCTAGGGTATGAACAACATCCTTACAGATAAACACCACATACACATATCCAAGGTTTTGTCATTGATGCCTAGCCTTATTATTTGATTTCCTTTCTTTTTTTTCTCTGTTCTTGGTCTTGTCTTTCTTCTCTTTATTGCTTATTGTTAAGGATTCTTGCATTTCCAATTTCCAGAGTCTCAACAAGCCTAACCCCAAGTTCTTGTGCAAATAAGCATCTTATCACTCATTTTGTTCCTAAACCATAGCCTAATCACAGCACATGTACCACGACTTTCATAAGATTTATTTGCTCCTCCTAAGTATATGAAGTGATGCATCCTTAAAGCTAACAACTTAAACAAGCAAACAAACATAAAAGAAAATATCATGAAAGACATAAAGACAAGTTAGAAGGCATATCATATTTCATATATGCTTTTCTTTATTCATTAAATCTATGAAAATAGCTTCACAACCTTCTTAATTCTTGCTTTATTTGCCTTTGCTTTACTCCCCTTGTTTTCCCTTTTTCTTTGCTTTAACTTTCTTTCCCTTGTTTATTTCACCTTTTCCTTGTTCTGTATCCTCCTCCCAAAATCCTAAGCTTGTCATTTTGTCTCTCAACCTCTGCTCATCGTGCTTCACCCTTTCCATTTGTCGTATTCCTAGCTCACCCTGAACATTGTGAAATGGTTTAATTTCCTAGTTCAGCATGGGCATACTAGCTATTAGGTAAGTGAGCTTGGCTTGGGTATCCATATCATATTTGTAAGAACCGCAACTAATCAACTGATTAATTAAGTAATTAATATTGCCCATATTATGTTCCAAAAAGTTAGAGTGAGAATTTGAGGATTTAAATGTGATTCTTGGACTCAGTAGGTCTTTCTGAGTCAAAAAATGTGCTTTCTGCGAAAAACTGCAAAAAATTACGAACCGGCAGTTGAACTGGTTAAACCGATTCAAGTCTGCCTAGTACCGCACAAGAAAAAGTGAAAACAGTCAAAAACCTTTGAAAAATATTAGAAATTGAAAATTATACCCTACACCACTGGGCACTGTTACCATACTGAAAATCTCCGATTCTCATACCATATTTCTGTTGGATTTTTCAGATGCAGGTCACAACCCACCTCGGTGAGTTGCTTGGATGGTGACAGAAGCGGAGGATTTGGATACCCTTTTGGAGTCTTTTGTTTATTTTGTTTATACATCTCTCACTTTTGTATTTTGTTTGGCCTAGAGGCTTGTATTTGAGAGAACAAAACTTGTATAAGCTATTTTTACTCTCTGTATTCATTTATGGTCTATTTATGGCTAGCCGGCTTAAACTCCGCGAGCCGTGGCTAGATTCCTATGATATTATACTACTATCTTTTGCTATATCTTATCTATGTCTTGTGCTTTAAGTTAGTAGCTCTGTTAGTATGTTTTTCACTTTTTAAATCCTTTTTTTGAGCTATATCTTTCATCGGGCTTTTAAATTATAATAAATCTTTCTATATATTATACGTATGAGCTTAGAATTGTCATAGTCTCTGATTAACCTTTGCTTTATGACACGACGTAAAGCTTAAGCTAATTACGGTGTTACATTTAGTGGTATTAGAGTGGTTTGTCCTCGCCTGAGGGATGGACCGATTGTGCTTCATTGCATACTCTGTGTGTCTTTTCTTTGATGCTATTAGGTTATCTACTTGATATATGCATAGCATGCTTTTTTGTGAGTGCCTATTTGGGATAACTGAAGCACTAGGCTTTTGATATTGAGACTGATCACCTTAATATCGATTGTTTGATGTAGACAGGAACCCTAATGGCAACTTGTAGACGAGGTCAAGCACGTTCACGAGAAAATAGGAATGAGCAATCGGCTGACAACCATGCCGAATTCATGGTGACAATGGTGAATCTCGCTAATACCATAGAAGCTAATATTGCTGCGACTCTGCAAGCAGTGTAGAGATTGGGCCAACCGGCCGGGAACGGAAAATGGAATGGTGAAGGGAATGCTCATGATAATATTGAGGGAAACGGCAATAACACGGGAGGTGTTCCGGTAACCTTGGCAACGTTCCTCAAGGTTCATCTGCCAATTTTCCGAGGATCAACTAATCCTACTGAAGCAGACAACTAGTTTCAGGCCATGGAGCGTGCTTTACAGGCGCAGCACGTTCCAAACAATCAATATGTTGAATTTGTTTCTTATCAGCTGGCAGGAGAGGCCCAGCATTGGTGGCAAGGTGAGTGCCCCTTGCTACAGCTTCAGAACACCGACGTTCTGTAGGACATATTTCAGACGGCCTTCTACAAAAAGTATTTTCCTGAGTCTGCAATGGAAGTGAAGGAGATAGAACTGATGCAGCTGAAGCAAGGTTCCTTATTGGTGGCCGACTACACCAGCAAGTTTGAGGAGCTTTGTAGGTTTTCTATGGTATGTCAGAGTGCCCTGGGAACCTATGAAAGTTAGAAGTGTATCAAGTACCCGAGGGGCTTGAAGGACAACATACTGACTGCTGTGGCTCCTATGGAGATCTATACTTTTTCTAATTTGGTGAACAAGGTGAGGGTGGTTAAGGAGTATGCCAAGACTGTACCGGCGTCCAAGGATACTTATGGAGGGAACAATAGCAAGGGACGTGGCAAGTATTTTCATCCTAGGGGTCAAAGCTTCAAGAGAGGAGGATATGCACCTCAAGGGCAAGGAGGCTTCAGAAAGAACATTCTTGATCAATTTCACTCAAAGATTTCTTTGGATTTAGCTTGTGATCGTTGTGGACGTTTTCATCCATATGACTCTTGCAAGATTGGTTTAGGTGGTTGTTTCAACTGTGGATTTCCTAGTCATATCGCGAGGGTCAGCACCAGGGGCGAGTCTTTGCTGTGAACGCCAATGATGCTTCCAAGGCAGATCCGTTGATGGGGGGTATTTGTTTAATTAGTGATAAGACTTTAATTGCATTATATGATACTGGAGCATCGCATTCATTTTTTTTGTTTGCTAAGGTAGAGGAACTAGGTTTGAAAGTGTCAGAGTTAGCATTTAATCTCCATATACATACTCCGCATCAGACGGTTATGACTAGGTCAAATTGTAGGCAAGTAGAATTTAAACTGGAGGGTATAGATTTTGTACTTGATTTGATATGTTTGCCAATGGTTGGATTGGAGATGATTTTGGGGTTTGATTGGTTGTCGAAGAATCGGGTTTTGTTGGATTGCTTTGAGCAGTCGATTCGATTTATGCCGGAAGGAGAATATAGAGTAGTGGTAGCTGCAGGGTATTATCTGAACTCTGTAATGGTGCATTGTAGTGGGAAAAAATGTCAGGGTTATATCTTGTTGACTGCTAATGCGTTGGGTGATACCCAGAACATAGATCAGATACCAGTGGTTAGAGACTTTCAGGAGGTGTTCCCGGAAGATATCTCTGAATTCCCACCTCAAAGGGAGATTGAATTTGTGATTGAATTTATGCCGGGAGCTGGACCAGTGTCGATTGCGCCGTATAGAATGGCTCTGATAGAGGTGGCAGAATTAAAGACTCAGTTGGAAGAGCTTCTGAACAAGAGGTTCATTCAACCGAGTGTATCACCGTGGGGAGTGCCAATTTTACTGATGAAGAAGAAGGATGGTGGAATGCGAATGTGTGTGGATTACAGGCAGCTGAACAAAGTAACTATAAAGAACAAGTATCCGTTGCCTAGGATCGACGACTTGATGGATCAATTGCAAGGAGCTGGGGTGTTTACCATGATCGACTTGAGATCTGGTTACCATTAGATAAGGGTGAAAGAGGATGATATTCCTAACACCGTATTTAGGACACGCTATGGACACTACGAGTTTGCGGTGATATCCTTTGGGTTAACGAATGTACCTGCTATTTTCATGGATTACATGAACAGAGTATTTCGTCCCTTTTTGAACAAATTCGTTGTGGTTTTCATAGATGATATCTTAGTTTATTCTAAGACGGTGAAGGAGCATAAGGAACACTTGAGGATTGCATTGCAAATCTTAAAGGAGCAAAAATTGTTTGCTAAGTTGTGGAAGTGCGAGTTCTGGAAGGAGGAAGTAAAGTTCCTAGGTCACATGGTGAGCAAAGGAGGGATAGCTGTGGATCCTTCTAAGGTAGAAGTGGTAATGGAATGGGAAAGGCCGACGACTGTGACGGAAGTCAGTAGCTTTTTGGGCTTAGCCGGGTATTACCGGAGATTCATTGAATGATTCTCCCGGATTGCACTACCGATGACCAAGTTGACAAGGAAGGAAGTGCCATTTGTGTGAACGTCAGAGTGTGAAAAAAGTTTTAAAACTTTGAAGCAAAAGTTAACTTCAGCGCCAGTTTTGATTTTGCCGAAACCGCATGAACTATTTGAAGTATATTGTGATGCTTCCTTGAAGGGTTTAGGTTGCGTGTTGATGCAACACCGGAATGTGGTGGCTTACGCATCGTGTCAGCTAAGACCGCATGAGGTAAATTACCCAAATCATGACTTGTAATTAGTGGCAATTGTGTTTGCATTGAAGATTTGGAGACACGACATGTATGGAGTAAGGTTTAGCATTTTTTCTGATCAAAAGAGCCTCAAGTACATCTTTGATCAGAAAGAGCTTAATATGCGCCAGAGAAGGTGGATGGAGTTGCTTAAGGATTATGATTTTGACTTGAGTTATCACCTTGGGAAGGCAAATGTGGTAGCAAACGCTTTAAGTCGGAAGTCCTTGACAATAGCTTGGATGAGGATTAAGGAAGAGGAGCTAGTGGATAAGTTTGTGGATCTTAAGCTAGATATTGGTGAAGTTCCCGGAAGAGCTTGTTTGAATCAGTTGAAAATCTCGAGTACATTTAAAACAGAGATTCAGAAGGCTCAGTAAGATGAGCAAAAGCTTTAGCAGTTGTTTCAACCAGTTGGTGATAAAAGGTGTGAAGAATTCACTAAGGATGGTGAAGGATTATGGAGATACAAGGGAAGGATTTGTATACCGGATATCGGGAGTTTGAGGCAAGACTTATTGTCGAAGCTCATAACAGTGGGTTTTCTATTCATCCCAAAAGTACGAAGATGTACTACGACTTAAAGAAGATGTTTTGGTGGCCTAGGATGAAAGGTGATGTAGCAATAGTGGTATCCAATTGCCTAACGTGTCAGAAAGTGAAGATAGAGCATCAGAAACCGTCGGGGATGTTACAGCCACTTGAGATTCCTCAGTGGAAGTGGGAAGGAATTACCATGGACTTTGTGACTGGTTTACCGAGGACTAGGTCGGAATTTGATGCGGTTTGGGTGATCGTGGATCGCTTAACCAAATCTGCTCATTTTCTGCCTATTCGAGTGAACTGTTCTATGGAGGAGTTGGCGAGGTTGTATATTAAGGAGATCGTAGGTTTCATGGTGTACCATGATCCCTTATTCACATCAAGGTTTTGGGGAGCTTTTCAAAAAGCTTTTGGTACGAGGCTATGTCTCAGCACTGCATATCATCCACAGATGGATGGACAGTCGGAAAGGACTATTAAGACGTTAGAAGATATGCTGAGAGCATGTGTATTGGATCAACCCAGAAGTTGGGACTGTTAGATGCCATTGATGGAATTTGCATACGACAATAGCTTTCATGCGAGCATTGGGATGGCTCCGTATGAGGCCTTGTATGGACGGAAGTTCCAATCTCCGCTTTGTTGGTACGAATCGCGTGAAGTGAGCATTTTCGGTCCTGATTTGGTAGCTGAGACTACTGAGAATATTAAGAAGATACGAGAGAGAATTCTAACTGCTCAAAGTCGACAGAAGAGCTATGCGGATCAGAGGAGGAAGCAGTTGGAGTTTGATGTAGGAGAACATGTATTCTTGAAGGTTACATGGACGATTGGGATCGGGCGAGCGATCAAAATCAAGAGGTTGAATCCGAGGTTCGTTGGCCCGTTTGAGATTCTGAAGCGATTCGGGCCGGTGGCATATCAAGTAGCCTTGCCACCTCACTTGTCTAACTTGCATTACGTATTCCACGTGTCACAACTCTGCAAGTCCACGTCGGATGCAGCTCATGTGTTAGAGCCTGAGTCGGTCGAGTTGAGGGAGAACTTGACTTTCCATGTAACGCCAGTGAGAATTAATGACACTAGTGTGAAGAAACTGTGAGGAAAAGAAGTTCAGCTGGTTAAAGTAGCTTGGGAGCGAGCAGGATTTGAAGAGCATACGTGGGAATTAGAATCCGAGATGCGAAAGGATTACCCCGAGCTTTTCTCAGGTAATCATTAAATTTTGAGGGCAAAATTTCTTATTCGGTGGGGAGAATGTAAGAACCACAACTAATGAACCGGTTAATTAAGTAATTAATATTGCCCATATTAGGTTATGAAAAGTTAGAGTGAGAATTTGAGGATTTAAATGTGTTTTTTTGACTCAGTAGGTCTTTTTGAGTCAAAAAATGTGCTGTCTGCAAAAAATCGAAAAAAATCCAGAACTGGCAGTTGAA